>NC_091145.1:34393204-34717370 GCF_041381155.1 Argopecten irradians | reverse complement strand
GTTGTCCGTGAAATCGCCATGCGCGTTTTATTGGTGAATGTCGTAACTACCGGGACTAAAACAAGCTAACCATACAGAACGACACGTGACGCTGTCGCCAAAAAAGTACCTTATGACACCGTAATACCATTAATCCAGTGACCGCAAAATACTGCTGATTAACTGCACCGCTTGGGATTAGGCGAAATGCTGTGATCCAAGCCGCGAGATCCAGACAAAACATATTGTACCCTGAATGATGTTAATGAAGAGAAACACGTTGTCGCAGGTTTGGAGGTGATTTGTGGTATTGTCTCTACTTCACTGTACAACTCTTTCGTAATCCACTGATCCGACAGTGATGCCAGGTGCAAAATGTAATGACAATCGATGGCAACTAAAACTTGAAATAGATCAATCCTCGAGTATGATGGACGGTATATGATTTTATCATATATTTTAACATCACTGTAATAAGACAATACGCACAAATACTAGATGTTATATCAAGTAATTACTAAAGTAATGCTCTTAGAATTTTGCCATATTTTGACGTGTAGAAAGAATTTTAATGATTTTCGTTCCCAAAGACAAAATCAACACCCTATTCACAGGATTCAGTACAAAATAATTCCTTCACTTAAAAATCCGTGCCTTAAATAGAAAGCTTACATTTTGTGAATTATACTTTAGCACGCCATATGACACGTGTTCACATGCCATGCACGTGTTTCAGATCTGTGCTAACGACAATAGCCTCCATATTGAGATACTATGACACACTATATATATGAAGAGCCACCAAGACATGGCGAAAGCTCTAGTAGAAGTTTTTCGTTGTATTTTTATAAACAAAAATATTTATCATAATTAAAAGAAATGAGAAGAAAATTAAGAAAAACCAATATGATTATAACCAGTCCTAGTAAAAATATCGTATTTGGCATAATATCTTTGAATTCAAACCTTACATTTGTACTAGTATTCGATACATATAAATGTGTTTGGATTTGTAATACTGTAACCATGGAAATGTCCGCCAATCACGCGAAGGTCGCTGAATCGTGAAACTTTGCCCGCGCTTAACATGATGCATGTAAATGTCTTAAACGTACAGCTTAAAGTCTGTAGGTATATGTATCGTGAAAATCACAACACCATGAAAGTTTTTTGGGTTCAAATCGCGAAATTAAACACGCGCGAAAGTATCCGATTTGACTGTAATTAAGTATATAAGGAATTCTCGTGATTATGAACATGCATTTTATTTCTAGAATACAATACACAAAATCCACGGTTAGACTTAAATGTATTTCTGGAGGTATTCTTATGTCGTAAAAGAAGTCAAAAAGAAAAACAAAAAGTAGCAGACAATGATTAGAAAATTCTGAACGACTCTCTTTTTTTGTCATTAGCTGAGCTCGATTTAGACAATCCATAAAACTCTGTGGCTGTGATTACCCTCTTGTGCAATCTTAAAATAGATTTAACAATAAAGCATTTCTCTCTTAAAGAAAGGAATCCTTACTTGATGGATCACCTTCCACAGTTACCTAGTAGGCGTGGCGCTGTATAGTATGATACTGTTAACAAGAAAAGGTAATCTTTCTGTAGTGCGGAGACAATAGCGCCGAAATGATATAGTCCCCATCTACCAAAGTCATAAAACAAAGCTTGAATGTGAATGACATTCCCAGCGAAATCAAAAATATATAGCCTGTACCACAACCCTCCCCCATATACTAGTAACATTCAAACCATGATCTCGGCTAGTATGGTTATCGACTTGGTATTTTACTCATCTTCTTATCTATTATTAATACAAACATTTATTTCCAACTGAACTTTGGTAAATATTCAGCCATTTAAAAAAAAAATCACTACGAAATTATATTACACTCGAACATTGAAAGTCATTTGTTTGTGTCAAGTGTGTTTGGATCTTGTTGATAAAACTTTCCATTTAATTTCCATATTCTTTGCCAGCGATTTAACATCTGTAAAGCCATTTAAGGAAAATACACATTCTATTGACTAACTCCGTGTCCTGGCTCTTTTCAAGCATTGTTGTTTGTCTGACACGCTGAAATCTTAAAAGTCTATGGAAGACAGCAATCAAAAATACTGAAAGGAGAGAAAAATACTCACAAGACAACACTAAAAAACGTTGAAAGTATCAAATGTACACACTGGGAATATCTGTCACAATTAAAACAAAGCTATAAAGAACAGTGAAAATAATTCTGGAGCCAAGAGTTCCACACCCAGATCTTAACGAACACGACACCAGTAACAAACGTGCTTCCCCGGCTGGCGAGAACAGGGCCTGATATAGAAACACGGACAAACGACATTCCAATCATTATTCCCTTGTGAAATCTAAAAATAGATTTTAAAATAATTTGATTCTTCTGTACCACCAGAACTTCATTCGATCACAATAACATTTCTGTAAATATGTGATGTTATTTCCGACTGTAAGAATCAACTAGGGACGTAGCGAAAGAGGTAGCATGCGCCCTCGTGACAGCAATAGCACGAGGGAAGCACGCGCTGTAAACGACTTAGAAACGGCAATGAGATTTCATGATGGTAGGTCTATTGTTACAGGCGATTCTGTTACATCACACAAAGACAAAGACACTTGTTCTATATAAGGTAAAAGTTAAAGAAAAAAAAAAAAGAAAGAAAAACCCAGCACTGCACCTGAGAACTAGCTCTGAACAAAACAACAAAACAGGTTGTTTACGTGCATGACGAATACATCGACTTTGATTTACACATATAAATGGCACGTGTTTGCCTTGTATGTACGGAACATATGTCCTTAAATCATGCGAATGGAAATAACATCAATCGATATGACGGATTTCTGTTAGTGGGCGATACTTACTCGATTTCACCAATATTAATGATCAATATCTATCGATGATATAGACAAGAAATTGCACAGCAATGTTTTCAGGAGAGAAGGTTTTACAAAGGCAACTACGTCACTAAAAGTCGAATCAATATACATGTAGCTGCAGAACTAGAACTGTTCACCAGTATATACAATGTAATGGTGTTTTGAATTACCACTGGTTGCACAGTGTTAATAACTATGAGTCGATATAATTCTGGAGTTTTACATCAAGAGACTGTCTGACTTACGAATCAGCTGGACAAATAGAAATATTCCATTTACTTCCATAAAGAAAATGGTGTCATTCGAAGATACTAAGATGGCCCTTAGAATCCTCTTTGCTGACAAGTCAAAATTGCCTATGACTACTTTTCCCAATGTTGGAAAAATGGTGTAAAAAGTATGTATGGTAGTTGATTATTGTGAATCAAAGATAGCACTTTGACACAAAGTGTCATTTTTATTTGAAGTTCACTGTTTTGTACTAGCCGAAGCAATATCTCCCCAATTGGGTTATCTGATAGATATGTCTGTAAGCAGAAATGACAAATATCACAGTCATACACACACAGTAAATTCATTATATCTGCTCGTATTAGCAACATATCTTATCAATACCCACAAAATAGGAAACAGGTGGCTCATTCTGAAACAGGACTAAACAATAAGGGGTGGGTGTTCTTGATGTTTCGGCCAAATACAATATTTGTAAATTGTGAGCATTTCTTGTTAAAATTCTAAAGACTTCACAATGAACCTTCAATATACACTGAGCAATAAAGTGAACATTTTGACTCTGTACAAAGCGTAAGAAGCACTGATTTTCGAAATGTTCGCCAAATTGGCAATTTCTTAAAATTCTTGCATAAAAACCCCTTACAAACAATAGAAAGCTAATTGTCCATACTTTTAATATGACAACTTGCTACGAATAGACACAGTTATTTTTTGAAAACCACTTTTTGATTGAGACTTCAAAGCGACTGAAACCTCGCCAGAAAAGATTCTTAAATCAAACCTTCTCACTTAGAGTGCATTGTTGTCCAAATCCTGTATATATTTATTATTAAATGGCTTTCTATTGCAGATCTCTGTCTAGTTAGCGTAAGTGTAAAAAGGGCGGATTATCGACCAGGACTGTGAATGGTACATCAATATCCCTGTGGCCAGTCTTACAGACGGTGCCTTGATTAGGAAATTAGGCGGGAAAACTCTGACACCTACGTGAAGCCCGCTGGGACACCGGCTAACGGACAGGCACTGGACGAAGTCTGTAATTACAAACATTTAATAAAGGTTGAAGGATTTTCATATAGCGTTAACATTTCCTGAAAATAAATGATTTTTTTTGTAATAGTCTGCACCCATATTTGTTATGGCGCGATGTTATGCCATTTTTTTGCTATTCAGACAAAGCCTTATCTTAACTGACAGTTTATTAAAACATGCGTCTGGCGAGCGTTAAATATTCTATAACCTGGAATTGATCTGTAGTTACCGTAATTTATTGCCGAGTATGGAGATGTAAATGCCAGACAGATACCAAAATTAACATGCATGTCGACTGCACCACACCGATCTTGTCGTATCGTCTGGCAGCAGCCGTGGATGTGTTCCGCCAGCTGGACACCAGTGACAAACTAATACATGTAAACCTTAGCACTGCCGTTTGACACCTTCTTTCCATTTCTGTTCTCCTTTCATTTTACACTACCTAATCATTACAGAATTTTTATAAGCATATAAACCGATTCTTCGATGGATGTCGCAACTGAATACAGAAATCTTTTAGAGATTATATACAAATTTATATGCAAAAATGCAAATAAATTATCGTGAGTATATTTCAAATTTAGAATTTAAAATGTAAATACAATGATAAACGCTATTTTAGTAAGGTTAGAAAACCGCCTTCCATCAAGCGGACAAAGCTTTGTGCTTGTTTTTGTCTGGGGTCTCCTCGCCGTCTTTGGAAACTCCCGCAGATGGAGCAGCCTTGCCGGTCTTGGAATGTAACCAAAAGGCCGCCTTTCTTCTATATGGTAATCAATGTCCTTCCTTGGAAACTTGCAGACTCATGGCTTTTTGCCTGCGATTTTATAGATACATTTAGTGGTGGCTGGGACGTCTGGAATTATTGGCTAAACGCGCGTAGTTGCATATCCATGAATACCAAATATGAACATCAATACAAGCTTACTGCGCACATTAGAAATAATGATTCGCTAAGCAAAAATGAAATATGTTCGGCGCGTCACGGTCTCGGACGATTCCTGGTATAACACAGCTTTATGGTTACTGCATTCGTCTGGTCTCTGGTCATTTTAAAGTGATATCTTACTGAAATGACAATTTTACAAGTTAATCTCCATTATACCAGTACTAAATAGTACCTTTCAATAGGTAGAGCAAAACGCTCTTTTCTCAACTAATTCTTAGAAATACACGAACTTCAAAATTATTGACTGGAAAGCACTACGGAAGCAAAGGGAAAAGCTTTCCTTTAAATCTGTGATGTTTTCCAGTAGATAATTAATAGATAAGTAGATAAGTAATGTCCGTAATACTAGAACCTGATATGTAATACACATTTATAGTACGAAGAGGTAATAGCAATCGCAACTGGTATTGGTATTGTAGTAATAGTATTAGCATTAGTAGAAGTGACAGTAGAGTATTAGTAGTATTGTAGTAGTATTGTAGTAATAGCATTGTAGTAGTAGTATTGTAGTAATAGTATTGTAGTAATAGTATTGTAGTAGTAGTATTGTAGTAATAGTATTCTAGTAATAGTATTGTAGTAGTAGTATTGTAGTAATAGTATTGTAGTAATAGTATTGTAGTAGTAGTATTGTAGTAATAGTATTGTAATAATAGTATTGTAGTAGTATTGTAGTAATAGTATTGTAGTAATAGTATTGTAGTAGTAGTATTGTAGTAGTAGTATTGTAGTAGTATTGTAGTAATAGTATTGTAGTAGTATTGTAGTAATAGTATTGTAATAGTATTGTAGTAGTATTGTAGTAGTAGTATTGTAGTAATAGTGTAGTAGTAGTAGTATTGTAGTATTAGTATTGTAGTAGTATTGTATTGTAGTAATAGTATTGTAGTAGTATTGTAGTAGTATTGTAGTAATAGTATAGTAGTAGTAGTATTGTAGTAATAGTATTGTAGTAGTAGTGTAGTAGTAGTAGTATTGTAGTATTAGTATTGTAGTAATAGTATGTAGTAATAGTATTGTAGTAGTAGTATTGTAGTAGTATTGTAGTAATAGTATTGTAGTAGTAGTATTGTAGTAATAGTATTGTAGTAGTAGTATTGTAGTAATAGTATTGTAGTAATAGTATTGTAGTAGTATTGTAGTAATAGTATTAGTAGTAGTAGTATTGTAGTAGTATTGTAGTAATAGTATTGTAGTAATAGTATTGTAGTAGTATTGTAGTAGTATTGTAGTAGTAGTATTGTAGTAATAGTAGTAGTAGTATTGTAGTAGTAGTATTGTAGTAGGAGTATTGTAGTAATAGTATTGTAGTAATAGTATTGTAGTAGTAGTATTGTAGTAATAGTATTGTAGTAGTAGTATTGTAGTAGTATTGTAGTAATAGTATTGTAGTAGTAGTATTGTAGTAGTATTGTAGTAATAGTATTGTAGTAGTATTGTAGTAGTATTGTAGTAATAGTATTGTAGTAGTATTGTAGTAGTAGTATTGTAGTAATAGTATTGTAGTAGTAGTATTGTAGTAATAGTATTGTAGTAGTATTTGTAGTAGTAGTATTGTAGTAATAGTATTGTAGTAGTAGTATTGTAGTAGTATTGTAGTAGTAGTATTGTAGTAATAGTATTGTAGTAATAGTATTGTAGTAGTATTGTAGTAGTAGTATGTAGTAGTAGTATTGTAGTAGTAGTATTGTAGTAATAGTATTGTAGTAGTAGTAGTATTGTAGTAGTAGTATTGTAGTAATAGTATTGTAGTAGTAGTATTGTAGTAGTATTGTAGTAGTATTGTAGTATAGTATTGTAGTAGTAGTATTGTAGTAGTATATTGTAGTAGTAATAGTATTGTAGTAGTAGTATTGTAGTATAGTATTGTAGTAATAGTATTGTAGTATAGTATTGTAGTAGTAGTATTGTAGTAGTAGTATTGTAGTAGTAGTATTGTAGTAGTAGTAGTAATAGTATTGTAGTAGTAGTATTGTAGTAGTAGTATTGTAGTAGTAGTATTGTAGTAGTATTGTAGTAATAGTATTGTAGTAGTATTGTAGTAGTATTGTAGTAATAGTATTGTAGTAGTAGTATTGTAGTAATAGTATTGTAGTAATAGTATTGTAGTAGTAGTATTGTAGTAGTATTGTAGTAATAGTATTGTAGTAGTAGTATTGTAGTAGTATTGTAGTAGTAGTATTGTAGTAGTAGTATTGTAGTAGTATTGTAGTAGTAGTATTGTAGTAGTATTGTAGTAGTAGTATTGTAGTAGTAGTATTGTAGTAGTATTGTAGTAGTAGTATTGTAATAGTATAGTATTGTAGTAGTAGTATTGTAGTATAGTATTGTAGTAGTAGTATTGTAGTATAGTATTGTAGTAATAGTATTGTAGTAGTAGTATTGTAGTAGTAGTATTGTAGTAGTAGTATTGTAGTAATAGTATTGTAGTAGTATTGTAGTAGTAGTTGTAGTAATAGTATTAGTAGTAGTATTGTAGTAGTAGTATTGTAGTAGTAGTATTGTAGTAGTAGTTGTAGTAGTAGTATTGTAGTAGTAGTATGTAGTAGTAGTATTGTAGTAATAGTATTGTAGTATAGTATTGTAGTATAGTATTGTAGTAGTAGTATTGTAGTAGTAGTATTGTATAGTAGTATTGTAGTATATGTATTGTATTGTAGTAGTATTGTAGTATAGTATTGTAGTATAGTATTGAGTAGTAGTATTGTATAGTAGTATTGTAGTAGTAGTATTGTAGTATAGTATTGTAGTAGTAGTATTGTAGTAGTATTTGTATAGTATGTAGATAGTATTGTAGTAGTAGTATTGTAGTAGTATTGTAGTATAGTATTGTAGTAGTAGTATGTAGTAGTAGTATTGTAGTAATAGTATTGTAGTATAGTATTGTAGTAAGTATTGTAGTAGTAGTATTGTAGTAGTATAGTATAGTAGTAGTAGTATTGTAGTAGTAGTATTGTAGTAGTAGTAGTTGTAGTAGTATTGTAGTAGTAGTAGTAGTAGTAGTATTGTAGTAGTAGTATTGTAGTAATAGTATTGTAGTAGTAGTATTGTAGTAGTATAGTATTGTAGTAGTAGTATTGTATAGTAGTATTGTAGTATAGTATTGTAGTAGTAGTATTGTAGTAGTAGTAGTATTGTAGTAATAGTATTGTAGTAGTAGTATTGTAGTAGTATATTAGTAGTATTGTAGTATATGTAGTAGTAGTATTGTAGTAGTAATTGTAGTATAGTATTGTAGTAGTAGTATTGTAGTAGTATAGTAGTATTGTAGTAGTATTGTAGTAGTATTGTAGTAGTAGTATTGTAGTAGTAGTATTGTAGTAGTATTGTAGTAGTATTGTAGTAGTAGTATTGTAGTAATAGTATTGTAGTAGTAGTATTGTAGTAGTATTGTATTAGTAGTATTGTAGTAGTAGTATTGTAGTATAGTATTGTAGTAGTAGTATTGTAGTAGTAGTATTGTAGTAGTAGTATTGTAGTAGTATTGTAGTAGTAGTATTGTAGTAGTAGTATTGTAGTAATAGTATTGTAGTAGTAGTATTGTAGTAGTAGTTTGTAGTAGTATGTAGTAGTAGTATTGTAGTAGTATTGTAGTAGTAGTATTGTAGTATAGTATTGTAGTAGTAGTATTGTAGTATAGTATTGTAGTATAGTATTGTAGTATAGTATTGTAGTAGTAGTATTGTAGTAGTAGTATTGTAGTATAGTATTGTAGTAGTAGTATTGTAGTAGTAGTATATTGTAGTATAGTATTGTAGTAGTATTGTAGTATTGTAGTAGTAGTAGTATTGTAGTAGTATTGTAGTATAGTATGTAGTAGTAGATTGTAGTAGTAGTATTGTAGTAGTATTGTAGTATTGTAGTAGTATTGTATTGTAGTAGTATTGTAGTAGTAGTATTGTAGTAGTAGTATTGTAGTAGTAGTATTGTAGTAGTAGTATTGTAGTAGTATTGTAGTATAGTATTGTAGTAGTAGTATTGTAGTAGTATTATAGTAGTAGTATTGTAGTAGTAGTATTGTAGTAGTATTGTAGTATTAGTATTGTAGTAGTAGTATTGTAGTAGTAGTATTGTAGTAGTAGTATTGTAGTAGTATTGTAGTAGTAGTATTGTAGTAGTAGTATTGTAGTAGTAGTATTGTAGTAGTATTGTAGTAGTATTGTAGTAGTAGTATTGTAGTAGTAGTATTGTAGTAGTATTGTAGTAATAGTATTGTAGTAGTAGTAGTGTAGTAATAGTATTGTAGTAAAAGTATTGTAGTAGTATTGTAGTAGTAGTATTGTAGTAGTAGTATTGTAGTAGTAGTATTGTAGTAGTAGTATTGTAGTAGTAGTATTGTAGTAGTATTGTAGTAGTATTGTAGTAATAGTATTGTAGTAGTATTGTAGTAGTAGTATTGTAGTAGTAGTATTGTAGTAGTAGTTGTAGTAGTAGTATTGTAGTAGTAGTATTGTAGTAATAGTATTGTAGTAGTATTGTAGTAGTAGTATTGTAGTAGTAGTATTGTAGTAATAGTATTGTAGTAATAGTATTGTAGTAGTATTGTAGTAGTAGTATTGTAGTAGTAGTATTGTAGTAATAGTATTGTAGTAGTAGTATTGTAGTAGTATTGTAGTAATAGTATTGTAGTAGTATTGTAGTAGTAGTATTGTAGTAGTATTGTAGTAATAGTATTGTAGTAGTAGTATTGTAGTAGTATTGTAGTAGTAGTATTGTAGTAGTATTGTAGTAATAGTATTGTAGTAGTAGTATTGTAGTAGTATTGTAGTAGTAGTATTGTAGTAGTAGTATTGTAGTAGTATAGTATTGTAGTAGAGTATTGTAGTAGTAGATTGTAGTATAGTATTGTAGTAGTATTGTAGTATTGTGTATGTATGTAGTAGTATATGTAGTAGTATTGTAAGTAGTATTGTAGTAGTATTGTAGTATAGTATTGTAGTAGTAGTATTGTAGTAGTAGTATGTAGTAGTAGTATTGTAGTAGTAGTATTGTAGTAGTATTGTAGTAGTAGTATTGTAGTAGTAGTATTGTAGTAGTAGTATGTAGTAGTATTGTAGTATTGTAGTAGTATTGTAGTATAGTAGTAGATTGTAGTAGTAGTAGTATAGTATGTAGTAGTAGTAGTATTGTAGTAGTAGTATTAGTAGTAGTAGTATTGTAGTATAGTATTGTAGTAGTAGTATTGTAGTAGTATAGTATTGTAGTAGTATGTAGTAGTTTGTAGTATTGTAGTATAGTATTAGTAGTATTGTAGTAGTAGTATTGTAGTAGTAGTATTGTAGTAGTAGTAGTAGTAGTATTGTAGTAGTAGTATTGTAGTATATGTAGTAGTAGTATTGTAGTAGTAGTATTGTAGTAGTAGTATTGTAGTAGTAGTATTGTAGTATATTGTAGTATTAGTAGTTGTAGTAGTAGTATTGTAGTAGTAGTATTGTAGTAGTAGTATTGTAGTAGTATTGTAGTAGTAGTATTGTAGTAATAGTATTGTAGTAGTAGTATTGTAGTAGTAGTATAGTAGTAGTATTGTAGTAGTATTGTATAGTAGTATATTGTAGTAGTATTGTAGTAGTAGTAGTAGTAGTTGTAGTAGTAGTATTGTAGTAGTAGTATTGTAGTAGTAGTATTGTAGTAATAGTATGTAGTATGTAGTATAGTATTGTAGTAATAGTATTGTAGTAGTAGTATTGTAGTAGTAGTATTGTAGTAGTATTGTAGTAGTATATTAGTAGTAGTAGTATTGTAGTAGTAGTATTGTAGTAGTATTGTAGTAGTAGTAGTAGTAGTATTGTAGTAGTAGTATGTAGTAGTAGTATTGTAGTAGTAGTATGTATGTATTGTAGTAGTAGTAGTATTGTAGTAGTAGTATTAGTAGTAGTAGTATTGTAGTAGTAGTATTGTAGTAGTAGTATTGTAGTAGTAGTATTGTAGTAGTAGTATGTAGTAGTGTATTGTAGTAGTATTGTAGTAGTAGTATTGTAGTAATAGTATTGTAGTAGTAGTATTGTAGTAGTAGTATTGTAGTAGTAGTATTGTAGTATAGTATTGTAGTAGTATATTGTAGTAGTAGATTGTAGTAGTATTGTAGTAGTAGTATATTGTAGTAGTAGTATTGTAGTAGTAGTATTGTAGTAATAGTATTGTAGTAGTAGTATTGTAGTAGTATTGTAGTAGTAGTAGTATTGTAGTAGTAGTATTGTAGTAGTATTGTAGTAGTATTGTAGTAGTATTGTAGTAGTAGTATTGTAGTAATAGTATTGTAGTAATAGTATTGTAGTAGTAGTATTGTAGTAATAGTATTGTAGTAGTAGTATTGTAGTAGTATTGTAGTAATAGTATTGTAGTAATAGTATTGTAGTAGTATTGTAGTAGTAGTATTGTAGTAGTAGTATTGTAGTAGTAGTATTGTAGTAATAGTATTGTAGTAGTAGTATTGTAGTAATAGTATTGTAGTAATAGTATTGTAGTAGTAGTATTGTAGTAGTAGTATTGTAGTAATAGTATTGTAGTAATAGTATTGTAGTAGTAGTATTGTAGTAATAGTATTGTAGTAGTAGTATTGTAGTAGTATTGTAGTAGTATTGTAGTAATAGCATTGTAGTAGTAGTATTGTAGTAGTAGTATTGTAGTAGTAGTAGTGTATTTGTAGTAGTATTGTGTAGTATTGTAGTAGTAGTATTGTAGTAGTATTGTAGTAGTAATGAACTGATGTACTGCAATAAAATTTAAAATGCGATATGTGAAGGTTTTATCGTGGAGCCTACTATACAACCAGCGATCGATTACGCACGTCGATTAAGTAGGACAGCCAGCCAAATTCTACGGAAACTGGCGCATGCAGACTGCGGATCAGGCAGCTAGCAGACATTCCGGCGAAGTTTAGGAGAACGGCAGCCACAGTAGCAGCAACTGCATGCGCCGTTAGTGTTTCCCACAGGAAAAAAAAAAGGGCATGGTGCTGGGTTTTGAAAAGGGCACCTTGACCGCGATAAATAACCATCAGAGGGGCACAAAGGTTATATCGACAACTTCCAATACATGGGGAAATTTTTAAAACTGTCTTGTTGTTTATTTAATTCTGGTCCAACTTAATATCATTTAAATGCTTTAAACTCTCTGAGTTGCTAAGTAATATCAGGACATATTTAATTATTCTGAGTGAAAAAAATGATTTTGAAAATTGTAATCTGCAGATCATATGATCATGACTATAATTGATTCACAAGAAAGATCTAAATTTCATTTATATTAATTAAAAGAATGGGAAAATTCAAAATGTATTCCTTTATTTCAATCCAATTACCTTTATTTTAATATATATCTTTATTTAAATATTAAAAATACTGTATTGATTTGAATAAGATAACATGTTTCATAATAATGGACGATTAATTAAAATAATGTTCTAAATTTACAAGCACTAAATTAAGAAAATACAGATAAGTGTGAGAGTAGTATGCAAAATATTTCAATTTAATCTGATAGAGAAAAAAGTTGATTTCTTTTTAATTTGATTTATTTTAATTACTTTGCTATTAATAATTTTATTATTATTAAAATATCTTTTCTAAAAATAAATTCACACCGAAATTCTAAAAAAATAATACCGTTTTCGTTTTTAAAAACGTGAATATTAGTAAAATCCTGAAATTCAATACCTCCGGATCTACTATTACAATACACCCAAAATGGCGGCCATTACGATTGCAAATCTTGTGACATCCATCCGATATAGATAGGCCTATTAAACATTAAAAACGTGAGTAAATCATTTACAGTTGTAAGCAGTATTTGTTTTTGAAGTAATGCTCACTAGCTGTAGTCATAAAAACTTATTGAAAGGCCAGCTGATTGTTTCCTAGGCTGCCGATCGGCTGCTTGATTTCAGCTTACGTAATACACAGACCTGAAAGTGACACCACAAGCCAAGGTGGAAATAGCCCAAGGCTGCTAATTAGGGCCACTGGGGTGTTGGTCAGGGAGTGGTCACACTTCTTTTGTTTACTTAATTATCAAGCCACTACCTGGTATTTGGTAGTTTAGTAGAAGTGTACTGGGGACAAACAGGGCACGGCGTTAGGTCATAGGGGCATGGCGTCAGGTAAAAAGGGCACGGCGCGGCGCCATGCTAATCGGGGCTGTGGGAAACACTAGCCCGTACTCGTAATGTATTGTGACCCAGTCCTGGTCGGAAGATCTGTGTCAGCCAATAGCCTTACTTAGTTTGGAATTTTCCTGAAATAAACAAAAATCAATACAACGCGGTTTCTTTTCGTCTGGCAGTAGTTTTGTTGCAGTGCATTTGTAATACTGCACAGAAGCGCAGCAGAGACCGTCCGCAGCGCTCCCCGCATATTTTGATTGATTATGTATGACCCGTCAATTGGTTCTCACTTTTACCTAATTTATTTCCGGCTCCGTTTCCGGGTGTAGGTTGTGTGAAGTATGATGAATGGAATTTATTCACTAGGTACTTTATCCCCATTCATCAATCCTTGTAGTAAAACATTTTCGACAAGTTCTGATGGATCTGTGTCAAAATGCTGTAGGGCAGGATAGTTAGAGATTTGGATAACCGTCTCTCATTCATAAAAGCGGGCGCATGTCACTTCTATAAGAAACGACCATACCTGAGCCACTTACACAGTTTCTGTATGTATACCAACGTGGCATCGCGAATTGTATAGACAATGTTATGTCCACTTGTAGCAAATGGCCTGTTCAATAGTCACTGATACCCAAACTACATTTATATTAGCATTCATTTTAATCCTGGTCGTTGTTTTCCATTCATGCACTCAATCACGTTGCAAATCTAATTTTCAGTCATGCCTGGAAGTCGACATAGGAATATCCATGAAAGTAGTTTTGACAAAAGAATGCAGAACCCTTAGAAGAATGAAAACGCTTGTTCGAAGAGGAAAACATGTATTTCTGAGAGCTTATCTTATTTTAAACCTAACAGTATACGTTTAGTAACAGACTATATACATATGAATTGTCATCAAACTAGCTTTGTTATGAGTTAATTTCGGTATGTTTATATCTTTCCCGATGTGGTTATCTGTTATTCTGAATATGACATGACCTCAGGTTGACCTTGACATCTGAAATTTCTCTGTTTACTGACAAGTTAAACTCGAGGTCAGAAATTTAAAGTACATAACAATGAAAGACAGAGTAATTAGAACATTGTTGGTTTTAAGGTTTATTTTATCCCTCTATGATAACTAGCGTTTAACGGAATTTCATTCCGTTAATGTACAACATGTTTAACAGTGACATTAAGCGATATGCCCTGAAAAGACGATTTGTAAATAAACAATTCGTTTTCACTTTATTCTAAAACTAACACCGATTTAACCAGCGGCTGTCGGAAAACATTTTGTACTATTTCGTTTAAGAGTTTTACGTCTCGGTAAAAGTACAAAAGTAAATAAACTATTTATAGTATCATAAACTGACCTTGGTTACATGGGTGATTCAAACATGTCAAATTAGGTTTTCCTTGAGAGAAAGCTGCGGTTTATTTTACATCAAAAATGATACATACAAATGTAGTTAAAAATTGAGGATTTTATTTTTTTCACGTGTTATAACCCGATAACCCGACTTTTATTCAAAGTGCATATGAGTTCATATCAATTAGTTATACAATTAAACTGCATTAGCTTAAAGTTATCAATTGGTGCTTAACATCTCGGATACATCAATCGATCTTCAAATCGAAAAAGAAAAAGAAAGGTCTTATATTTTAACATTTGGTTGTTGAAATGATGGAATTAATTGTTTAGGATTGGTGAGTGATCTAGATGCTGATACTTGCTTAGGTAAAGTATGCGTCCCTGATGTCGATTAGCATCAGTCAGTAATTTCTCAATTACGATTTTAATGTGTGACATCTGTTTTAATGGCATCGATAGGTGTATTGTAACGCAATGGCTTTCAGTTGTGTTTTTATCAAGTGTGGGCGATGAACTATTAAACAGCGTATATGCAAAATTCGCGACTGCAAGTGTTCATTGATGGTCGATACAAGCCTGTGTTGTGACAGTGTGAAGTAGACAATATATAACTAGAAATATCAAACTCTTTTGATCGAAAAGGTGGTATTTGTAGCATCACCAGTTTGACATTGCAAAGAATAGCAACATTACCCAAACAGATAGAAGAATACGAAAACGAAGATATCTGGGTCGCGGAAATTTCTGATAGGATGCGTCTAATGTCGTTATGTCTTTTGTCGAATGTTTGGAGTATAGAAGATCGAAGAATTGACTAGATTGACATGCATCATTAGTCGTAATATTGTTAAAACTCAGACAGCTACTGCAGTGACTTTTTCTAAGGGTCTGATAAAAAGTCTGGATCAATTGACATGCAATGAATACGTGAGCGTATAGTTCTTTCCCCATTTGGTACAGATTATTCGTCCAATAATCAATTATTTCTTTCTAGGAAATGCAATGAAATTTTACACTTATCACGTATCAATGTTGTTCATTTCCTCGGACAACTTCCGTAAACAACATTAATTGTCGATATTGGGACGTTATCTGTTTATTGCTGAACAGTTCGCGTTAGAAAGCCTAGGAGATGGCCGTTTGGTAACAGTGCACCTGCCGCGGGCATCAGACAACCTGTTTGAAGGAACAATTGATTGCGAAGGCGGTTTACAACAAAGAACCGTACCTGTCATTAGTCGATTGAGTCAATACAACTATCATTGTACATCGTCCTTTGTCATTTTCCATATGCTACATGGTCACAATCTAAAGGTTTTTGTGATGTTTGGGGTTCGATACTAGACAGTCCATTGTAAGTATTATGTCAGTATCTTATAAAAAATGATAAAGTCGGCCTAGAAAACTTCAAATGCAAAAAGAAAAACAGAGATCGTATTTTTCCATATTTATTCACCTAAGCTGGTTTTGTTTGGTTTTCAATTGTTATAATCCAATAAACAGGTTTCATTATTTTAAAAGGAGTTTTTCGTTTATCTATAAAAATGATGACTCAGAACGACAAAACTGTTTTCGATCTCCGAACATAAAAGAGTTCCATTTCACTGTAATGGTGAAAGTCCATTGTTTCTCGACCACGCGGAATTGTGATCAACAATGTCTTATACACTGTATAAACTGTATCAAAAATGGAAAATCCCTAACAATAATGTTATGTGAGGCAAGTCTTTGAACCAATATGTCATGAAGTTCAAACAAGACAGCATCTGCTAATGTATTTTCAGGCATTCTGTGAATTGACTATCATCGCATATTGGTTGGTTTCTTCGTTTTGTATGGGATATTTTAATATGAAGATTAGAATAAAATATAAGATATTGTCGTGGCATTTCACGTTAATGTGCTAAACTCTGGAAAGGTTACGTCTTACAATTACCCAACATTTTCTGTCGCTTCTGTAATGCTGATTTAGATATATCTAAAATCTGGTTACTAATAACTTTCATTTTACTTAATTTCTTAGATGACATGATTAAAGGCAACCTCTCTTTATATTTCAATTAACAAAAGACCTGATAACAGAGTGACGTAATACAGAGTGAGTTACCAGCCTAGGGTGCTTTACAAGGACCCGTCACTGATATGAAAAGGGCTTAGAATGGGAGACAATTGAATAATGAAAACAAAACGTTGATTTGTATCTATGATTGGGAGAAAACTGAAGTCCGGTTAGTCCCGGATTTCGGACACTCAGTTCTCTATGTAAGACATAGATCAAAATGATTGGTTGAATGGTTAAATAATGATAACTTATTGTTTACCTGTGTCAAGTGACCCGTGACCACTGACCATTATCGTGAGCAAAGAGACTCTTGGCAACATAAACAAATGGAATAGATCGCTTTTTACCCTGACTATTGTCTGTCGTTAATTGGATTGTCCATTTCATTATTATACTAGGATAAAGTACAGACGGCCGAAAATGTTAGAACCTTTTAAATTGGAGTGTCCCCCATACATGTTCAGACAAGTGATATTAAATGGAATTAATTATTACCAAATACCTTTATATTTCGATTAGATTCGTAGCGGGACAATTTTTTGAAATCAAATACAGCCATTAAACGCCATGCTTATTAAACGATCTTTGAAGTTTTCACTTTGAACTGGACACCTTTATAAGCCACAAATTACAGGTGTGGCGCCAGTGTTTTATCATAAAGCGTGGTAAAATGCTATGTAAGTTTTGAATTATTTTTACAATTTGGTACGTGTAAATAAATAACTGGGATTTTTTATTATTGATTTTCACGAAATAAACAAGGTAAAATGTTTTTATTGCCATCATACATGTATACCGACTTTTGAACGTTTCGCCGTCATACTATACTAAGTACAAAACGTCATATTCAATAACACATTTGAAGCGCCGTAGTACGAGATTTGGTAGTTAGCAAAAATTTTGTTTTATTGGTTCAAGAAAGAGTAATATCAACACAAAAAGACATTATTGAGATTCAATAGCTACTAAATTCAGAGCAAACTGTAAGCATTCTCCATTGGCTCCGAGGGTTGTACAAACAAATGGCAGCATAGGCCGTACAAACCATAGTCCATGGCTGCCTAATATTATGTTGGGCTACATTTAATACGTGAGCATATTCAGGAAAATTCACGACGTGAAAACTTACATAAGTTTAGATGACCCAAGTAAACGCACATGGAAACACAATACTTTTCCTGCACAATGTAATGACCTGTGTAGTGACGGGTATTGTTCCTGTATGTATGACAATGTGGCTGAACAGGAAAAACAATCAACACCAGCTCCTCATCAGTTTTCAACGATAGATAAATAGACACCTGTCATTTTTCAACCATGATTGAGGAAGTAGAACCGCATCTGTAGCCAATGATCGTTCTGTATCACGTTCAATTGTCCAATCACAAACACAGAGAGTGTAATATGTTGCAGGTTTAAATTACCAAATGCTTCATCGGATTTCCTTGTCCACGTGAGTCCGTGTGTTAAGTTTCAAATGATCGATAGATACATGTACGCAAACCTCAATTAAAATGTCACTCTGCATATTTATTATTAAACATACGCCATGCAATATTGAACAACAAATGTGTTATAATGACCACGTGGTTTAATAAACGTGACAAAATATCAGGATTCGGACTTCCTAAAAGTCGTTATATTTCTAACGCTTGCAATTTTAAAACTCGGTGACAGATCGTATTGTTACCTGTTGTTGGGATGTTTGCGATACTTTTAGGGGTTTTAACTTTACCCTGGGATTTTACTCATAAGGGAACGCCATATTATATAATGATCATTCTGCTCTCTCCAACGCGGTCTTAATTAAGTCCCTTACCTCTCTCAGCAATATTTGATAGAGACAAATGGATGGTAATTGATAGCTTCCAAGTAAGCAGTTAACTATGTTGAGAGAAATTATTAAGCCTTTCTTTATTATTTATTGATCATAAAGAAAACATTTTGTGGTATTTCGTTTATTTAAAATGATCAAAGTCTTTCTATTTTCGATTCATAATTCAATTTCTTTGGTTGCCGTTTGCATTTGTTACGTAATATCTGTTAGATAGGTGTAGTACCTGATCACATACGACTTTGTGTACCAGTAAAGAACATTTCTCATATGTACATCAACATAAACACGCTAAGCAGATTAAATAAATGTTATTTATAGTATAATCCTGCTAAATTATTAAAAATAACACCGTCAGGTGTACGAATATATACGGATACGTAACGGAGTGTTTACGTTTTTTATAAATAGAACAATCATTTCAACACTAAGACACCCTGCTATTGCCAAAAATCATGTGTTTTATTTGTATGGCATTTGGCAAGCAGCATGATAAAACAACGCGTCTTTACTAAAATTAGATTAGACATTGATCGTTTGGTGTCACCCCATGTTTATAACCAGGCGGAACAAAACAAAAGCCTAGCAACAATACGTTGTTAGGGATAACCAAGCGGGAAACAAAAGAACTAGATGTAAAAGTCACAATTTACAAAACAAATACATAATATATGACATGAGAAAACATATCTGGAACTATTTGTTTGTTCGTTAGGATCTACATGTTGTGATGTACACTGTTTGTAAATAGTTTACAAGAAAGGCTATTTCTAGGGCATATTGTGAACACCAGAAGATTGGTCAACCTCATAATAACAACTTCTACAACATGTCTAAAATAATCGTGAAATACAGGTTACTTTGTTTTTGTTTATAAGAAAATGTAATACAAATAAGGAAGATGATACAGGAACAATGTGGGGTACCCTTCATGGCCAGAAACAGATAAAAATGTTATAGATATCTTTTCACATTCCCCATCAAGTAATATTTCATTTATTTCTAACAATAAAATTTTAAACAAGACTACAAAGAGACAAATGAATATAGATTTTAGAGCAAAAAGTCCGATATAAATAAAAATAAACAAATGATATAGAAATGTTTTCACATTTCTCATTAAGTGGTATTTAATTTATTTCTAACATAAAACTTGTCAACAAGAGTACAAAATCAAACTGACGCAATAAATCGACAAACGGGAATGTAAACAAGCATACTAGTACACCAATATAAGATTATGACGTGTCCCAATTACCATTGCATGATTTGATTACCTGTGTGGCAAATAGCCACCAAATATAGCGGGGTCACTGATAAAATTATCCAGGTATTTCATAATACTTCACCTCGCCTGGCGAGTGTGATATACAGACTGTATACTCACGTTACAAGTGTAATATCTATTAATATAATTATTATTCAATGAAATTCCGACTTCACATATTAGTTTCGAAACGTTTATACGACCGATAGCAGATTGGTCTAGACACCTCAAACATATAAATATATAAAATTCTCAAAACTAATGGTAAATACCTTATGTTAAAAAAAGCATTGTGCTATCTGATCGAGGAAAGTGGGGTGTTCTGGTGTAATTTCCTGGTGGCAGATATAAATAACCAAACAAAATCGGGAAATAGCTCTGGTATTTATTCCCGGACCAACTTTAACCCAATTTGAAATTAACCATTTATTGGATAGAACTACTCCTGATCTATGGGGCAGATTCAATACTTTCTCTATTGTTATCATGATACGGTACGACTGAATACAGATAGTCTTCCCTTTTAAACAAATTACTTATTAAAATGTATAAACTATTCAATGCTTCCACTAAAAGTCCATTTTTATATGAGAATATAGTTCTTTATCAGCTATATATCCGTCAGTCACTGCGCATCTGTCGAATGTATTTCTGTAATTGTGTTTATCCTATTTCTGTAATTGTGTTTATCCTATTTTTGAATTCTACATCAGCTTAATATCTATATAATGCGATTGATAGTCCCATAAAAAGCTTAAATCTTAAAGGCCGCTTTATGACAGAATAAGATTTGTTTTCGTTTTACTATTTGT
This sequence comes from Argopecten irradians, assembly GCF_041381155.1. Classification (NCBI taxonomy): domain Eukaryota; kingdom Metazoa; phylum Mollusca; class Bivalvia; order Pectinida; family Pectinidae; genus Argopecten; species Argopecten irradians. Next base: position 34,696,829 of record NC_091145.1, on the reverse strand, counting down.
TAAGAGTGGGTATCCCAGCTATTGTTTTTTCAGACTCCTTATATGATAATCACTTTGACCATTTTAACTTGAACACAAAATTTACTTCGATACAAAGAAAAAAAGTTGAAGACGACCGTAGCGATTTTTGCGTTAGAGGTGAATAACATTATAACATGAATATTGATGACAAATAACAGTAGTGTACTTTACCCTAAGTAGGTTGTGAAATCATCAAATTGTCAACGATATAATGAACCGTGTTTAATTATTGAGCGTATGGACATAATGGGACACAGCCTAACTTACCCCGGGAGTCTATTGTAGAACCTCATGTTTTTTCATGTATGCTGTAAGCATAGAATGATTATCAAATACACAGTTTATATTGTGATAATGCTATTTTGTCTTATAACTTACTTATCTTAAAGATACTTCTGTTTCACATTCAGCTTATACATCATGAATAATTCGCCTGCCTTCTGCTCAGAGTCACGTGACAGCGATGACGTGTCAATGTTTGTAAACACAGAAGAGCACGTGGTGTAGTATGACTCAATACACTGCGTGCTAGGAGCAATCTCTGCCATGCGGGAGACAGCCCCTAACAGCCAATATATCCCGTACTTTGGCGAATTGCCAATCAATGTTTACCTGTAACCTGTATCAAGGAGGTCGCACAGGTACGATGGGTCGATTTTACGTCAAATAACACACATAGCTTTCCTGTTCGTGGAACCCTCATCATAGGCCATGTTGGTGGGGGCTTCAGGGATGGTGTGCGTAAGCCAAGGAGGGTGTGTGTTTAACAGTCAGGGAGGGTGTGTGTTAGTCAGGGAGGGTGTGTGTTTAACAGTCAGAGAGGGTATGTGTTAATCAGGCAGGGTGTGTGTTAAACACTTAAGGGGAAAGGGCATGTCTACATATATCTATCATGGATATTTCAGATCACAATAATGTTAGAAATACAATGTATAGATTGATTACAATTCTGATTTAGAATAAAGCTTTGTTTTGAATCATAACAATGACGTAGTATTTCAAATGTGATAAGTCTTACAAATTCACAAAAGTCTTTAATAAAGATATAAACGATAAACTATCTCTCTATTATATCATTTAAGTTAAGAGGAATAAAGATAAAACTGTCTTTGTTTTGGACGCAAAAAATGGTCAGCTCAAAACCCCGACCAGTCAGCTAAACCGATTAAAATTGAAAAACAAAATCCTAAAAATAGATATTCTGATATATAAGTTCGTGAGAAGACAAATAAAACTGCCTTTGTTTTAGTCCCGCCAATTATATAGTATCATTTGAACAGATTGGAAATTAAAATACCTAAAATTAGATATTCTGATAATTATATTAACTAATTTTAGATTTCCCTGGAAGTTTCAGTTTCGAATAAACATGGAAGACATTGCAAACCCTTGTAATTTCATTCTCAGTGGTTAGTATTGAAGGAAATGACTCGAGGAAATATGATGATGACTGTGAGAATTTGTTTGTGGGAAAATCCCAATTTTTCTGTTTACAATGACACTTGACGTGAAACAGGTGAAGATTAAACAGGTAAGTAAATCAGACAAGGAAATAAAGTCAGCTGTGGCAGGTGTTTGTGTGACCAGGAACTTCTAACTCACTCACCCTGACCTAAACACTACAGAACTAGCTATCTGGTCACAAACATTAATAATGAAGTTAGACTCTTATTTGGATTTTTGGATCAAACTTCAGTTAATTGTATACATTGAAAATAATTTAACAGAAGAGGAATTTGTAAGAATGCGAGATATGCTATCCACAATGATAAAACGTGTAAATAGAATAACTATGACAGGAATTCAGGAATGCATCATTTTGTGGTTACCTAGGTTTTACAAGGCCAACCTGATGACGCGGGTCAGGAAAACGTTAATGATGGAAATAAAACATTGCTGAATGTTTTCAAAATAATAAGGAATATTTTTAATAAAGGTAAACTATGATCAAGAACGTACATGACCAGTAATTATCTTTTATGTAAATTGAAATGAAACTCATTGGTTAGTGGTCCCCGTATGAAATCCAAAAGCCTGTTAAAACCTGTAGTAAATGTATGGCGTCCGGAAATTCCTGTGGTATTCACTGGTATGCCATTTATTTATTGAATGGCTCGATATCGATGTGGGTTGGTTTATGTAAATAAAATGTTATGTATATGTAGAGTGGTCACCTACTGACCCCAAATGACCACTGGTCATTTTATATATAATACACCTAGCGACGAACAGCGTCACGAACGTGTGTCAGGTAGATCGACATGTTTATTGCGCTCTGCAATGGCGATTACCTAGCACTGTTATTTAAAACACTCAGGTCACAGGGAAACCCGTGTCCATTGGACACTTTACACAGACAACGTAATCCGGCAAGGTTATCAGAAATTAGGTGCTAATATAAGGAACGCGTTTGTCTATACCTAGTCCACCCGTGGGCGTCAAAACATTCCATACCTAGATAGTGTGTCCCATTTCAAACTTCGCATACTTGGAATTCCTTAGGATATTTACTTACTACCTTATTGGTAGATTTAACAGAAATATAATATTCGCGATTATAGGCGTTTAGAGGCTATCTATTCACACTGACGGCGTTAAACAATATTTATTTGTGAGATATACTATATATAGAATATTTCGTGCAATACGCTTCGAAAATAATCATTTTAGGCATTTAAATGTAGAAGCCTTGAGCGTTACTTTAGTAGATCAGTTAAATTGTTGCGTGTCTGTTACATGTGGTAAATTTTTTACATGGCTAAGATAGGAATGTTACCTGTGTAACACACCTGTAATTTGGTGGTTAGATCGATATAGACTGTCATTAACACTGGAGATATAAATACATAGATCAGACAAATAAAGCCGCCAGTCTTGTTTTATAGATAATATTAATTAATAGTTATAATCTCACATCAATTAAAAGCATTTAAAATATCGATTTCAATGTTACATTTTATCAATAAACTATTCGGAAATAATTTCTGCAAGTCATGACTTTAATAAACTTATTGGAAATTTCTATAAATATATTGAAATATGTTTGCAAAAGAAAATCGATGCCTCAAAATGATAAGTCTATTGATATTAAAGGACAATAAATGACTCGGTTATATACATGTATTCCAGCTTTAGAACATGATGACAATCAATGGATATTGATAAGCTTATTTGAATATTAGCATGTGCATTTACATGTAGTTCATTGATTTTTTATTGCGCACTTGTAAATGCAAACGAGATTAGAGTTGATTTAAAACATACTGTTTAAAATAATCAAAATAATAATAGGAAAATGATTGAAGCTTTGTAAGTCAACATAACATTTAGAAAATGAGAATTAAGTAGACCAGTGTTCTGAACTAATGATGTGTTCCCTCATCCTCAGAGGTTACTGCCGATAGTACAGGGATACGTCAGAGAAGTCCATGGATATCAAGTAGTTCATTCACAGTCAAAGTGTGTAATAAATGTTAAATCATAGTCAACTTAGAAGTTATAAGTGAAAAATAATCAGAAAAAAAAATGATTACTGAAAAATAGTCCGAGATAAAACGGACGAAATATTTGCTACTAAAATCACTCTTCCTACATAGCGTCGGTAATGTAATGTGTTTGGGGTATAAGAAATATCCTTACCAGATTTTTATGTCATATATACTTGTTACGTGTTTTATTACCAGTCACAAAAACCCACAACAATTTCTAAATAACACAGACGTGTATATCATACCCATAAAAGTATATTGATAGGGGAAAAAAACAAATCACCATTCCACAATAATAAAATAGCATGAAATATACGCCGGGAGCTTTGATAGAGAGATATGTCCAGTGCGACTGGTCACCTCAGTGGTCAAGCAAGGCCAAGTGCTTGTCAGAAAATCACCATTGTGGACAGGTTTACGGCCGTATCTATCTGAGTAGATTTGGTATGTCACATTTTCACCTGTCTCCGACCGCTTCTGTCCTCGAGCGTTTAGCTGTCACAGAGGAAACGACTGGGTCAGACCGCGCCTTGCACCAAATCTGACCACTAACTGGCCCGTACTACTCATCTCCGGGTTTACCCAAGCTAGAAATGAAAATTGTTGTCAGCTTTACTTTCTACAAATACATCAGTAACCATCGGTTATATCTCTACTTCTTTCGATGTTACGATCATTTCTGCTAGTCGTCTCTAATTGCGGAAAAAACGGAGATAAATGGACTGATTTATCGCCTTATTTATCATACAAACAACGTTTTATAACGTCAAGCTGACCATGCCAAACAATGAGCGGACCTTGATGACGTACAATGAGAAAAAACAATGACACCCTTTATTGCGCATTAAAACTAGGCAAAGAGGACAAAGAGATGCAAATATGCCTGCACTAATTGACGTATTTCACCAACACTATGACGTCAAAGTATAATTTCTAGTTTCTGTGACAAATAGTCATTATGCTTTTAAGGACATTTGCTTTATTAGACATATATATAAAAGAATGGTTGATAGTTAGTAGGACTTGCGTAAGCTAACAAATAATAGGTTGTTTTGTTGAAGTGTTTCCGCATTTCCACTACCGGGTTGATTTTTTAGTTACTGTTTAGGTCCTTCTTCCGCTTTTCTCGCCCCAACCAATGAAATCATCAGAAGTAGAAGGACAAATTGCTTAATCATCGAATTTCGTATTAGTAAAATACTAGCTCAGAGACGTATTGTTTAAACCACTTTCGGTTAGTATAACACATGTTCGACCTTAGGTGAGATGAAGTCTGATGTGATCCCTTATCTGAGGGTCTGGGAGCGAATACACCCGTTCATTGACCCTAGTAAAGACAAAGACAGAAGATATCAGCTGGACGAGATTACAGCCCGATTAAGAGATCAGAAATACCGAGGGAACCGGACATATTTTTATCATTGATAAGGACTCCAAATATTCTGGTCAGAGCAGCAACGCGGAGGGATGTTATTTGGACGCGAGTGTACTCATTGGAACTGTGAGAAAGGGCGATCGACAGAATATATTTCACTGGTACAGAAAATGGACGGTTGTTTACTGGGCGTAAACAGATAAATAAAATATAAAAAATGCTGGACCCGGGGCATTACATGAACATAATAATGTGTCATGCCTGAAGACACGTGATGTCCGAGCACAAGCTGTGGCCATAGAAAGGACAACATTTACAATTTATTGTTTACAATCAATAAAATAAAAACACACAATCATAATTTAATTAATTGGATGGTATTCCAGTGATACCTGCACAAAAGGCTGGTCTGAATTTCTGTTTTTTATTAATAAAATATCGAAAAAGAACGCTTCCAGAAATGTTATAATTTCAGACAGACATAATGATAAAGCTTTTATTGAAACAAAGAAGGAAGGAGAAATTCCTTGTAAACTGGAGTCACCTCAATAGGTAATACTTAAACTCTCTCCCAAATAGGAAGTATCCGTTACATTGTAGAGTTATAAACAAATAGTTGACCTATAAGAGTCAATGTCTTATGGGGCACTCGTCCATAGACAAGGCAATGTGCGACCCATCACCAATACTGTACTATCGGGAAGTGTACAGCGACCGAGCGATGATGATTTGTGTCAACAAATATTCCACGTCGTAACAGATAAATACAAATTAAAGACAGTCGACACAAATTCCACACAGAACTAAAGTCAGTTAAGATGAATTTGTATCGTATGGTTTTAGGACTACATTAAAAATCCATCCTAGTTCTAAATCATACATTATCATAATAAAGGTCGATGGATTTACACTGCGTTCATTCATAACACCGTAGGACGAGGTTGGATTCATATACATGTATAGACCATTTGATGCGGTTTTCTTTGCATGCCTAAGCTACCACGACAGCGTATCCAGGTGTGTCGGAGGACTATAGCACATCGGCCTGGTCATAGAACAAGACCAGCCTTTTTTTCACCTGTATTTTATATTTCTTTATCTAGTACAAACAAACTACAACATGCACAGGTGTTGTTGTCTTAAAGTGTACCAAACAGTGTAGCCCAGCGACCTCAAGTTCTTCTTCATGCTGGTTGAAACATCTAACATTACAGATGGATGTCGATGATAATCGGATGGGTTTATAATTTCGGTTGATGCCATGTGGTATGTGTTTTGCACCAGAACACATCATTTCACGGCAGGTCGCCTAAGTTTGGAACCCCAGGCTAAAGCATTGCTATCAACGTTACTCCTTACCGTGCTGGAATCGAATGGCAGCATGTATTTGACGTTTGAAAGGTTTTGCGCATGCGCCATTATGATCAAACTCTTCAAGAGTGTCAACATCCGGTTGAATGCCATCCCGATCAGTGACCCCCTGTTCGAAGGTTTAGCCCGCCATCACAACTAACCAAAGTCCTGGTCTGGGTCCTTCTGTCTACCTCTCCATCAAAGGAAATTAAATATCGAATATCAATGTTTAACTAAAAATCACCTCCATAATATGAAATTATATATTTAAATCACGTGAGATATTCATCATAATGCATTGCATCACGCCTCAGAAGCATGTTAATATTGATCGTTTCCGACATGCATGTGGAGCAGCTGCACGTGCGCGTTTTTCCCCGTGACAAATACGACAGGTTGTAAAACTGTGGAACTGTGTAGTTAAAACTGATTTAGTATGTAGTACTACGCTTCTGATTATAATCAGCGAAAGAAAGTGACCATGAAACACTGCGTCAACATTTCCAGGTAGGAAAGAGAATGACATTATTAGGTTTCATAATTAGATGACGGCATCGCATGAGAAATTCTTGGAACAGTGGTCTATCCTCCAAACCACTATATATACCAGAACATTTGCCAATAGTTACACCAATCATGATAAGGACTTCATACCATTTACTAATATCAGGAATAGATACCACTTGTTACCTCTGAGAGATGTAGGCACCATTTTGTGTTATAATATCAATTCCGAACGAACAAGTCACCAGTAACATTAGTTCCAAGTATAATAAGACTAGTATCAAGTAGGTCTAACGTACCAGTCCGTAAGCTATATACTGAAGGCGATACAACGGAGTAGAAGGCCATAGTCATCGTTACCTTTTTTCATGACGGTACGAAAGGACCATGAAATAAGAGGGCAATTATGTGCTTTGTGCGAGAAACGCACAGTGGTGGAAATGTTGTAGATTAAATTTCTGGCTTCGTTTTCATCATATGTCCTTAACGAATCACATTGGGATTCACTGAACAGTATTTCCTGAGTTTGGAAAATAGTCATTCTTTTCAATTTGATTGAGCAGTCTACAATATAATCTAGAATATTGAAACTCAGTTGACATCAGATTGGCATCAAACCTTCAAAGCTCTCTCAAAAACAGGGTCACTTTTATACTTCAACACTAAATAGCCATTTGTTTGCTAAAGCCATTATAAATATGTTCTGCCTTTATTTGACTGTGCTGGATCTCGCCATCTATATTTGACCACGACATTAGACTTGACACTCATGGTTGCCCCGTGTGCTTGACACCCTATGTGTCCTGAAACTGGTCAATATTAGGTCTGAACCCAATGCCCTATACGTCTGACACACATTTGCTCGCTTTGGCGTTCTCTTATCTCATGTAAAGTCCATATATACAGAATCTACCCGTAAATAGATCCCAAATAGACTTATCTGTGGGGAAACGACCTACACTCGGGTGCCATGTTCTAGGTCTACACCCAGTGACAGCAGGACTTGTGCGGAGTGCTGGTTAGGGTGACTTGGTTCGCTCTGTGGGCTTGGCTCTACAGGAATTTATATCAATGATTAATTGATCTGAAACCTTTCCACCATTCGTTAACTGATACGTTTGAATCAAATCGCCAATGAAACTGTTAACTGCCTCGATATACTATAATGTTTGTTGTTTGTTAAGGTTCGTCATTTATATCAGACCACGTCAGCTCAACATGTTTTACAATAAAAACATAAATAAGTGTTTACGAGAGAGTTGAGACGCTAGCCTGGAGGGAGTACTCGGTTAGGTTCAAATCGATTAAGTCAATGAACGTATTAACACCTTGGTAGAAAGATAAATCGCTCCCCGAGTTGAACGGTAGATATTTCAGAAGTTTATCCCCTGTGGGGAATTCCTTCTTATTTCTATCCGCTTATTTAACCTGTCTGTAATCTGTTTTTGACTTGTTTTATCTGCATGTTCTCTTCTTCGTGCCACTTATTTCACCCGTCCTTTGCCTACTTATTTCATCTGCCTCTATCCTACTTATTGTACCTGTTATTTCATCTGCCTCTATCCTACTTATTGTACCTGTCTCTACGCCCTAATTCGATTGGTCCTTTCGTATCCTAATTTAATTGGTCCTTTCGTCTCCTCAATTGGACCTACATACCCCTGTGATATTTTGTTAGGTTTCCTCTTCACGACCTGCTTGTTCGACCGGACATCACTTTTCACTTATATCTTCAGGTTTTCCGTGAAAAGGTCGGTTTCGCCCAAATCAAGGACGTATATGAGAAGGATAAGTCACACTGAGTTTTGGGCAAAGACAGCGCAGGCGCTTTTGTGTTTGTGCACTGACCGTGACGTTGGGCGACGACTGATTTCCTTTGATATCCGCCGCCGCAGCCTTTGATGTAGCATGGGGGTGCGAGGGTTACCGTCTTACTTTCTGAAGCGTGCTGCCATTTCATGAACGTTGTGAAATTTAATTTACTTTACATTGGCGTTTCGTTTGACTCGATAAGACAAGTATTTGTTGAGAAAAACGGTTTTTATTCCCGGTTCATAAGCGTCTCGCGTGGTGTTTAGTAGTGTAAAGAGACAGACACGAATCCTTCTCACTTATAAATCCTTGCCCAAATGTACCACTTTAAAATGAAGGCCGGGAAGTGGATAAGGATATAGAGGCTCCCCAACAAGTGACTGATGTTTATCATGTTTATCAAACCCGAGTTAGTTAACTTTCAAATTTTGAAAAGACGCGAGCTTTAGCGAGTGTCTTTTAAAATTTTGAAAATTAACTAACAAGAGTTTATATAAAGATGATAAACAACAGTCACGCGTTGGGGAACTTATTTATCCCATACCTTTAACATTATATTTTTACCGTGGTGACCATTTTTCTCGTCTTAATTCTGGGAAACTTACCACCATACAATGTGTAGTGATCTCTTTCCGCCATGAAATATAGTGCCTTAATAGAGAGTCAATATTCTATTTTTAATACTTTAAATAAGCAATTACTTTTCATACAGTAAATACCATGTTATTTAAAAGAAAATGCACCATGAAAAGTAGCCGGAAGTCAAGAGCCAATCGGAATCAAGAGATCTTGGAGTTGACCAATCAGAGGCGCCGTAGGTGTTTGATTACCAACTGCTATGGAATTTATCACATCGGTTTTCTATTGTGAAACATGCATAGTTATGGGATAAATAATAATTCATACTCAATTAGAACAGGTCAAAGGGCATGTTTATAACCTCCAACCTGATAAACAATGCATTATATGTACATTTTAAATGAGCATTTGATTTCCTTGATTTCCTTCGTAGAAAGACGAGCATCAGTGATTTTCTAAATCTAAACAAATATCTGGAGACATGAATCCTCTCATACGTAACTGTAAATACCCTTGTGGTTAAAAGGATTAATCATCTATTTCTAGTCAACTATCGCGTAATATATTTTAGTGTAGTAGATCAAATGTTTTAGTTTAGTATTACAATCTGTTTTATTGTGAGAGAAGAACCTTAAATCTAAGTAAGATGCTGTATTATTTCACTTCGATATGCTTCTATCCACCATACCAGTTTCGATTAAATTCTTGTTTTATTATAATTTTTTGATACATGAAACATTATCTTTATCGATCCATGTATGTGGATGCAAAAATGCAAATAAAATATATTGTATTATCCGAAAACAACACCGCAAAAATACGTCTTCGACTTCGATCATTTGTTTTTGGTTTTCTTTGTGGTTTACACGACAACAACAATTAATGTGCCGAATTCTGGTTGTTAGAGAAAAGACGGAAAATGCCGGCGTATGTGATCTTCCATTGAGGAATGAATACCACCCTATCTGTGTAATGTAAGTGGGAATCTCAAGTCCTCTGTAAACAGAGCAGGTCCGGTCAGTGGCCATAGAGTAAGCCTCTGTAATAATGGCGGAAACTCAATCTGGACCTCTCGACCATTGGTCAAGGGTCTTGTTAAGCTAGGAAGCTTCTGAATGCCTCCACATCGACTTGTAAATTATATATATATATACACGGTTAACACTTCAAATCGACAATTGTTCAATAACTGGTTGGTGAACCTGGGATGTCGGACAGCTGGCCTATCTACTAGTCCCTCTGGTTTATTAGACTTTTTATAGCGTATATAAAAATCATTATTTCATATCACTGATTTAGTTTTTATTGTTTAGTATAAAAAGACATTTATTGCACCTAAAATAAATTTCTTTATTTTACAGCATTGGCTTCTAGGCTGGATACAGAAAGTTCAATACAGTTCATTGGGTTGAGGAAAGAAAAAAAATGGAACAGAAACTAAACGAAAGACAAAAGCCTAAGCAATATAAACAGACTGTTGTGTGTGGTAGATTTTGTTAGTTTTTTGTGTATATGACCCACTTGATTAAAATACACAAGGAAGTAAGTTTATGTTAAACAGAGAGAGGTGTTGGTAAGTGTTTGTGGGTACTATGATCGCTTTCCTAGAAACGTGTATAAATAGGCCCATATTCCAATGACTTTGACACTTCACACCATGTTTTTTCCTGTTTTTATTTCTATTCCGATAAAGTTCAGACAGATCGTGTCAAACCTTATGGACTAAAATACTATCACGGTAGTTAGGACAACAAGGGGAAAAGAAACGGGTTGGTAATAATGTTATAGAAAAAAGGTGAAAGTTCCACTTACTAAACACCAGTATTCAAATGAAATTTTATCTTCGCTTAGTTCGTTTTTGTGTCACTTGAAGAAGATTTCTCGATATTTGAGAGGTTTCCTTTTTTTTGTCCACTAACAGTGCTTGTATGTTATGAACTATATAATTAGAAACCATGTGGAAATTCTTTAAAACTATAAATATTACAAAACCACACTGGGACTGTGAAGAAAAAAGAATGACTTATCCACAATCCCACAGGACATTTTGCACCACGGACACTAAGCACGTGACACCTTCGATACGGTCACCGTCCTTATCGATCAAATGCCATGCTATACTTTCTTAACTTTTTTCTTTGAATGCACGTGAGACTCGTCATTTGGCGCGATAACAGTTAAAAGAAAAACAATACATTAGCGAAACCAATTCTGACCAATCTAATTAAAATTCTATGTTCGAACCCTAATGAGATGCTGTTAGATGTTCATACGGAGTTAACGGAGTAGAAAATAAACATAGAATTTAATAAGATTGAATTCTGTCTTACTAATAATCAAGTTCCATCAAGGATTTATAAGTATTGACTTGTTAATAAAATGGCCAGTGTCTTAACTTACTAACGTTAAATAACGATATTTACAAGTTTACAACTCATACCAACGTCCCTATCCTTGTAACTGCTACAAACACCCATTTACACCCTGGTCACGACCAACGGAGCTCACTACGTCATAGCCATGGTAACAAATTCTACCTAGGTCACTCTAAAAACATGATAAATACTTATTGGATATTTGTTATTAATATTGGCCCACGATGTTATTTTCACATGTATTAGTAATAAGTCATTCGGAGAGGAGTTTTCATGGAAAGCATATATATCCCTCAAATAATTATATTCTGAGAGCAATCTAGGAATAAGGTGTTGACATGTTTTAGAATTTAACAATCGCACAATTAGACGGTGAATTTTCAGTTGGTGAAAAACAAGTATGCATTAAAAAGAGGAAAATGTTTTTCGAGCTTTTGTGATTTGTTCGGCCAAATAAAACATTATTATTAGAAATACTCTTCGCGTTGTCTATCCATAATGTTAGTAACGTTTATCTTGATGTTTAAATCAAAATTATATATAACAACGCCAGCCATTAATGACTGTGATTTCTGCACGTACTAACTTAATGTTTTAGGAAAGGTTTCCGCTTCATTTACATGACATGGTGTGGACTTGGAGTGGTCGGCCTTCCGTGTTATCAGAGAGTAAATATTGCTAGTGAGATCAAGATGGGACTAGTTTGTCGAGTAAACAGGAGTTATGTGTGGCGATCATGGCCCTCGCTGTACTTGGTATTGTATACTTAGTTATCAGTCGCTGGATAAATCAACATCATATTATTCCGCCGTTAAAGTACCGAACCCACCCTTGAGAGATACCAACAGCCATTTAAGTTGCTTGACGCCATTTATACAAAAGGAAAGTCGACTATATTTTCTTTTCGAGATAAGATTTATGGGCATATAAACTTTAAGAAGGAAAACCGTATACTATATGTAGCTTCCTATGTTCCTATGATATATATAATAAGCTCGTTTTGCCTGATATCTGTGATTGTTACAGTTTTAAACCGTGATCTGTTTTATATAAGGTTTTAAATCTTCGCATATTTCCTAAGTATTATTAATGTTGCAATTGAAGAAAAAGAACATTGTTCATGATGATAATTTATGAGACGAAGCCATATACTTTCCTAAAGCAGTATATTATCAATAGCAAATCATGCCATATAAGGTATGACATGTTCTATTTTAAACTCCTCGCGTATTCCGGAGTACCAGGACCGTATCAGATACTCCAATATTTCCCTTAAGTTTGGTGCAAGAATTTGGTATTAATTTTCATCATCATGGCAATAAAAATCAACACAAAAATAATATCACATCGACTGCATTCAGTGAAGGTGCAAACTGGCAATGAAGGTCAAGTGTAACCGTACACCGAGTACGTGTACATTAAGGGGACAGACAAACCACGTGTTTGGCTTCTTCAAATGAATAACAAACTGGTCTGGTGTCGTTTAGTAAACAAATTGTCTTATAAAATCACTAATTTTCCCAATTAATCGGCTTCCTCAATCATCAAAGTATTGGTGATCAATATTTAAGTCGTCTCTTGAAGAAATAGACGTTGTGATTATCCACTTAGCAACAACAGCTGTTGATTTACCAAGAACGTGTCTAGGCGCGGTTTCTTAAATTACAAATAACTACCTGCTATTGTAGATATAAATAGTGCCCTCATATCACTTAAAAGGAAAAATTAACCCAGATATTTCTGAAAATGAGTGAAGAACTGGCTACTGTTTTTCTTCTTGACCTAGTTTCGCGTTATCGCCGGTTTATCTCGGGCACGGTTTGTTTTCAAACAGGGCGTATTCCTTTCGTCTGGGTGAATTCACTCCCAACAGACTAAACCTAATACCCAGCCAAACAATGACTGGTTAGCTTGTGGTCATCGCCGTTCCTCCATAGACCATAACAATCACTTTTTATTTGTTAATACCATATGGCCCAGTTGCTGTCTAAATCCGGATAAAAATAATACGATGAGTTTAAGATGTCGAGTGTTGGTCTGTTTTACTATCTAGAAAGTGGACTAGTTTTCTATTAACCAGCAATAATCCAAAAACCTAGGTATTCATTACTGGCAGTATTACACGACCCCGTATTGTTCGGTAAATACTGAAAAGAAAGGCCGCGAGAAAAATCGTTCGTTTGAGTAGTAACGGAAACCAAGGTTTTGTATCCATTCATAATTATATACTTTTATACTCTAACTGTGGGGTGCGAGTACGAACATAACGGAATGCTTTCTAATTAGTATTTACATTGCAACTTATAGCTAAGACTCAATATTGAGATAAAATAGCGGTTGATTTCAAAACTGAATCATATTTCGTTTTCGTGCTATTTCATTACCTATAAAAGACAAATCATATGTTAGCCCTACATTTAGTCGTTGTGTCCTTGTCGAAACAGAAGCTGTGTCCGCTCTGGGAATCTGCATGTTCTCAATATAATTTGGAAATTGCACTGGACCAATTATAATCATTATCATATTAAGGCTTATTTTCTTGAACAGTATGTCAAGATGATAGTTTAATGACGTCACATAGCCAGTGGGTCTTGTATGTGTCCATTTTTAGGCCCTCTTATCCCTCTCTGCAAACAAATCTTCATACCCGACCTTTTGAAAAGGGAGATTAGGTTACACTAACAGAGAGATCCGGAGTCCGGGCTAATCGTTTTGGTCCTTAACTATCCCCGGTTAAAGCAAACAATACCATTGATATCTGTATAAATGGCACAGTAAATGCTCTTGTATAGATGGCACATAGATGAGTAAACATTACCACCCCTCGATCTCTTATCTCCGTCCATTCACAAAAATATTCTCGTCGGTTTTTCCTCTGGAGGGGCTTGTCGATTACCGCCACACTCCCACGCGCTATCGTTCTACATACCAACTTACTAAAAAGCCCGCGAAAGGGCTTAACTTTACGTAGAGTGTGAAAGTGACGGAGAAAAAAGGGAACAATTATGACAACCCCGGCGTCTTATCGTAGATTAAAGAATTCATTCAAAAGGTCTGTGTCGGAGAAAGGAACAAACGCCCTAAAACACTTCATTTGAAGCCGAAGATGAAACTTGTGGTGTATGTGTCAGCGTTGGCCAAGGTTCAAATAAAGATGTGCGGTCCGCACTATTTGTCTAGTCTTCCAAATTAGCCACCGCCTTTCCAGTCAAAAGTGCACGATCGTGTTGCTTTTGACTCCTTTCCAGGTATACGTGTAGTCTGGATAGGGGAAAAACGAAGTCACGGAATTGCATTTATGTAGCGATTTTTGCCCAATCAGTTGTTTCAATGTGTGGTTTTAATTTATTTAATCTACTGGCTACATAACTTTCACGCTTGTCCCACGATTGACGCACGTGGTCGACTAGGAAAATATCCAGCTGCTGTAGTTGAAATTGGGGTAAACTATGATGACACAATTAAACTTTTCAAATAATAACTTTACTATGTTGACGGGCACCTGCGTAGTAAAAACATTGGTTTCATTCCGATTCTGATAATACCGAATTCACTATTCTCCTCCAAATGCCACTTTGCTGTTTACGAAAACGGTTTTATAAATGTACAGAGGCGTAGTAATTGGACGCGGGAAAATATTCCCATGTAAATTGTTTTTTAACAAGCGCTGGTTTTCCCACGGCCCTTGTAATGGCAGTGCCGCTGCCCTACATCTATCTTCGGGACCCTTCGTCAGTCAGGCAAAGACTGAAAAGTATCTCCATCTTCCACAACTAAATACCGTCATTAGATTAGTTTATGTTGGACACTATCTGATTGCATATTGATTTAAGGTATATTAATTAACATAGTTACGATCACGATATCTGTGGAATTTCGCTGAAAGGTAAAGTTTTTACCGGCAGATTCTGTAGTCTAACTAGTGTTTACACAACACTGATCAAAATGTGTTTGAATAAGGCTTGAATTCTTATTTATTTATTTATTTTTATAAGATATACAAACAAATGTAAATCTATTAGCACGATGAAAAATATTATTGTTTTTATTCGGTGCTAATTTGTTGAACGTGCTACTTGTGTGAAATTATAAAATACTATGGTCCGTGAAAATCGACGTAACCTGCTTCTCACGTCGACCTTCCTATATGTATTAGTTTCGTTATTAAGTAACAGATAATATATACATTTAAAAGTGTTACAGCACCGGGTGTCAGATCCAACTATGTTGAGAATGTTCCGAGTCGTTCAGCCCACATTCAGGCGACCTTCACCTTGGATACACTATATAGTTACATGGTATGTGTATTAGTGCCTCTGTGTATATACTACGATCACGTGAACCGCTAGTGGCTTGGAAGGTGACTCCAGTTCGTACCGCGGACTGGTCATTCTATAAATACAAAGCGCTATATATATACTGCGTAGTTCACTTTTACTATATACTGAATCTAATACTTCGAGAGTCGTGAGTCGACGTTTTATAATTCAGTTATATAGAAAATTCTGTTACGGTATTCTATGTAGAGAGCTTCCCAGTGATTCAATCTGTATGTAATAAATTGTTATATAAGGTTTGTCTCCGATTCTACATACCAACTCAAGCCGTAGTACGATGAGCGTAGTAGCCTAGACGTAATAAATCGATAATATTTTTCTCGCCACTATAACAAATGCGTAGTGCACGCAACACGTTACTGACTTCAACTCCACGTGGCAGCCCGACTTATGTAAATCTCAAAACGATTTGCCATTGTAAGCCAAACAGATGAAAATCTTGAGTTTTAGGTTTTAAAATGAATACTGTAGCCTAAAATAAAGATTTTGATTTCTAAGCGTTTAATTAAATGATTTAACAATAAAATTGATTAAATACCAACGTGTCAATCAGTTACTTACCAACGTGTACATATTTAACGTAGTTTCAAATTACGAATGAAAATCAGTGGAATAGGTAAACGGGTGCTAATTACATATAGACAACGTTATACAATGTTATACGGAGTTATATAGTATACATTGTTTCTGTATCATTTCACTCGGGTCAGTCGGGTGCGAAACGTAAAACTAAATGATACCAGTTAGGTAGTTTGGGAATACTTTGTCTGCCGCTTATTTTTGTTATCGGCTAACCTAACGATAATAAAACAACGGTAAATTTACACGTACTGTAAATACTTTGGACGTTTAGTGTTTCATACTTCCCGGAAAACTAACCAGGATGTTTTGAACAAGACATTCCTGGGGATTATTTTTACATGTCGTTGGATCTCTCCCAATAATCATTTGTAATGTTCAGTTTACTGCGCAGTATTAAACCTTACTAGGCCATTTCTAAATTTTCTATACAGACAACAGATCAAGATGATGATCATAAAAGTTATTTTTTGAAGCAGAAACTTGTCACATCATCTGTTGACCACCTTAATGACTCTTTTATGATATGATAATTTTAAGCCTATTCTGTTCAGTGTCAGGTCAGGTCAGGTCACATCCGGTCATGTCCATTCAGGCTTATTTAATGTTGATCTTGTAATAATCCAGGCATTCTGATCATTTCCATGGTAATCCTCACTTAAATATGACAAAGATACAAATATAAATTTTATATATTTTATTCTGGGATTTTTGTGTTCTTTTGTTTCATATAAAAATAAGTTATTTACAAGCGTACTTGCACACACTCAAAGGAGAAAATTGCTTCTTCTCCTGAATAAATAAATTAATAAATACAATAAGCATTCATATAGGCATTTTTCCATTTATCAAACTCTCACTCTGTCTCAAGTCTTTGGATAGTTTTCCACACGGAAATATCTAACTCCAAAAACCTCCAAGCAACACATTTATATATTTAACATTTTCTCTGTTCACTTTCATTTCAACACATTTTTACTCACAATAAATGCTTGCATACATTTTCAAATTCTTTTCAATCAATATCTGTCGCATCCATTTTTTCAGGACCATTCACTCCAAAAGCACCCATTTTATGTATGCGCTATTCGTCTGTACAAGTATACACAAATAATTCCACACATCACACCATGCTTAATAAATAAATGAGGTTACATATGTACAAATGGCATATATGATGGAAATGAGTTTTTATGGCGGAGAGAAAGGGCAATACATGTATAATATTCAAACCTTTTTTAAAAGATTTAAAATAAAAAATTCACATTACACTGAAAACCATAGCTAATAATTTTGCTTTTTTAAACTTCTAAAATAATAAAAGAAGCAATTTTAAGCAAAACTATTGTCTGATGTGGTTACAAGATTTAGTGGGTTTAGTAGTACACTTGTGCTAGTAGAAACCTTTAAGCCCCTTATCAGTGATAAGAGCCGCGTTTTGAGGTGTCAAAGAGGAATAATAAAGGTCTAGAATTAGTACTCTTGAGTGGTGAATTATATTTATAGTTAGAAATACAGGAAAGGATCTAATTATGACTTCATGTAAAGTCATTTCGTTGTTTTAGGAGGATTTGACGTAAAAACCACAAAATAAATATGTGTATAAAAAAAATTAATAAAAAAAATGGCAATTACCAATTTCTATCAGCACCTTTGTCAAAATTACACCAAAAACAACTAGTCTACTTCTACTACATGTGAAATTACTGATACGGCTAGCTTTGTAGCTTAATAAATAGAAAAGGACATGAAATGAAGAAAAAATTCAACTTTTTGCATTGAAGTGGCAGTGATTATTGTGTTCAAATTCATGGCTGAATGAGAATCACAATATGTATGCAATAAAAAAAAATTTGAGCGTTTCTTCTCTCATACTATCACAATAAGTCCCATATTTGCCACCCTTGGAAAGTCCAACAAATATGGTGTAATCACAACAAGAATTTTAGAGTGGTCTTTGGCAAATGTTCACATCCCTAGCTTTCCTTCATTTGAATGAGCATGTGGGCACATAGAGAGGGGTTTGATCCACTTTCAAATATTTGTATGAAGTTTTTCATAATCCACAGTAGATATAATGTCAATGAATTCATTGCAGCTCCCTGAGTTGTGGAATGGTCTCACAGTTAATATTGCATTGCTGTGTTGCAGCTTATAGTCATTAATAAATATGAACACGTTTTATTAGAACAAATCCTAGCGAGATGCCTTCATCACATGCTTTCCTGACTGCTCATGGAAACCGCGTCCACGATTCCCTGACTGCCGGTGTGGTTGGGCGTTTTTACTGCTGGCTGTACCGTGGAGGCTAGCCATGGATGTGTTAGGATCTCTTCTAATGTTGGTCTGTCGGATGGACGAATAGCTAAGCATTTTTTCACCAAATCTTTCACTTCTGAAAAGGCAAAATTGAAGGAAATATTTAATTTTCATTTCAAAATATCAAAAGGCTTCAAAATACAAAATATCTATTATCTAATACGCAATTAAAATTTCTTTGTCGGATCAATTTACTCAATTTAGAATTAAATTAACAGTATCTTGATTTTTTCTTTAAATGAAACTTACCATGAGACACTCGTCCTCTGAAGGAAACTTCAGCCTTGATAATCTGATCGTCCTGCTCAAATGGAATATCTCCACAAACCAGGTCAAACAGCAGAATTCCCAGAGACCAAACAGCTGCAGAGCGACCATGATACCTGTGGAACTTTATCCATTCTGGGGGACTGTATACTCGTGTACCTGAAGAACATTAAAATTAAAAAATATGAAATTATGAAAATATTTTGAATTAGTTGTAGACATCTAGATTCTAAATCTATATATTCAAATTAATTTTACATTTCATATTTATTATTCATATGCATGGATAACATGTTTATTGAAACTAAAAATCATAAAATTTCAATTACTTTTGTTTTTTTAATTGCAATGACTAATAGTTGCCATTGGCCTGCCCTTGGCGTCCTCTCCTAGGCTACCATTAAATTTATGTACCTGTATCTATAAGGAGTCTCAAGGAATGTATAATTTTCCCATAGATAAAATACACCTAGGTCAATCTTTACGCATGACTACCCACAGGTAATGTAACGCCACAGCACCTGGATACCAACTGAACTTCTAAATTTGTCATATTTATGTTAACTAGATTCCAACAGCCGCATCAACCTTCCCAAATTCAACATCTGTTATTAACACCGTCACAACTAGAGTGAAGTTTTTTTGTATAAGTTTTATTCTAACTCTAAGTGCGCCACTTCTAAATGTGTATATCGCCTTAGACTGGATTACCCGCGCCCGCTATAGTGAATGCCTCGCATACCTCGCCTATTCAGGCAAGTACAGCTGAATTGACTTTAGTAAATGATCGTGACCTCGTTTGCTACCGCTAGGAGCACAGTTGATAGCAACCAGCCCAAACGACCTATCCCTGTACCCAAACACGAGCACCAAGAAATACCCCGTCTATTTCAATAAACTTTACCAAACAGAAATGAAATAAATAGTTTAACAAGAAAAAATATTTAAATCACAACTCCGAACTTTCGTAAGACTACATTAGCTCCCTAACTGACACAGTTCAAGTCGCAGCGCGAGACGACTGTTACGAGATGCTCCCCCAGACTCCCCACCCTTATTTGGCAGGCCTTTGGCAGCAACATAATCTTGTGTAAGCTAAGTATACAGTAGCAGCAAATAGCACACACACACACATGTAACAATTTACTGCTGTATGCTCGCTTTTAGATCCAATATGTTCACACTGATTTATAATCCTTGACACTCACCATCGAATGCGAGATACACTGTGTCTTTTAGGAAAGCACCAGATCCAAAGTCGATCAATTTAAGTTCACCAGTTTTTAAATCTACAAGAATATTTTCGTCTTTGATGTCTCGATGAACAACACCGTTTCTATGAATGTTAATAAGTGTGTCCACAATTTGTCTGAAAAAGTTTTTACTAGTTTCCTCGTCCAAAGCACCTTTTTCTGTTATGTAGTCGAATAAATCTTGCACATGTTCTTGCCTCTCCATCACAATTACATAGTTTGTGTTCAACTCGAACCAGTCCAACATTTTAATAACTCCAGCACAATTGTTCACACGTTTTAACAAACAAATTTCCATTGGCACAGTATGTCCATTTAGCTGTCCCCACTCTGTGACTTTTTCTTTGGTGATGATTTTTATGGCAACCTGAAAGAAAATAATAATACATAGTTATTGATATATTTAAATAATTAAGCCAAAATCAATTCAGTTCAAATTAAAAAAAGACAAAATTGTTTAGTTTGTTATTTCTTTTCTTCTCGTAGAAAAGCAAAAACACGTGGTAAATGACATTTCGCGGCAAACATAAGACAAACTTTTGTAAACTTACAGGAAAATTATCCCTTTTTCGTGTTCCGCTGTAAACTTTTCCAAAACCACCACTGCCTAAATGTTGACCAACTGTGTACATCCTCTGAAATGCATCTTTGTCCTTCACTGTAAAGAGAAAATGATATGACATGTTAAATATGGCTAACTCCACTAAAGGTAGATAGGCGTATCTAACATGAATTTATAAACATTACAGAACTTCAGAAGACATTTCTTTTGATATTTCCGATGAATTACCTTGCTTATCCTTTTCCATATTGGTATTATGGTTATAGGAAAACATTCCCAACTTTCGAGAAAGCATGTTGCTACTGTAAAATCCACATGGAGAATCGTTATACGTAAATAATCCTGAGCACTGAGCCACGTTGTTAGATCGACTGACTGTCGTGTTTTGATCCTGCATTCAAAGCTACGAGTGTATATAGTATGAACGTTGAACCCCCAGTGCGAGAACTGGGTCGCGATTACTCCGCCTATCCAACCCGCCTCTTGGCTCCGAGCCAGAATTTTTATTTTATCTATTTGATATTTTTTCATAAAATTCACATTTAATATACTGTTTTCAGCTTCAAAATGGTATAATATTATGTCAATATGTAAAATTATCGATTTCAAGTTGATGTAGACAGGGGACTATTTCTTTACGGTGAAGGATATCGTCTGGGCCGAATTCATTGAACTTGGCAGCCAGCCAGCTCGACTCATGGCGATAGCTTTTCGCGGTACTCAGTTACAGGCTCGTTGACCAATGAAAATCCTTCCCGCGTTCGGGAAAGGACAAGCCCCCGTAGCATACTCGTACCCAAACAAATACTACGATACCGCGTGGCAACTCGGTGCAAGCATACCATGCGATATGAAAGTACTCATTTGACTCTTGATTGATTTCATGAAAAATTATTAAAACTGTACTTATGAATCAAAATTAATTTATTTTGACGGTACCTAGATTTCTCTAAAAATTGAAAATAAAAATCTTAATCTACCGAAGCGAAACCAAAACAGTGGTATATTTTAAAGTTCCAGTTCTTATAGAAAACTATACTTTAAAATTAAAACAATGATATTTTTTCTGGTCCATTCCAATAGAGTTAATTTTAAATCTAACCTTTTTTTTGTTTATTCAATGAGTAAGCCTACAGCTTGAATTAGTACATCTCAGGAAACAATTTTCCCTAGTGAATGCATGGATTTGTCAGATATACATACAACTTAAGGCTCGACTTGTTTTCACAACTGCTTTTGTGTTTATAAAGAGATAGCAGTTATATGTCTAGAACAACAGTCGGCATTATGAGTGTTTCGATAGACGCCTACCAATTACGTATATTACAGGTGAGTAACTGTAAGGTAGTCGGTTCCCACGGGTACACGGGATGTGTATCGAACACGACAAAGTAAAAATAGATAAAATTCCTCGATATGACAAGACTTGCTCTACAGGTAAATCTACTTAGAAACGGGCCATACAATATTTACAATCGGATATTGTCAGAAACCGCTTTTGATAAATTGATTTTATGTGGTCGAACAAACGATGGGATGCCGACTTGTATATTAACTCATGTAGTGAGAGCTTTCCGTGCGATATTATGCCGCTCATTGATCGACACGTAACGCACTAGTCTACATTCCATTTCTAATACGTAGGCGTAAAATCATCCAACCGTGAATATCAAAACAATCCCGTTCGTAACTGGTCGTGTCGTTCCCATGGGCGTTTTGCACGGATTACGATTATTTATTTTACATCCGATATGGAAATGCTAATGTTTTTATTCCAATGTTTCAAACCATACAGAGATCCATACTACCTCGTCCAAATAAAGAATACGTTGCCCATTTGTGTGAATGTCCAGCTACATCATGAATAACTAATCATCAAAGTGTAATGGATTATCATATACATTGCTGGGATGTCTATCGCACATCACGGATTTAAGCATTAGTCGATCTGCTTTGTTGCGCTTTGACATAGTCAACAGTTCAGTGTTGCCTATGGTCGAAGGGCAGGTAACTCCATACACACACATATAGATGAGTTGAGTAGTCAACGTCTAACGTTATGTTCTGAAGTCTTGACATACACCATTTTTTTGAAAATTAAATATGTATAGCCGAATTAAAGTGGTAATTGACCAAAAAAAGTGCGTGCAAAAACCAGAAATAAGTTAATTTAAATGACTATAATAATAACAATGGATTATATACACTGCTAACAAAGCATTTGCCACTTACGAGTTCTTAGAATATTTAAATAAAAAAAATATAAAGTTGCATTCAAATTCTATTTTTTTTATATTGCATTCGGAAGTATCCGATTGTTAAAATGGAATACATTATCGAAATCAAGTTTTATAAGTGTATTGAAAATCGAATTATGTACTTTATAAATCCGGTAATTCGTCAAAGGTCGAAGAGCTGACATCCAAGTAAAATGATTTGTTAGATATTATTAACTTACGACAGCACTCCCTAAACTATACTTTCATTTTGTTTTAGATCTTTTTAACACGAGCAAATTACTGAGTAAAGATTGAAGTAACAATTCCATAATAGATTTTATATATAATGTATTCATAATTCATTATATATCTTTAAGTTAAAGTAATCTTACCTGTCTCCATTTCGAATAAAAGACTTCGCTATTAATATGTAATCCGGGTTGTTACAATATTGATATGTTTGAGAATAAGGAAGCTAGGCCGGTACCGCACACATATATAGTGATACTGTTTAATTCACACCTGTCCACTAGGGCAGGTATCATGTGTCCCCCGGGGGTCACATCACACCCAAAACATACTCTACCTAAACAGTAAACACGGCGGGCGTTATATATGTCCACACCAGACTGTTAAGATTGGCACATATAACCGATTTGTAGTAATTAATTAAATTACCAATAATTTGTCAATAAGCTCGTTAATATGTAGATTAAAATTAAACAGGCGGTTACGGTAAAATTAAATACCAAGTACAATCATTCCGTCGGACGGCCGTCATTTTACCAAATTTTGAAACATCTAATTACAGCGATGTCTGTCTAAAATTATTATTTATTATAAAAATATGTGTAGACTTACTGATTCTTTTACTGCGGACCATTTCCTCTGAATCGCTGTGAGATCGTTTTCTCTTCATTCTGACCAACTTTGTGCATTGATGACCCATGAGCTGTGGCCTTATAATGTTTTAACCCTATACACTAAAGAGGATCAAGCAGACGAGTTCCTCCGATTTACTCTACTACGACAATTTGAGTCCATATGTTAACTTCCCTCTTGTAAGGTCATTTTCAAATATTGTGTTTTCTTGACATAAAACCATTCTGCCAATGGTTTACTCAAATTTGAAGGTTTGGGTGAATCGCTAGTGTCATTGTAATCACTAATTAACGTTAGAACAACAGTGTTAGACCGTTACCGTTAAATGGCTAACCACATGGCTGACCGTTAGTCGGGATTAATGTTGTTTTAGAATCATAGTGAACATATGTCATGGCCAAAGTTCAAAGGGAATGTCGGTAATCTAGGGACGCTTAAATAAACATATAAAAGTTATGATTTTTCTTGTTATTATTGACAGATTCCAAATTCAACGTTTCAAAATACGGGCGAGTATCCTCATGAAATTGTATTATAACAAATCATTTATTATGAAATTTTATTTTAATATTTTAGAAACATTTAAGACAGTTACGATTATTCATTTCTGTCTGTTGAGCTTATATCAAAATGCATATGGTCAAAGGGAAGCAACTCAAAACTTTTATAGAAAGAACGGCCTATGGGAAGTAACTCACTTGTTCAAGTAATAAAAAATCCTTGTACAACGCACCGGTCGTCTGTCTAAGTGATAATTGGATGTTCTAATTAGTTAATTGGTAGTTAATAGATAGTCTAGACTAAATAATTAGAACAGTTGGTTTATTGAAGTGCTTGTTAATTGGACTAAGGCGGTGTCACAGTGTAAGCACCTCCTGTTGTGGCGATATCCGGCAAACACATTATGACACTTTTATAACTTACCTATAACGGACATATCCGCGTTTTCATCAAACAACTACAGCAACCAATGAAAAACGCCAAACTACATGCGGAGAGTTTGTAAATAAATATATTAGTGATTTATGCGTGTATGTGTTATGTCATTTGTCTTTCCAACTATCAACTACATGTACATTTGTATTACACATTTGTAGATTTTCACATATGAAAATGATGCTTTGATTTTTAACGTAATTTAATTTTATAAAAATAAAGTGATATACGATTAAGGAAAATTTATTACTTTTAAAGTAATTGCGTGTTGCTTATTTATTTATTTTTTTTTTTTAATTTTGGTGATGTTTGAATTACAAAACCTTGAGCGGTGATAAAGGTAGCCTATTGTGTTGTTCTAAGATCAATTACACTACACGTAATGTCAAAACACAATAAACGACTAAATTATGAAAGGCTCAGTAACTTCATTTTCTTAAACAATGTCTACGTTTTTATTACCGTTGAAAGGTCAATTATCCATTAAAAATTTCATACATCTGCATAAAAATGACGTTGTCACCCTAACCCAAACCGATACAGGATCGATATAACTTGAACAGGAACTATAATTGCGAATTTTAGAAAAAAATATCAGGCATTAGCTGATAACAGTAGAATACACAAATTATATTTATATGTTTCCATATCCGTAACAATGTGATTAAAATCAGCTGTTTGATACTCCGATTATTTCGTACTCCACGAAGTAAGCGGAGTATGAAACCGCTGATTTTAATCACATTGTATCCGTTATTACTGCATTTACCAATTTTACAACGTATTATATATTTATATGCCTTTATGTTTTTGAGTTCTACATTAGCTTTTCCGTTGTAAAATTGATTAATGCAGTTATTACGGATATCAAAATATATAAATATAATTAGTGTATTCTACTGTCATCAGCTAATGCCATTTAATTAATTTATTGTTATTTGCGTGTCATTATATAACTAGTCAATGTAAACATAGATAACAATAGGCCTGGACTTTTCATATCAACTAATGATGCCATAACCGCACACCTCTCCATCTTGTTATGGCAAACAGTCGCTGTGATGTTATTTTTTAAAAACCGATGAAAAGTTATTTCATCAAAGTCCAATTTCGTAAGGATGGGCATGTTGACGTACAATAAAATAGAGGCACGAGCGGTCTTACTTTAATTATTTTGACGTTACACAACATGTATTTTGTTTCGTTATCTATGAGTTTCATGGATGTCAAACGCCTTGGTACTGTGGAAGGCTATATTTGGTGGCTTATGTAATGACCCTCCCCAACTACTGTACATCACATGTAGAGCGCGTTACGGACGAAGGGCGATAACTCGAAGACGGATTGCTTCTGCCAATTTGAGATTTTATATTTCTGCCAACATAATACTGTCCAAGTGAAATGGTTATAAATATTCAAATATGAAACGCAAATTCAAATTAACGTTTTAAAATTTAGTTTTCTTTTGATAAAAGCGCTATACATATGTTTTGCAATTCACAGTCAACAAGTGCCATAAAAAAAGAAATAAAACCAATTTGACTAGGCGGAGTTGTCAATCCATGTTTTTTTTTCTGTATACCATTACTGCATCTCACTATCTATAACCTTAACAGTTAGGTTACATAGCTGTAACATTTATTTAGTCACTATGTTTATCTTTAACGGCATTCTATACTCATTTATCCCATCAACCACCACAAGAAACGGGAATCGGCTTCCAGAGGATAAATCAGACTCTACAGATACAAATATTCCGTTACAGACTTTTATACTTTATCAGGTTGGACACATGTAAATTTATTGCTATTATAGCGATATATAGCTATAATAGCTATATATAGCTATACAAAACTAGCGAAAAACAACATTTCTGGAGATAAAATGCTTGCGCTCAAACCGACTTCTGAAACTTGCAGGGAATGTGTATAAGGATAATTTGAACACTATGCAACCACTTTAAACCACCAGCTTAACTATACCTCATCAAAATTGCTTTCAATATATTTGAATGATCGTTATAAACAACCACTGCAAGTTTCAGGAGTCGGTTTTCGGAAGCATTTTTATCTTCAAAAATGTTTACCGTCAGTTTTGTATAGCTATAAATAGTTGCATGTACCCAACCTGTTCATAGTCGGTACATATACAGGACAGAGCTTGCGTGATTGCTTAATCAATTAACGTCACAATTTTTCAATAAAAAAATGAAAGATAGTCCTCTGGTCATTCTCTATTTCTTGCCGCAGTTGAGAAAATCCGAAGTATCCGGATACAAATCAACCACACTAGAGTATTATACCCAAACTGGAGTATGGATCTGTTACTAAAAATAGCCTAAATCGCTGAAATTTCAACTTCTTCAATACTTGATAAAGTACAATTTACACATTCAAATTTGTGCAGTAGAAGCGTTTGTTACTTAGGAACTTTATGCAACTTTTCTCAAAGTATTGCATTTATTTCCAATACTTTCCGACATGCAAGTAAATCTAATTTTTGCATTTGTCTTATGTTTCATAATTAAATAAATCCGATTTGTGAAAATATTTTGAAGATATCACTTTAAAAGTAACAAATCCATACACCAATTACGGTATAATACAGAGATGGTTTCGGCTTCCCGATGTATATGTAAAAAATATCTTATATACCTCTTGAATTATCGAGGAGATTATCGTCTGGAATAAAATTCCACAAATTAATAATTTCATAGGCTTTGCTGTATCTTTAAAAAAATTTGTTTCAGACTAAGCAACCTTTGAAGATTTTTATAATTGTACGCTTTTCGTAATTATTCTCGTGTGCATGTATT
Organism: Argopecten irradians; assembly: GCF_041381155.1. Classification (NCBI taxonomy): domain Eukaryota; kingdom Metazoa; phylum Mollusca; class Bivalvia; order Pectinida; family Pectinidae; genus Argopecten; species Argopecten irradians. Next base: position 34,669,153 of record NC_091145.1, on the reverse strand, counting down.
GATAATTTCGCGCGCTTTGTCGCATTTTTCGTGTTTTTTTTGTGTGTGTGTGTTTTTTTAAATAACTTTACAACTATTTTCTACGATTATAAAATCCATATCAGAAAATTTTACGCATTTTCCATAGATTTAGACAGGTTGGGCACAACACTGAATATGGGTAACAGTTACCCATTTGAGTAATAGTTACCTGTTTGAGTAATCAATAAGTTACCCAAACGAGGAATTTTGTGTAAGAAAAATGCATGAAGTTGTTTAAACTTTTTTATCAAAAAAGGGCGTAATAATTTTGACATGGCACCATTACTAACATTATTTAGTACATTATTGATCAAAAGGGGACAAACTTCATGGTCTCAAATTTGATAAAAGTCACAAACTAAAGCAGCTCCATTGCTTACTATGGTGCTAAAACTAGAACACAGGTAAAACTCATTCAACCATGACATTTGCACTGAATTTCCCTGATGGCTATACACTGAAGTCAATGGAGAGCACCTAAATTGTCATCTTACAAAAAAGTTAGACAACAGAATTTGATATTTCACCCACAGAAACATAGAGTCTAAGATCAGTTGTAAGGCATTCTAAAAATTATGGCGCCCTTTTTTGATAATGATTTTTAAAACAACATTATGTGTTTTCTTTTCACAGAATTACTCAATTGGGTAACTTATTAATTACCACAAACAGGTAACTGTTACTCAAATGGGTAACTGTTACCCATATGCAGGGTTGTGCCCAACCTGTTAGAGTCTAAATATCGACATATTAAAATTCGTGAAAATATAAACGTGAAATATTACTTTCGAGCAAATAGCACAAAATAACAATTTCAATAATTTTTGTCCGAAAAATAAAAATGATGTTTCTTCGGAAAAAAAAAAAATCCAAGAAAGGGCGCATAATCTATAGTGTCGCACTATTGGCGGGAAATTATCCAGAGTTTTAAATTGAAAATGTCCTCTCAATGTTAGGTCCTAGTCTTCCCAACTTGTGGAATCAGGAAAAAATGTATATCGAATCTTAAGTTCATATAAAATGATACATACCTTTCTGTTCTCGAAAAGACCCAATGTCGTCAAAATTAATATCCATTGTTAGAATGGGGTACTGTATGATGTTTTATAGTTGTCCTGCTCAACCGCCCCGCTCCATATGTCCACAAGCACTGACACAGGACTTCGAGTTCAAAAACGGTCAAATTCTGTATCAACGCCACCTTCCATTTTGTACTTGACCTTCATTCTTTCTCGAGTACGCATGCCCAGAAATTCGTTATTTGTGAGGCCACATTTCCTAAAAGGAAAGAAATAATTTCTTAAAATAAAAACAAAGAGACAATATATAAAGAATGTATGGCAAAGGGATAATTCTATTAGCGCCGTGGTTTGGAAACGTTTCATTTTTTTCTTTCCAAATTTGAATGCATCTGGGTTTTTTTTTATTCACAAAGCTGATTTTCTCTCCGATTTATGTACAGCTGACCCCAATTGGGTCCAAATACTAACAACATAAAAGTATTCACGTGACTTTTCACCTGTAAAATGTACTCATGAAACCTTATATGGAAATTGATCACGTGCCACACGGACTAGAAGAACAACATACAACATGCGTGATTTGTGAACGCGATTGACCATAACACGCACCGAGTGACCCAACCTAAAAAGTGCGAAACAGAAACTATCGTATTCAATATTTTTTGATATCTAGAAATTGCAGAAAAATACGAAAAAGTTTGCACTGAAATAAAACAGCAAACATTTCTTCCGACATCAAGGATTGGTGAATGGTGCCTGGTTAAAGGATTTTCCAAATCATCAATTTAAATTTATCTCTATTTTTTCACCTTGGTTGGAAGGTGGTTGTGGTATTATTTTGTGACATTTATTGCTATTGCTCTATATATACTATACTAAAACAACAAGTCATTTTTACCCAACTTGGACACTGGCATTTGGCTGTTATGATTAACTTTCTTGGTAAAAATTATCGACTATAGATACGGATATATGTTTTTATTGTTTGAAGATTTGAGCAATAATTTTGAAGACACGCACCATATATATTGAAACGCATCATGTATCTTTGCACCATCACCTACAATATGATCACTAGGTCATATCAACGGACTGGATAAGGAGGTTGTGACATTTATAATATAACTCCAGGTATACCGTACCACGTCAGCAGGTTTTCCTCAATGTAAATGATCATACTATATCCCATGCCACAGCCAATTTACTAACTTTATCCAAATCTGTATTATCACGAAACTATACATCATCCACCCGTGTAATCTGCCTACTACACCATCCACAAGATCCGGACACAGACTGTATTATCCACAATTATCTAGTCTACGGTCTACTATCAACATTGTAATACAAATGGGGATAATCCACAAAGCATGATATTCATGTTAACACACAAATTAACCTAATACACAGCATTTTTTTTTTCTATAACCGACGACATCCTTTATCCACAAATTCACAATTACGGTGCTTTATCCACACTTTTACATCTGAATATACAATTCATATAAAAAAAAATCACGTTTCACGACATACAGAATGATCCATAGAGTGTTTGATCCACATCTTATAGGAAGCCAAGACTTTTTATAAATCCACATCGTAATTATTTTACAAGGGAGTCCACAATCTTCGATTCAGATTACTTATATAATATCGAAATAAATAAATATGTAATTAACACCTTAATTAAACTGATTCTTTCAGGAACCGTCAATCTTAATCAAAGGAAATACATCTCTTTATCCTCACAGTCACATAATCCACCATTCCACCTATCTTTAGCCGTAAAATTCAGTATTCCAGTTATATTCCAGTTATCTATAGCCGTATAATCCACTATTCCAGTTATCTATAGCCGTATAATCCAGTATTCCAGTAAACTATAGCCGTATAATCCACTATTCTAGTAATTTATAGCCGTATAATCCAGTATTCCAGTTATCTATAGCCGTATAATCCACTATTCTAGTTATCTATAGCCGTGTAATTCACTATTCCAGTTATCTTTAGCCGTATCATCAAGTATTTCAGTTTTCTATAGCCGTATAATCCACTATTCTAGTTATCTATAGCCGTATAATCCAGTATTCCAGTTATCTATAGCCGTATAATCCACTTTTCCAGTTATTTACAGCCGTATATTCCAGTATTCCAGTTATCAATAGCCGTTTAATCCACTATTCCATTTATCTATATCTACAGCCGTATAATCCAGTACATGTATTCCAGTTATCTGTAGAAGTATAATTCAAATATTTCCAGTATATATAGCCGTATAATCTATTATTCAATTTATCTTAAGCCGTATAATCCACTATTCCAGTCATTTTTAGCCGTATAATCCACAATTCCAGTTATCCATAGCCGTATAATCCAGTATTTAGTAATCTATAGCTGTATAATCCACTATTCTAGTTATCTATAGCCGTATAATCCACAATTCCAGTTATCTATAGACGTATAATCCACTATTCCAGTTATCCATGGCCGTATAATCCACTATTCTAGTAATCTATAGCCGTATAATCCACTATTCTAGTTATCTATAGCCGTATAATCCACTATTCCAATTATCGATAGCCGTATAATCCACTATTCTAGTAATCTATAGCCGTATAATCCACTATTCTAGTTATCTATAGCCGTATAACCCACTATTCCAGTTATCTATAGCCGTATAATCCACTATTCTAGTAATCTATAGCCGTATAATCCACTATTCTAGTTATCTATAGCCGTATAATCCACTATTCTAGTTATCTATGGCCGTATAATCCACTATTCCAGTTATCTATAGCCGTATAATCCACTATTCTAGTAATCTATAGCCGTATAATCCACTATTCTAGTTATCTATAGCCGTATAATCCACTATTCTAGTTATCTATGCCGTATAATCCACTATTCTAGTTATCTATAGCCGTATAATAATTCACTTTTCCATTATTTGTTAATTTTCATTATATAGCCGTATATTCCAGTATTCCTTTGATCAAATGCTTTTTAATCCAGTATTCCGGTTATCTATAGCCGTATAATCCACTATTCTATTTATCTATAGCTGTATAATCCAGTATTCCAGTTATCTATAGCCGTATTATCAATTATTCCACTTATCTATAGCCGTTTAATCCACTATTCCATTTATCTATAGCTGTATAATCCAGTATTCCAGTTATCTATAGCCATATAATCCACTATTCCATTTATCTATAGCCGTATAATCCACTATTCCAGTTATCTATAGCCGTATAGTCCACTATTCCAGTTTTCTATAGCCGTATAATCCAGTATTCCAGTTATTAATAGCCGTATAATCCACTATTCCAGTTATTATAGCCGTATAATCCACTATTCCAGTTATCTTTAGCCGTATAATCCACTATTCCAGTTATCTTTAGCCGTATAATCCAGTATTCCGGTTATCTATAGCAGTATAATCCACTATTCCAGTTATCTTTAGCCGTATAATCCACTATAATAATTCCAGTTATCTTTAGCCGTATAATCAACTTTTCCAGTTATTTATAGCCGTATAATCAAGTATTCCATTAATCAAATGCCGTTTTATCCAGTATACCAGTTATCTATAGCCGTATAATCCACTATTCTAGTTATCTATAGCCGTTTAATCCAGTATTCTAGTTATCTATAGCCGAATAATCCAGTATTCAAGTTTTCTATAGCCGTATAATCCACTTTTCCAGTTATTTATAGCCGTATATTCCAGTATTCCATTTATCAAATGCCATTTTATCCATTATACCAGTTATCTATAGCCATTTTATCCATTATACCAGTTATCTATAGCCGTATGATCCACTATTCCAGTTATTCATAGCCGTGTAACCATGTATTCCATTTATCTATAGCCGTATAATCCAGTGTTCCAGTTATCTATAGCCGTATAATCCAGTTCTCCAGTTATATATAGGCGTATGATCCACTATTCCATTATCTTAGCCGTATAATCCACTAATTATAAGCCGTTTCAGTTTTATCTATAATCGATTATTCCTGTTATGTATATAAGAATAATCCAGTATTCCATTTATCTTTAGCCGTATAATCCATTATTTATCTATAGCTGTATAATCCACTATTCCAGTTATCTATAGCGGTACATTCCAGTATTCCAGTTATCTATAGCCGCATAATCCAGTACTCCAGTTATCTATAGCCGTATAATCGAGTTCTCCAGTTATTTATAGCCGTATGATCCACTATTCTATTTATCTTTAGCCGTATAATCCACTATTTATCTATAGCTGTATAATCCAATATTCCAGTTATCTATAGCGGTATATTCCAGTATTCCAGTTATCTATAGCCGTATAATCCACTGTTCCGGTTTTTTATAGCCGTATATTCCAGTATTACAGTTATTTATAGCCGTATAATCCAGTATTCCAGCAATCTATAGCCGTATAATCCAGTACTCCAGTTATCTATAGCCGTATAATCGAGTTCTCCAGTTATCTTTAGCCGTATGATCCACTATTCCATTTATATTTAGCCATATTATCCACTAATCCAGTTAAATATCGATTATTCCAGTTATCTATAGAAGAATAATCCACTATTCCTGTTATCTTTAGCCGTATAATCCACTATTCCAGTTATATATAGCGGTATAGTATCCAGTTATCTATAGCCGTATATCCACTGTTCCTGTTATCTATAGTATCGGTATATTCCGTATAATCCATACCCAGTTATCTATAGCCGTATGATCCACTGTTCCATTAATCTTTAGCCATATTTTTACCACTAATCCAGTTATCTATCGATTATTCCAGTTATCTATAGAAGAATAATATTCCTGTTATCTATAGCGTATATGTATCCAGTTATCTATAGCGTATATCCAGTATTTCTGTATACTAACAGTTATCCAGTATTCCTGTTATCTATAGCCGTATAATCCAGTATTCCAGTTATTTATAGCCGTATAATCCAGTATTCCATTTATCAAATGCCGTTTAATCAAATGCGTTTAATCCAGTATACCAATTATCTGTAGCCGTATAATCCAGTATTCCAGTTATTTATAGCCGTATATTCCAGTATTCCATTTATCAATGCCGTTTAATCCAGTGTTCCAGTTATCTATAGCCGTATAATCCAGTTCTCCAGTTATATATAGCCATATGATCCACTATTCCATTTATCTTTAGCCATATTATCCACTAATCCAGTTATCTATCGAATATTCCAGTTATATATAGAAGAATAATCCACTATTCCTGTTATCTGTATCCCTATAATCCACTATTCCCGTTATCTATAGCTGTATGATCCAGTATTCCAGGCATCTTTAGCCGTTTAATCCACTATTCCAGTTATCTTTAGCCGTTTAATCCACTATTCCAGTTATCCATCTAGTATTCCATTTATCTTTAGCCGTATAATCCACTGTTTTAGTTATCTATCGCAGTGTAACCAGTACTAAAGTTATCTCTAGCCACATAATCCGATTTAGCCATATACAGTAAAAACCTGTTAACGACCACCTCCTTTTAGAGACCACCTGCTGAATAAGTCCACTTGTCAGGGTCCCAAATGTCGAGTTTATATTCTAGCATTTACTTATCGATTAAAAGGCACGCTGCACAGAAAATGAATATTTTTTGTTTTCTTTTCTTACATTTTACAAACATGGCGATTAGCAAGAAAGTTAACGCTATTTTTTATACATTATAATCTGCCTTAGAGACTACATTTTGAATGACCACCTCCTTCATAAAAACTCTTTCTTCGGTTAAATACAGTTTGACCTTACTATAAAGACAGCTAACCATTTTAGGCGAAACGGCAGGAGTCCTTTTCAAAGATGATGCTGCCAGAAAGAGATACATGATCTGATAAAATCGGCTCGGTTCATCGCGAACGATCGCGCTTATTCCATCCGTGAAAGTGACTTTGATAAAAATTCGCGCAAAAGAGTAATGGCTTACCTATTATTCTATATTAATATTATTATCAATTTATACTAATTGAACTGTTCCCTTTGTTCTCTGTTTTTATGTCGATGTATATTGTATCTCCACATTGAGAATATAAAGTTGAGTGTACACACGAAAAACTAAAGCAATAGTTTGCAAATTAGTTTTCTGATATTAATATGAATGTTTGTAAAATTGACAAAACAAGTTTTTTTCGCGGGTTTTTTTTTTGCTCAGAACAGCTGGACTTTTTACCCCATTGAAATTTTGAAGATGAAAATACCTTGTTTTCTTACTATTTTTGACCGATTCAAATTCAACTTTTCTAAAATTGTGCTATTCAAAAGAAAAAGATGATGTTTCTAAAACCATCATAACATAGGGTGTCGGTATGTTTGATTTTTTTGTCCTGTTACAAAAGTTATTTTTCTGCATTTCTTGCTAAAAATCAAAATCACTTTTCTTCACTAAAATATAAAAACTAAAAACCAATAGGTTATAATTCATCACTTTAAAAATGCTTATCATTTTCATCTCAGTTAACCTAAAAAGGTTTACAAAAATTAACTATAACTAAACATGTTACACCGCTAATAAAACATATTGAAGTGAAAAAAGGTGAAATTTAACCTCTCTACAAAGTGTAACAAATACACTTTTTCAAAATGGCCGTCAAATTTGTCATTTCTTTTATATATATAGAACATTATACAAGCAATAGAAGCTTTTCTGACATATTTCTTATGTGGAAACTTGCTACAAATTGAGACAATTAGTTTCGGAAAGTCACGAAAACTCTTTTATTACTGTTGAAACGAGACTTCAACGAGACTGAAACCTCACCAGAGCAGATTTTATGTGGTCTATACAATAAGATTATGTGATTAATGCGGGTATATAGATATCAACATCTTCGATATTGTGTGATTGGTCAGTTTTTTTCTCCTGAACTGCCTCGTTTTACTATGGGACAGTCCTTTGGTTGATAAAGCGTCAGTGACAGTAGCCTCCGGAATATCGAGGAAGACGATCTAAATATAATCCATGATATAGTTGAAGCGGACTAACAATCTTATATATTTATTAATTTACTTATTTTTAATCTATGTGGATATCGTGTTATTATGTTTAAAATCTGGTTTAGATACAGCAGGAGTGTGTAATAATGATATGTAGTTTTAACTTTCTATTCCTCTTTACAATGAGTCGAATGACGGAGGCGGACTTTGCCGGATCCGTGTTTGATTCTGCGATTGGTTTTGTTGCACTCGATGACCCTTTGAGTTTTACATTGTTTTTCTCACTGGGACTATTTTTCTGTGACGTCACCAGTAAATATGACGTCGTTTGTTTATAGCAACGGGCGTGACGTCATCTACTACATGGCGTTAGAATGGGCACCTGTCGGTATCATATTGCGATCAAAAGATATGGTGACGTTTTCGTGGCCAAAGTTAGCACAAAGTAGGACAGATATTGAGGCACGTATAAAAGGCGAAGTTAAGGGTACTTCGAGTTAGGGCCCTTGCGGGTAGGTATCGATTGTAAAGCCGTTATTTTGTGAGCGTAAGATTCACGTCGTTTTCTCCGAAACGTATGATGATACGCTCGCAAACACATGACGTCAAAATCAAGTGCAGATAACTCTGTGATATGCAAATTCGGAATAGGCTGTTGGGTTATGTTTTTCGTTCTTATACGCTGTTTCTAATTATCCGTACTCCTTCGTACCAAGCTGAAGCTAATTTGTTTTTACATGTATGCTTTTGTAACTTGAAGATGATAATACATGTATATAAAATTAAATTCTATCACATAATGTTGTTTTTTCTGAGCAATTTTTGTATGTTTTATTTCAATAGTTTTCGTAGTTCATTTTAAGAAAATGTTAAGAAAATCTTTATCGGGAGAGACAACCTGGTGATGAAGCAATTATATCAAAGTTTATATTGTTGAATAAAATATCTTCTGCTGTATTCGGATTACACTTTTACTTTCCCCTTTGTATTCGATTCCATATTATAATCTTGTCGTCTAGAAATTTATCGAATTTTAAAATACATGTAGATACCAATATTTACTTAAAATATTATTTATCCCTGCAATGAAATACTTCACAAATTAAAACCGGCCTGAGATGAAACATGTTTTCGCTTGATAGACTCTTGACATGTGAAGTGCATTTTTATTTCGGTATACATGTATTGATTATGGTCCGTTAATATCTGTGGAAATGCTTGTGAGAATGCCTGTCACGGGAGGACACTAATCTAAATATGGTTTTCATATAAAAATATAGCAGAATTGAAAAATGAATAACACTTGTGTTTACCAAACTTTTCCATACATTAAACTAAAGTTTTTTTTTAACTTATGTATTGTTCCATACGTTTTATATTCTTTTAATATATTCTATTTTTTCATTATCGCGTAATATTGTATCATTATCTAACACTGAAAGGACTTGGTAAACTCGGATCATGCTTATAAAAAATAAAATATGTTTAAAAAAAATCTTAGTCTCAATTTTCTGACAATTTTGCTTTATTCTTTTATTCAGTTATTTTTTTTTTTAGGAAGCTGTTTGGCTACACATAAGTTTTGATATTTTATGAATTAAAACGCAGAAAGTTGCGTTACATGTTTACGCTATATTTCTAACCTAAAGATTGTTTCAATCTATCTAGATTAAAAGCTATTAAATCGCCGACCAGTGTCCTCTTAACATCGGAAAGAAATGTTGATTTGGTTTTGCTGCCAAAAATGATGATTATTTCAAAATAAGCAGCAAAGGATATAAATGACTGAGATACAGAGAGAGATCTTCAATACATAAATCACAGAATATGAATATCAAATATCCAATACGTGTTCGTGTATTTGTTTTAAACATAATGTTTTATACACTGTGCTACTTTTTCGATAGATTTTATGTCTATTTTTAATCTTTATCTCAAGTTTTGTTAATTTTGTCTACTTCTGGCTTTTCTTGTTTGGTATTGTACTTATTTGTTTTTACGGCAAATGATAAATAACGGTATTTGTTAAATAAAGATACTTTATGTAATAATTCTATCGGGACAATTTTAATTAGTTACAGCAAATGCTATACACAAATATATCTTATAAGTTACAAAGGAAATATCTAATTCCAATGTTGATAAAATAATGGAATATTCTGTAATATATGTTTTATGTATTGCAATATTTTTGTGAATCTCTTAAAACTATATATTCATACTAGCTTTATCAAGACGCAAAATAAAAAATACGGACAAATGAGAACACGGAAAATATCACGTTTATATTTGTCTTAATTTAAACTTCACATTCCGATATTTCTTTGAGACTCATGTAATTGTAATCAAATTTGATTAAAAAATACATTATTTTAAAGAATATACGTGCATGTCTTTCGAAATATAACTGATGAAACATGTGGATATATTTATGCATCCATATAAAATCGAATGATAATATCCCACCAAGAAAGGGATTATATAATCGCATAAAGCATTACAATTTCCAAAATAAATGCAAATTACATTTTCTCAGTTAATTGTAGTTTGTTTTTGTTTATTCTTTTTTGACCAGTCCAGTTTTTGAATGCTTACCTTTTGGATACATTACCAGTGGTCATTTTGGAAGCGGTCAGTGGTGGTTGATGAAGCCCAGCAATCAAGTGATTGTCCATTCTCCAATTGTATACTGAAGCTAGAAATACAAAAAGAACTATACTAAACGATTTCTTTTGTTATCTTTGATACAATAAAAACCGATATTGAATAAGCTATTAAACCATTATTATCATCTTATTAAAGTTGATAAATTTTAATATACATCATTACACAACTTCCACAGAAAAGTTTTCAGCCAATACCTTTATCAATTCGGTTGTTATCCATTCTGAGAAATTGACGCAGAAATTAATTTCTCGGTGATGTAATCTTTTTATATATAAAAAACCCTCCATGCCTTGTACCTATTGCTAAGTAAGTCCACGCTGACCTGTTTACATAATATATCTACTACTATTACCGGCCCCCATACTACGTAATGCCTTCTAGTTCCATTTCAGCGCAAAAAAAAGTTGCTTGGAATTTGGGTTGTTAGACACCGTTTCCAAACTAATCCATGATCATTTCCGCGTAGATCCACCTCGGATTCATTCTTGGACAACTTAATTCCTCAGAAACATGCACTGTCATCGAATCTATAATCCTTCGTTGATTGTCATCGAATATACAGCATCTCCGCTTGGTTACGTGGTACACTGTTTCTGTGGTATGACTCATGCCAGAGATAATTTCTATAATTTATTTGTAATTCCCAGGTTCCCGGAGTTTCTCCGGAGCACATAGCAGCATGTCTCCAGCGCGAGGGTTGAGGATGACTCATACCTCTTATTTGTAGGTTGTGTACGTTAGTCAAGAGTTAAACGTTACATAGCCATGTTACGTAGTGACAATACAGCCCTCCACGTCGGGCAAACAATAGTCGAGATATATTACTCATTATCGGACATAACGTGAAAGGGGCGCTTTTATAGTAAAGGTTACCAAAAAAGGAAAGCGCGCAATTATCTAAATCAATATCCTTCTATTGGCGCATTTTGTTTAATTAATGACTACGAAGACGAAAAAATTGACATATTCAAAACTTTTAGTAAATACGCTATAAATTAATTTCATTACAGGATGAAGTATTCTAGGTAAAAAAAACAAATATCTAGGAGCGTCATCGGTGTACAGACTGTCTTATGAATTAGTGATTTTCAATAGATTAAGAGCATCAAGTTGAAACTTTGAAAACAAAAATCAAAATAACGTCAATGAGAATTGAAATCAGTCGAAGTTTCTACGCCAAGTTCCTGTATTAGCAACTACAGCCATTTTGAATGATAATTATTTTGATGTTACATACGCTCATCATGATCAACATCATCATCATACATCATCATTATCATCCATATCATAATCATCATCATTATCATCATATCATACCATCATCATTATCATCATCATTCATATCATCATCATTATCATCATATCATATCATCATATCATACATCATCATCATCATCATATCAATCATACCATCATCATTATCATCATATCATACATCATCATTATCATCATATCATACCATCATCATTATCATCATATCATACCATCATCATTATCATCATATCATACCATCATCATTTCATCATCATATCATACCATCATCATTAATCAATCATACATCATCATTATCATCATCATTATCATCATTATCATCCATATCATACATCATATTATCATCATATCATACGATCATCATTATCATCATATCATACGATCATCATTATCATCATATCATACGATCATCATTATCATCATATCATACCATCATCATTATCATCATCATATCATACCATTATCATCATATCATCATATTACATATCATACGATCATCATTATCATCATATCATACCATCATCATTATCATCATATCATACGATCATCATATCATACATACATCATCATTATCATCATCATATCATCATATCATACATCATCATTATCATCATATCATACCATCATCATTATCATCATATCATACCATCATCATTATCATCCTATCATACTATCATCATTATCATCATATCATACCATCATCATTATCATCATAATCATACGATCATCATTATCATCATATCATACCATCATCATTATCATCATATCATCATATCATCATCATTATCATCATATCATACCATCATCATTATCATCATATCATACCTATCATCATTATCATCCTATCATCATACCATCATCATTATCATCATATCATACCATCATCATTATCATCATATCATACCATCATCATTATCATCATATCATACCATCATCATTATCATCATATCATACCATCATCATTATCATCATATCATACCATCATCATTATCATCATATCATAACCATCATCATTATCATCATATCATACGATCATCATTATCATCATATCATACCATCATCATTATCATCATATCATACCATCATCATTATCATCATATCATACCATCATCTATCATATCATCATCATTATCATCATATATCATATCATATCATCATCTCATTATCATCATATCATACCATCATCATTATCATCATATATCATACATCATCATTATCATCATATCATACCATCATCATTATCATCATCATCATACCATCATCATTATCATCATATCATACCATCATCATTATCATCATATCATACGATCATCATTATCATCATATCATACAGATCATCATTATCATCATATCATACCATCATCATTATCATCCTATCATACCATCATCATTATCATCATATCATACGATCATCATTATCATCATATCATACCATCATCATTATCATCCTATCATACCATCATCATCATTATCATCATATCATACGATCATCATTATCATCATATCATACCATCATCATTATCATCATATCATACCATCATCATTATCATCATATCATAACGATCATCATTATCATCATACCATCATCATACGATCATCATTATCATCATATCATACCATCATCATTATCATCATATCATACCATCATCATTATCATCATATCATACCATCATCATTATCATCATATCATACCATCATCATTATCATCATATCATACCATCATCATTATCATCATATCATACCATCATCATTATCATCATATCATACCATCATCATTATCATCATATCATACCATCATCATTATCATCATATCATACCATCATCATTATCATCATATCATACCATCATCATTATTATCATCATATCATACCATATCATCATTATCATCATATCATACCATCATCATTATCATCATATCATACCATCATCATTATCATCATATCATACCATCATCATTATCATCATATCATACCATCATCATTATCATCATATCATACCATCATCATTATCATCATATCATACCATCATCATTATCATCATATCATACATCATCATTATCATCATATCATACCATCATCATTATCATCATATCATACCATCATCATTATCATCATATCATACCATCATCATTATTAATCATATTTGAGATCATCAATAAATGGATTAGGGATCATGTAGAAAATGAATTGATTATTTGAAATAACGATTATTCATAATTGTGGCTTGTAAACCAAACATCATTTTTCGATTTGACTGCGTGTTTCGCCGTTGTGAACTTCTAAGTTGTATTTCATTTTTGATAACATTTACGATTCCACGTATAAAATGTTGCTCCATCGATGTGTGATCTCGTGAATAATTTTGACCAATAAATTATTTTATATCACTTATTGTGTTAATTAGACATACAATATATAAATATGTTAAACGCAAATTATTGTTCAAATGGTGAGTATAAATTTATGTTCTGTTGGCGACAGAGGAACACCTTTAAATACAGACTGACATTAACACGATACACATTAGAAAAAACAGCAAATAAATTGACAAAAATGCGTCCTTGACACTTGACCTTATGGGTTCATATTCCTTCCTCCATGTTTATGATTCCAATATCCTTGTCTAAACGCTAGTAAAAATTAGTTATAGACATTGATATTTTTTTTGTCTGTGATTTGTTTTTGTTTGTTTTTTATTTCCGTTGCACAACTTTATGCGTTACACTTAGATTTTTGAACCGTTTGACTCGTTGATCATGGACATTTTATGATATATTTTGGACCCCTCGTACAACACTCAGTCTACACGTTAAGAAAGAAATAAGGTCCGTAGCTTTTCAGAAATAGAAAATCAAGAGAGTTTAAAAACAACCAAAAATCTAGTGAAAGTGTCTTATTGATTGCCTCCACAATTGTTTAAATAATTCTATATAAGTAGAACCATGTTATAATCTCTTTGCTTTATTTATTAATAAAAACAGATAGACATAGGTATATACATGTTCTGGTAATATAGGGACTATTGGTCTTGCTAGACCTATTGATTCTGCTAAAAATTTTTATAACGCTAGGACGATACTTTTAAAAATTTAGATTAAACTAGATTCTAGTGCTATTTATATTTCATTTTTGATTTTTAAAAATTCCCCTTATATTTTTTTCTTTACATTTAAAAGATGTAAATTGTATCAGATCCCTATATGTATTTTGTATGAATGGGCCTACAGCACTACAGCAGCCTAGATCGAAATCTAAACTTTTTCCCGCGAGATAAGAAGAATTCTCTTTGCGCATGTCTATTGATCTTTTTCCTGTTTCCGGTTACTTACCGCAATCATGGCGGACAAGTTGTCGGATATTGAACTTGTGGAAGAATTGAGGCGATTCGGAGAAGAAGTAAAGCAGCCTATCGATAGAAAGAAGAGGCCTATATTATTTAGAAAAACTAAAACCACCTAAGGTCTATGAGAAAAAATGTCACCAAACAGACAGAAAAATGCATCGAATAAACCTCGAAAAAACCAGAACGTGGAGGTTTTAGCCTCCGCGCGAATATGAAAAGCGCAATTGAAGACGTAGCGGCGCCAAGTGTCTTCAAAACTCGTTTTACCGGATAGAGAGATCTCTAAAAAACACAAAACTTCCGCATACTCCAGTTATTACAGACACCATGGAAGTGTCACCTAGTATCCAGGAAGAACAAATTTAAAAACCCCCGGCGACAGCATGAGCACGCGTGCTAAAGAGACCAACCGCGTGGTAAACAGTAACAGAGGCGAACACTAACCCGGCCATCGTTTTTGACACAGTTTAAAAACCCTGAACTCAGACGTTTTACTGTTACAGACCACAGCAACCAACACTAAAGGAAACGCTTGGAAATACCAAAGAAATACCAAAACGGAGGAAGACTCCCTACGATTACAAAGGTGACATTCTCGATTCAGACCCAGAAGAAAGCATGTATGAGGTAGTTAACAAATCAATGAACACCACGTTTCCTATAGCTGACAGTACTAGCAGGAATGATGATGAAGACGACGATGATGGGAGATGAAGATGATAGTATCCTTAATGACAACAGAGACTTCAATACTAGGTTTTCTAATAGACTTCGTGATCGATATGAAGTTTCTAAAAACAACTTGAGTAAAACAACTACACACCGCAAACGAAAAAGAGTAAAACATCAAATCATGTGAATTCTTTCACAGAAGAAGAAATTAGACAGCATGGTTTCAAAACTCAGGAAGACTCGCCTAAAATGAAACCTCAAGTGGCTAGCTATGTTTCCACGGGATTCTTGTGGTCATGGCAGTGTTCTTCGTCTCCCTGGGAATTTTATATATTTTATATGCGTGGTGATCTCCTCGATGGAGTCAGTAGTGTGTTCACCACAACTGATGGCAATGGTAAGCACAACTGCTCAAATACTGCCTTCCTCTTTAACAGGTTAGGGACCACCCTGGAAAGTTGTGGCAGTCTCGGAAATGCAAGACAATTTTGCTTTACAGAGATGACTTAAAACAGGGATTCCATTTCCATGGTGGTTCCCAACCTGTTTTTGAACATTATACAAGGGTTCCAACTTTGAGATCCCAAAACGATGTGAATCATGTGCTTAAAGCACAAATTACCATCGATTAGTCCTATCTTCAGGTGATTTTGATGCCAACACTTGAGATGAATTTTGTGACGTCATAATCACCGAGCAAGGTGGGACTGATTGACGGCTAAAATTGTACTTTACCCTCTACTTTACCATTCGTACGTTTTGGTATCTCAAAACACCCGTATTTGAAAGTATCTCCAGGTTTTGTGTGCTCAGTGTTCCATAGATAAACCAAAAAAAATGGAGTCACGTCTTGTAATGTATTCTATTGATTTTTATTGAACATTTAAGGAAAAATAAGTAGTGTCTTTTTAAGGTCAACTGAGACGAAGTCCGCCTTTTGTCCGTCGTCGTCCGTTCGTTGCGTCGTCCGTCGTAAGTGTCCGTAAACAATTTTGACATTTTCAACTTCTTCTCCAAAACTGCAGAAGCAATTTCAATGAAATTTTGCACAAACCTTCTAGAGGCATAAAGCGCCCAATCAAAAATTGTGAATTATATGGTCCTCACCGTCCCAAGGGGATCTGTGGGAGGGGCCAAAAATGGGGTGTAAAATTTGAGTACGGGTAAACCTCAAACCTGCCGTGTATTAATTCCGACCGGTCCCGGATAGTTCGAACACAACGACATTTTTTCCAGAACAAAACGGGAATTTTTTCGCTATAGATAATATTCGTAACGACTCGACTAATTATAATCAATCCCTATTTTCGATAAATTCGAACGACGTCAAAATTAAGTGAAACAGAAAAAGTAATATGATTTTGAGCTACAAACTGACGCAATTGGGGTTCCCGCAAAAATGCGAAAATATTTTAGTCAAATGTAGAAAAAACAACAAGTTTTTGATGATTGGAAGAAAGAATGGTATAGTATGTATTCAGTATAATGACGCATTGAACGACAGATAAGAAATGAACATTTTAAGCCATAAATAACAATTATTTTAATGCCCGATATATCGTGACACAAAGCAGCAAGGCCAAATGTTTAATCTTAATTAGGCCCGACAAATGTTATTTAAATTCGCTGTACCTAATGGAGGAACACGTGGAAGAAATCGCCAATGTTTTGTTAAGTCCAATCTAGATACGGATATCAGTTTAAGTCGACATTAAAATATGCAATCAATCTATCTTTAATCAGCCAATCAAGGTGTTAAATTACCTGTAAACACGTGCCTCACGCTGGCTTGGACAGGCCCAGTTACGAGGTGTCACAGCGAGCATCAAAAGCCAGCCGCTGGGTCACAGCAAGTGAGTGTGATTACATATTCAGCTCCAGCCAAAACAATCCACGTGTTGTGGTAATTGAACAATAGATACGTAGCTTTTCATCAGGTTAAAACTAGTTACGTAAATTTAGAAGCAGATTTTACGAAATGAATGTAAACAAATATTTTCAACAGCAGTTTCGTAAATGCAACCGGATTTCCTTTAACTAAAAAAGTAAATAGATTTACGTTTGTTACGAAATATAACAAAGATCTAACTAGATTTTCTGTGGTTTAAATAAAGTTTCTATCTCAGTTAACGGACGTCGATGTAATTAAATTATAGGCCGCGATTGTGAATGGTGCTGTTTGGGGCCTTGTCCACGTGCACATATGCATGCGGCTTCTGCTACGCAATTAATTATAAATTCACCAATGAAATGCTCATGTTTACGAGAAAATGGTTGAATATAATATCTTCAGGAAACTAAATACTTTCCCTATAGATTTTCTGCCTTACATTGCTTATGCCAGGTACATCGGTACAAAACTGGTTTTTACAGATGTCAACTCGGATAGTTCGAACTCACAATTTTTTCCTGAAGCTTAATTTCGGATAATTCGAACTGGTCCATCAATATTTATTTAATTTAGTTCGAACTAATCGAAGGTTTACCGTAAAATTTCAAAAATCTTCTTCTCTACTCACAGATGTGGTAGAATCAAATACTCTTCATAGATAGAAAGGTCTTAAGGTCCTTTACAAAAATTGTGAATTATATGACCCTGGGGTCTCTAGTTTCCCCCTGGGGAGGGGGTTAAGTTTACTATACTTTATATTGAGAAAACACATTTTTGCGCATTATTTGGTCATTTGTAATAGGAAATGAGTCAAATGTTGTCAGAATTATCAGTATGCAGTATGAGATGGCCATTTAATCCTATTAATAAATTTTCTATGACTGACCCCCAGGGGCCTTAGGGGCGGGGTCAAAAGGGGTCAAATAGGCTAAAACTTCAAAAATCTTCTTCTGAAATTCTGGAAATGTAGAATCAAATACTTTTCATAAATAGAAAGGTCTTAAGGTCCTTTACAAAAATTGTGAATTATATGTCGACCCTGGGGTCTCACGTTTCCCCCTAGGGAGGGGGTCAAGTTTACTATAGTTTTATATAGGGAAAACACATTTATGAGCATTTTTTGCTCAATTTTCATTGTAAGCGAGTCAAACTTGGTTAGAATTATTAGCCTGAGATAGCATTTTAATATCATATCCACATTGGTTCTGGCCGACCCCCAGGGGGCAGAGGGGCGGGGCTAAAAAAGGATCAAATAGGCTAAAACTTCAAAAATATCCTTTAAAATTCTGGAAATATGGTATAATCAAATACACTTTATAGATGAAAAGGTCTTAAAGTTTGTTTATAAAAATTGTAAATTATATGACCCTGGGATCTCCTGTTTCCCCTTGGGGAGGGGGTCAAGTTTACTATAGTTTATATAGAAAAAACACATTAATGAACATTTTTTGCTCAATTTTCATAGGAAATGAGTCAACTTGGTTAGAATTATTAGCCTGAGATAGCATTTTAATATCATATCCACATTGGTCCTGGCCGACCCCCTGGGGGCAGAGGGGCGGGACTAAAAAAGGGTCAAATAGGCTAAAACTTCAAAAATCTTCTAAAATTCTGGATATAGTAGAATCAAATAATTATAGATGGAAAGGTCTTCAGGTGTTTTATGAAAAACTGTGAATTATATGACCTTGGGGTCTCACGTTACCCCCTGGGGAGGGGTCAAGTTTACTTTAGTTTATATAGGAAAAACATATTTGTGAACATTATTTGCCCAATTTTCGTAGGAAATTAGTCAAACTTGATTAGAATTATTAGCCTAAGATATAGCATTTTAACATCCATATCCGTCCTCGATGACCCCTGGGGGACCAGAGGGGCAGGACCAAACAGGGTCAAATTGATTAAAATTTCAAAAAATACCTCTAAGTTCACAGGTTTGATGGAAGCAAATACTCTTCATAGTCTAAAAAGGTCAAATTTATAAATCACTGACCAACTTCAAGACCCAGCATATAGTGTTTTTATGTCTTTAATTTGTTTCATTATTTGTTTCATTATATATTCTAACTCAGGTGACCGTTAAGGCCCATGGGCCTCTTGTTAATTTTCTGTGGTGAAGAAAGGATTTTCGAATGGTATAAACTCAAATTTTGATCTCACAGTATAAAATTATGTTGTTCGAATTAATGGAGGGAAAAAACCTATGTTTTAGAGACAATTTTATTGCTGTAGTGTGATTGAACCTTGGAGACTGATCATGCAGCGTCTTGTTCACTCAATCTCATATATAGGAAAGATCCATAAATCTAGCTCTGTCTTAAAACTTGTTCAATTGTGAATCGGTATATACAATTAATGTAAAGGAAATTATTGTGTGAAGTTTTAGATTCTGTTATGAATTTTGTTTTTACCCAATGCATTATATGTATGACTATGAAAAAATAATGACTTTAGTTTATCTTTTTATTTTTGACAGACTTTGTTCATCTACCGATATGCGGAAGTAGTGAAAATGCAGTAAGTAGAAATCAAATCAAAAGTTAAAAATTTATGTCACAAGGAGTAAGACTGATGAGAATTTTTATATCTGTCATATGTTACAATCAAAAATAATTTCTTTGACTTAGAACTAGCTGGAGATAAAATTTCACCACAAAAAATTGAGTAATACAGTCAAACCTCGATGATTCGAACTTCGATGAATCGAATTTCTCACTGTATCGAACTTTTTGTCTGGTCCCGAATTTCTTCACTATATAACATTACTAACTAACCCATGTATGAATCGAAGTTTTATGAATCGAAGTTCTCGATGTATAGAACTTTTTTCATGGACCATTTGTTATAGAGTCATAGGTAACTGACACTCGATGATTCGAATAAAAATTTACCTGTACAGATCAGGTGTTCGCCGATACCCCGCGGCATGCTGTCACACCTAGCTGTCTCGCGACGGCCCTTCGCCGGATAATAGGGATTATGACAGCTTGTGTTGCTAGCTTGATATCATCAAGATAATTAATATCACTAATCAGACCGATACCCGGTGCTTTGTTTTTACAAGCTGCGTTATCAAATCATTAGTACGGCAAAGATACAGTTAGTCGTTTTTGATGTTCGCCGCCGCCATTGGTAGCGGTTTGTAGAATTTTACAGAATGGTAAACAGTGAGCCACATTATTAGTAACTCATACTCAAAACTGTTACATTGCACAACTTTGGCATAAATACTGGAGCAAATCGAACATTCTAAATCGAAGTATTTTGTAGGTGGTGTAGCGCCTTCGGTTCCTCCTTTTTAGTTTCGTTTTTACAACGTGTTTTCGTTTTTATATTCATTCCGTAATATCAACCATCGCTTAAATAGTCACCAAACGAACACTTGTACATGGGTTAGGCCTAGTACACGTAAGTCTTGTTTATAATATACATATGTATTGCTAACGATAGCAATACATGTGATTAATTGCATACTTCGTTTTTATTTTGTTTTGCTTGTGGTAAATACAATGATTATAAAGTTTACGGAACGGAGACGACATGTACACAACTACCACAGTTGGTCATGGTAAAAAAAACCATCGGTCTAATTTCAACCACGAATAATTCGAAGTCTCGATGTTTCGAAGTTTTTCTGACGGTCCCTTGAACTTCGATACATCGAGGTTTGAATGTATTTCACTTTGCACAAATGTTATCAAGCTATCTTAGTTTCAAGTCAAAAATGTGTAAATGTTGATCCATCTGATTCAAATGATCCACCACTTTATTGAGGAAAAAATCCAGGCGTACCATGATGATGAAGTTTAATTTTGATAAATCTTGCAATCACTCACCATATCTTTCAGAATGACAATTGTTACTCGGACGAAGAGGCAGATGTTGCATTGGGACTCGTCACTTCATTGGAATCCTTTATCAAATCAAAGACAGGTTGATAATTGTTTTAGTGTTTGATTTGATCAAATAAGGTCAAAGAATTAATGTTTTAAAGTACATGTACTGTAAACCAACTATCTTTGAAGTTTGGTATGCAAGTTTAAGAGTTACTTTCCTGAGTTTGCAACCGATGTAATTCTGTGAAAGTTTATCTCAGCAAATGAATATCTACTTCTTTTATATAAATAGGAATTTTCATTCAATGTTTTAATCTGTGAACTTGTTTTGAAATGGATTGGAAAAATTAGTAGCCACAAATGAAAGTTGGTTTAGAGTAGTGTATAGTAAACAAGACAAGTCCAGCTATGATATATTTACACAGATCAATCTATATGTGTCAAAATTATTTCCCTTTATTAGTAATGTGCTTACTTTGCTCAAATTATACATTTCTTTGGGTTTTCATATGTGGATAGGAAGGATAGGGATATTCTACCTGAGGGTCATAAAATGTTGTAAAACCTGAGGCTTGCCGAGTTACAACTTCTTGTGATCTCGAGGGTAGAATATCCCTATCCTTCATTACCACATATGAAAGAGTATTTGCATGGATATCCATGCAATACTGCCTCAAGCAACATGAGCGTATTGCCCGAGACCTGTAGGAATGAGAGAACATTTTATATGATAAAAATTGATATGGGATCATTTTAGTTTATTGATACAATTTGTATATAATTGTTGTTTATAGATTATTTGATTCAGCTTTAAAGTTTTTGATCAAGGGACTTTTGATTGTTTCTTCTTTAATAGGAGGAGACACACTTCCCA
Organism: Argopecten irradians; assembly: GCF_041381155.1. Taxonomy (NCBI): domain Eukaryota; kingdom Metazoa; phylum Mollusca; class Bivalvia; order Pectinida; family Pectinidae; genus Argopecten; species Argopecten irradians. The sequence goes on along the minus strand of NC_091145.1, from coordinate 34,646,592 downwards.
GTTGTACCGTTACAGAAGCCAGGGAAACTGTTGAGGGAGCTATAGCAGAAATCCTGAAGAGCTTAGAAAAACAAGCGAAGGTCGGATAGGTCTTTTCTTTTTTTTCTTCTTTTTTTTGTTTAAATTTAGAATCTTCCTTCATTGTATTTCTGTTCAACATTTTAAAATAGATTGAGTCCTTAGCATAAATGCATCACTTATATTGTCAAAACAAATCATGATTTATTTGATTTTTATCACACATACTGTGGAGAGACTTTCTTTTAGTGGCTTAGACAAAATAAACAAAACTTAGCAACTTTATTCAGTCACATAAATAGTCTCATCATAGTATCTAATGTTATATTCTCCAGAAATTAACACCATACACTATCTTTGTTCATCATGGAGGATTGGATTACTTGTTTGGTAATTTACTAGTATTTTTCCTTACAGAATGCCAAACTGTACGACAAGGAGAAGCTGTTCAATGGCACATTGATGCTGATCCTCAAAAATCCTAGTTGGAATATAAGGTATGAATTGAAAATTTCTATTTTTATCATATTGATTGAGAAAAAATTTATGTAACTTATATAAATCACTTTTGATAGCCCAAATAATCTGGCAGGTGACCCCTAACCTTTATACGTCGGTGCTGGGGATCAAACCCTAGACGGGTAGGAGAAAGACGAGCAAGAGAAACCACTGCACCACCTGAACATTTAATATAAGATATACAGGTTGTATCCAGGGGTATTCATCATCCTTTGAATATATACAAACTAAAATATATAAAATTCAGACGAAAATGTCTTATGGTTTTAGAAAATTGATACAAGATGATATCATAACTATAACAGACATTTTGGATAACCATGGAAATATAAGCGAACAGATAATACTTGAAAAATTGAAGAAGAAAAAAAAAATATACAAAAAGTTACACTATAGGCATATATAGCAGACAAAGACCGTTTTCGATTATGCAGTTTGACTGGTTGGACCAAGTTTTTTGTTTATGTATAAAAGAAGGACCTGGTAATTTTATATTGTTTTCAGACAAGCCTTGACAAAGCCCTCACAGACCTTTATCAAAAACTGCAGGTCCGTCAGGGTTTATACATGAAATAATGACTTTAACAAATGGTTGAACCGTTTGTTACGAATAAACGAAAACAGACTTACTTTACAGTCTTTAGAAGTTGAAAGGTTACATGGAGGGTCATGTCAGGATCATGTCAGGTTTTCTGTGTCGTTCTGATTTCCTCACCTCTCACTCTGAAGACTCTTACAAATCTGAAATGATTTGTATAAGTTTCACATGCGCTTAACTTTTTTCACATTCCTTATCAAATAGATGAATACATTAACCCCCCCCCCCCCCAATGTTATTTAAAAACATAAACAAATAGTTACTCAACCAAGTAAGGATTCCTCACAAGCTACTTAAACATTATGTGTGATTCTCCTCGGTGCTGGAACACTTCCCCACAATGGTGTTCTTTATATTTTTTGTTGTGAGGCCAAAAAAAAATATATATGTCTGTTTAGGGTCCTCTGACCCTACCTAGATTTTACCCCTCGATCCTAAAATTTTTATTGATAAAAATTGAAAAATCTTGTGATGCATCATTTTCGTTTGCCTCCGTGGCGTATTCCCTCAACTTTTGGGACTTTGCAATCGAACGCACCCACCCGAAAAATGGCGGCCATGACAGGTGAGCCGGCTGGCCAATCTACGCAGGAAGTGATAATAATTAAAATTAAAAGACAATTATTTGTAAAAGAGAAAGAGACAATGTATAGCAGCATGTTAAAGTATGGTGAACAATATAAACTGACTTTTTAATGCAAATTTAAAAATATCATTCAAGTACACAGGTAATAAATGTGTGACATGAAAATTATATAAAATATTAAAAAAAAGAACAACTCTGACCTACCTACCCTATTTTTTTGGCCTCATGTGACCCTAAACAAACTTTTTTTTTGGCCTAATATGTTTATTTGTCTATAGGGTGCTGACTAAAGGGAATGCCCAGGCTACAACTGTCGCTGACATTGATCATCTGGAGGCCGACCCTGATCTATCATTGGTGGCTAGGATCTATGGGGCCTTGTACAAGATTCTCCTGGGACTTTTACTCCTACTCTGTTGTAAGTACATCTAGATTATATACAGATAATATATATAGAGAATCTTAATTTTGTGTTTATTTCATAAAACAAATTTACAAAATGTAATGATGTTTGTTTTTGGAGCCTTAACAAATACAAATGAAGCTTTGAGATATCAAATTTCATAAAATCTCTTTAAATGAACACAAATTTAAGATAATTTTATTACATACTGTATTCAACCCAAATAGCGCCCCCATTCCTAGCAATTTTATGTTAAATGCAGACTGAACATATCAAAATTGTAGAGGTGTCTAATTGATTTCTATTGCAAATTTATTAATGTCTTAATTTTGCAGTAATTTTCTGAAACGCTAGTCAGGTTCTATTAGACGCCCCCTTTGCTAATCATCGGTATGTGTGGTTGTAGGTTTTGTGGTGATGATGATAGGGGTGCTTGTATTGAGACATCGACAGAGATCGAAGGAAGAAGAGAGGAAACAAGTCTTTGAAATGGTGGAGAAGATCATTGGTAGGTTTTTGAAATTTTGGAAAAAAAGCTTTTGTAATTTAATGCTTTCATACAATGACTGATAAAAATATGAAAAAATACCCTCATTCCTTGATGTGACTTTGAGGCTACAGTCTTTAAAAGCCCCTGACAAATGTAACAATCAAGTACATCAATACTTGATGAGGAAAAGAAACATTAAATGACTGATTTCATTCCATATTGTGCAACTTCACTTTTTAAGCTATTTGGTGTTATTCGGGAATTAAAAAAAAAAATGCCTCATTTTGAACTCACTCAGCCAATGTGACTGCTTTTAGAAATAAGTAATACATTTTATGACTTTATTAGCATTGGAAATCTGATGTATGACCTGGTTTTACATTTATTATTATCTGTTAACAACTACCCAGTATTGGTTTTTGTCCTTTGAGGAGTCATATAGTGTTAACCTATACTTGACTATCTATCTTAAGTTTTCCCCAAATTATAGTCCAACTACTTAATCTAATAACTAGTCCATATTAGATATGCAGTCATGGTCGTGGTCCGTATTCCGTCCGTACATTAACAATTCTTGTTATCGCCATTTCTCAGAAAGTACTGAAGAGATCATTCTCAAATTTCGTATGTAGGTTCCCCTATGGCCCTAGTTGTGCATATTGCGTTTTGGGACCTATCGGTCAACAAGATGGCCACCAGGCAGCCATCTTGGATTTTGATAGTTACCCCTTATTCCCAGAAATTACTGAAAGGATCTCTTTCAAATTCCATACGTAGCCTCCCCTTGCGCTCTAGTTGTGCATAATGCCTTTTGGGACTGATCAGTCAACAAAATGGCCAACTGGCTGACATTGTGGATTTCATCATTGAATTTGTTGCCGCAATCTCTTAGAAAGCACTGAAGCGATCTCTCTCAAATTTAGTATATGGTATGTTTGACAAAGTTTGAAAAGCAGAGAAAAGATCCCTCTTTCCATTGTCAGACATAGATCATTCTTTGGAGGGCGCCAAGATCCCTCTGGGATCTCTTGTACTGTAATAGGATGCAATGCAATTGACTACCGCTCTTGTAAATATAGTTTTATTGATATTAATTGGATGGGGAGCCACTAGTTCAATTGGATTAGTTCATAACTATTGGTTCTAGTCTGGCAATAAAATTTGGCATCAGACTACTGCTTAAAGTCGCAGATTGAAATAAACAAAATCTTTATATTGTAAAACGGTACTGAAAAAAATGATATACAATAGTTGTTTCTTAGATATATCCTTGCGTTTAAGAAAACATTTAAATTGCTTTAATTTCAGACATGGTAAAGGAGAATTATGATATGAACGAACCAGATGATCGCCAATCATCCTACCTAGCTATTCAGCATGTTCGTGACCAGCTTCTTCCTCCTTCACAGAGGTAAGTTATAAATTAATTTGTACACTGAAAGCCAACTTATTTATAGACTTACCCTTGGGTGGGATAGAGAATTCTTTTACAAGTAAAATTACAGATATCCCTTTCTGGGGTAAGAGAAAGAAATGCCCCTGCATGTTGTAAAATGTGGATGGGATCTATGGACTAGGTAGTTACAGTCCGATGGACTAGGGAGTTACAGTCCGATTGACTAGGGAGTTACAGTCCAATGGACTAGGGAGTTACAGTCCAATTGACTAGAGAGTTACAGTCTGATGGACTAGAGAGTTACAGTCCGATTGACTAGGGAGTTACAGTCCAATGGACTTACAGACTAGAGAGTTACAGTCCGATTGACGAGGGAGTTACAGTCCAATGGACTAGGGAGTTACAGTCCGATGGACTAGGGAGTTACAGTCCGATGGACTAGGGAGTTACAGTCCAATGGACTAGGGAGTTACAGTCCAATGGACTAGGGAGTTACAGTCCGATGGACTAGGGAGTTACAGTCCAATGGACTAGGGAGTTACAGTCCAATGGACTAGGGAGTTACAGTCCGATGGACTAGGGAGTTACAGTCCAATGGACTAGGGAGTTACAGTCCAATGGACTAGGGAGTTACAGTCCAATGGACTAGGGAGTTACAGTCCGATGGACTAGGGAGTTACAGTCCGATGGACTAGAGAGTTACAGTCCGATGGACTAGGGAGTTACAGTCCAATGGACTAGGGAGTTACAGTCCGATGGACTAGGGAGTTACAGTCCGATTGACTAGGGAGTTACAGTCCAATGGACTAGGGAGTTACAGTCATGGACTAGGGAGTTACAGTCCAATGGACTAGGGAGTTACAGTCCAATGGACTAGGGAGTTACAGTCCAATGGACTAGGGAGTTACAGTCCGATGGACTAGGGAGTTACAGTCCAATGGACTAGGAGTTACAGTCTGAATGGACTAGGAGTTACAGTCCATGATGGACTAGGGAGTTACAGTCCAATGGACTAGGGAGTTACAGTCCGATGGACTAGGGAGTTACAGTCCGATGGACTAGGGAGTTACAGTCATGGACTAGGGAGTTACAGTCCAATGGACTAGGGAGTTACAGTCCAATGGACTAGGAGTTACAGTCCGATGGACTAGGGAGTTACGTCATGACTAGGGAGTTACAGTCCAATGGACTAGGGAGTTACAGTCCAATGGACTAGGGAGTTACAGTCATGGATGGGAGTTACAGTAGGGAGTTACAGTCCGATGGACTAGGGAGTTACAGTCCAATGGACTAGGGAGTTACAGTCCGATGGACTAGGGAGTTACAGTCCGATGGACTAGGGAGTTACAGTCCAATGGACTAGGGAGTTACAGTCCGATGGACTAGGGAGTTACAGTCCATGGACTAGGGAGTTACAGTCCAATGGACTAGGAGTTACAGTCCAATGGACTAGGGAGTTACAGTCCGATGGACTAGGGAGTTACAGTCCGATGGACTAGGGAGTTACAGTCCAATGGACTAGGGAGTTACAGTCCAATGGACTAGGGAGTTACAGTCCGATGGACTAGGGAGTTACAGTCCGATGGACTAGGGAGTTACAGTCCGATGGACTAGGGAGTTACAGTCCGATGGACTAGGGAGTTACAGTCCGATGGACTAGGGAGTTACAGTCCGATGGACTAGGGAGTTACAGTCCAATGGACTAGGGAGTTACAGTCCGATGGACTAGGGAGTTACAGTCCGATGGACTAGGGAGTTACAGTCCGATGGACTAGGGAGTTACAGTCCAATGGACTAGGAGTTACAGTCCAATGGGGAGTTACTAGGACTAGAGAGTTACAGTCCGAATGGACTAGGGAGTTACAGTCCATGGACTAGGGAGTTACAGTCCAATGGACTAGGGAGTTACAGTCCAATGGACTAGAGAGTTACAGTCCAATGGACTAGGGAGTTACAGTCCGATGGACTAGGGAGTTACAGTCCAATGGACTAGGGAGTTACAGTCCAATGGACTAGGGAGTTACAGTCCAATGGACTAGGGAGTTACAGTCCGATGGACTAGGGAGTTACAGTCCGATGGACTAGGGAGTTACAGTCCAATGGACTAGGGAGTTACAGTCCAATGGACTAGGGAGTTACAGTCCGATGGACTAGGGAGTTACAGTCCGATGGACTAGGGAGTTACAGTCCGATGGACTAGGGAGTTACAGTCCGATGGACTAGGGAGTTACAGTCCAATGGACTAGGGAGTTACAGTCCGATGGACTAGGGAGTTACAGTCCGATGGACTAGGGAGTTACAGTCCGATGGACTAGGGAGTTACAGTCCGATGGACTAGGGAGTTACAGTCCGATGGACTAGGGAGTTACAGTCCAATGGACTAGGGAGTTACAGTCCAATGGACTAGGGAGTTACAGTCCAATGGACTAGGGAGTTACAGTCCGATGGACTAGGGAGTTACAGTCCAATGGACTAGGGAGTTACAGTCCAATGGACTAGGGAGTTACAGTCCAATGGACTAGGGAGTTACAGTCCGATGGACTAGGGAGTTACAGTCCGATGGACTAGGGAGTTACAGTCCAATGGACTAGGGAGTTACAGTCCGATGGACTAGGGAGTTACAGTCCGATGGACTAGGGAGTTACAGTCCAATGGACTAGGGAGTTACAGTCCAATGGACTAGGGAGTTACAGTCCGATGGACTAGGGAGTTACAGTCCGATGGACTAGGGAGTTACAGTCCGATGGACTAGGGAGTTACAGTCCGATGGACTAGGGAGTTACAGTCCGATGGACTAGGGAGTTACAGTCCGATGGACTAGGGAGTTACAGTCCGATGGACTAGGGAGTTACAGTCCGATGGACTAGGGAGTTACAGTCCAATGGACTAGGGAGTTACAGTCCGATGGACTAGAGAGTTACAGTCCGATGGACTAGGGAGTTACAGTCCGATGGACTAGGGAGTTACAGTCCGATGGACTAGGGAGTTACAGTCCGATTGACTAGGGAGTTACAGTCCAATGGACTAGGGAGTTACAGTCCGATGGACTAGGGAGTTACAGTCCAATGGACTAGGGAGTTACAGTCCGATGGACTAGGGAGTTACAGTCCGATGGACTAGGGAGTTACAGTCCAATGGACTAGGGAGTTACAGTCCGATGGACTAGGGAGTTACAGTCCAATGGACTAGAGAGTTACAGTCCAATGGACTAGGGAGTTACAGTCCAATGGACTAGGGAGTTACAGTCCGATTGACTAGGGAGTTACAGTCCGATGGACTAGGGAGTTACAGTCCAATGGACTAGAGAGTTACAGTCCGATTGACTAGGGAGTTACAGTCCAATGGACTAGGGAGTTACAGTCCGATGGACTAGGGAGTTACAGTCCAATGGACTAGGGAGTTACAGTCCGATGGACTAGAGAGTTACAGTCCGATGGACTAGGGAGTTACAGTCCAATGGACTAGGGAGTTACAGTCCAATGGACTAGGGAGTTACAGTCCGATGGACTAGGGAGTTACAGTCCGATGGACTAGGGAGTTACAGTCCAATGGACTAGGGAGTTACAGTCCAATGGACTAGGGAGTTACAGTCCGATGGACTAGGGAGTTACAGTCCAATGGACTAGGGAGTTACAGTCCAAGGACTAGGAGATTACAGTCCGATGGACTAGGGAGTTACAGTCCGATGGACTAGGGAGTTACAGTCCAATTGGACTAGGGAGTTACAGTCCAATGGACTAGGGAGTTACAGTCCGATGGACTAGGAGTACAGTCCATGGACTAGGGAGTTACAGTCCAATGGACTAGGGAGTTACAGTCCAATGGACTAGGGAGTTACAGTCCGATGGACTAGGGAGTTACAGTCCGATGGACTAGAGAGTTACAGTTACAGTCCAATGGACTAGGGAGTTACAGTCCAATGGACTAGAGAGTTACAGTCCAATGGACTAGAGAGTTACAGTCCAATGGACTAGGGAGTTACAGTCCAATGACTAGGGAGATTACAGTCAATGGACTAGGGAGTTACAGTCCGATGGACTAGGAGTTACAGTCCAATGGACTAGGGAGTTACAGTCCAATGGACTAGGGAGTTACAGTCCATGGATGGACTAATGGACTGAGTTACAGTCCGATGGACTAGGGAGTTACAGTCCAATGGACTAGGGAGTTACAGTCCAATGGACTAGTTACAGTCGATGGACTAGGGAGTTACAGTCCGATGGACTAGGGAGTTACAGTCCATGGACTAGGGAGTTACAGTCCGATGGACTAGGGAGTTACAGTCCGATGGACTAGGGAGTTACAGTCCAATGGACTAGGGAGTTACAGTCCAATGGACTAGGGAGTTACAGTCCGATGGACTAGGGAGTTACAGTCCGATGGACTAGGGAGTTACAGTCCAATGGACTAGGGAGTTACAGTCCGATGGACTAGGGAGTTACAGTCCAATGGACTAGGGAGTTACAGTCCGATGGACTAGGGAGTTACAGTCCAATGGACTAGAGTACAGTCGTTAGAGTCCATGGACTAGGGAGTTACAGTCCAATGGACTAGGGAGTAGTTACAGTCCGATGGACTAGGGAGTTACAGTCCGATGGACTAGGGAGTTACAGTCCGATGGACTAGGGAGTTACAGTCCAATGGACTAGGGAGTTACAGTCCGATTGACTAGGGAGTTACAGTCCGATGGACTAGGGAGTTACAGTCCGAATGGACTAGGGAGTTACAGTCCAATGGACTAGGGAGTTACGTCGATGGATAGGAGTTACAGTCCGATGGACTAGGGAGTTACAGTCCAATGGACTAGGGAGTTACAGTCCAATGGACTAGAGAGTTACAGTCCGATTGACTAGGGAGTTACAGTCCGATTGACTAGGGAGTTACAGTCCGATGGACTAGGGAGTTACAGTCCGATGGACTAGGGAGTTACAGTCCGATTGACTAGGGAGTTACAGTCCGATGGACTAGGGAGTTACTCCTCATTTCATGGAGGGACATAACAATTATGTATTATTGGACAGCTGACTACCATATGGACCGTGTGCTATTAAAATATGTTGTCTACTTCCTTCATGATTGCATTAGAAGATGATTGTTATATATCTGCTCTTCAGGAGACGAATGGTACCACTATGGGAGAAAGCAGTCAAGTTTATTGAGGCGAATGAGTCGAGGATCCGTGTTGAAACCCAGACCATACAAGGAGAGGACTTCATGGTCTGGCGCTGGCTACCGGTAATTAGTGTCTTCTTAATGATAATGGGACTAATTTATGTACCATGTGATACCCGTTAATGTTTGTGTGGGACTAGTATCGACAGTGGTGATAGAACGCAACTAGTTGTAATTTTCCTGCTGATTGACGTATGCGTTGGATATCATCTTTCAATGTCATTCCATCACTTATCGAAACAATATTCCTACACAAACGCTATCAGATATCACATGGTATGTGTGAATAAATCCCATTGGATACTGGATAGATAATTCAAGATAAGATATGAGGAAGGACAATGATGTAACTAACATTTAAGAGTCAGAAATTATGCAAACATTCTCAGTGTATTCAAATGAAAAAAATTGGGACTTATTATACTTATTATGCTTTAAATGTGAACATTTACGCGAGGTGGAAATTTACGCTAATTATGTGAATGCTTTTTAACGCAAAAATTTCCTCGTCACGTAAAATGTGTCTATATGAAACTATGTTGCAAGAGGTTAACAGTCATATTTATCGCGAAAATTAAAAAATTGACGCAAAATGTTAACACATGTAGATACAAATCGCTAAATTAAACACTCGCGAATATATCATTGTTTACAATATTCAGATTTGTGCATGAAATAAAGATACAGTCTAAATTCGTTATCTCAAAATCGCTTGACTCGAAATTCCGGTTGAGTCGAATTAATTTTGAAGTCCTGTTTTTTTTTCCTTTTTTGTGTATGTATTTTAAGATCGGATGACTCGAAACTCTGGTTGTGTCAAAGTCAATTTCTGGTCCCTAGAACGGATATTCAGTGGAAAAAAATAGTCCCTCTCTCGAATTTAATTTCAGTCAAAATTTCAAATTAAAAAAAATCAATTAGGCCTACGTAAATATACCCGTGGTTTGTCGTAAGACATGATTGGTTTACCTGCACATATCGCGATCGGTATACACAGGCCTACGAGAACATACTACAAAAATGACTGCTAATTAGGAATTGTTTAATAATTCTCTCAAGTCTGGCTTCCTAATTAGTGTCACTTTACAATGGTGACTTACCTTTACATAGACACGACGCGTGTTTACACAATCACACATGATGATGACCGGAAGCGTGTTTGTGTAGGAATCATTAGAAACGAAAGTGTTTTCTTAGATTTCTATGAAATGTCGATAGTGCAAAATAATTTAACAAACCCATAATGTTAAATGTTTAACTAATCGTTGCATATGTACTAGTATCTTAATCAAAAAATGTATTTCTGCGTTGGTATAGAAACTAGCCCGAGATACTCTGGCCCTGACACCAGTCTGGGTTAAGACATCTATCTGTCATAATGTCTATGTCTGGTGTCAGGGCCAGAGTATCTTGGGCTAGTATAGAAACCTACTTTCGTTCCATTTACCGTAAATTACATTAACCAGTAGAGTGAACTTGTGTGTGTGAGAGCCGAAAACGGAGCGAGTAGTCTGCTTACGAAGGTGAAAACTATTGTTTATTTTGCTTTAAATTCTGAAATAAGAAAGATGCTTTTTTATTTGTTCAGGTACTACATTCCATATAAGTTTGTTGTATGAACCACTGAAGTCAGTACACCACCTACGGGAAATCAGGGTGCATGCCTATCATATTATCGTAATTCAAGTTTTTTATGTATTTAAAAAAGATCCAAAAACATCTGAAAACATAGCCAAAATGATTTAATACAAACATAATAAGTTGGAAAATCACGATAATATGCTGATCACGGTAAAAGACATGTACCCAGCCGTAATAGTTATAACATAAGGACCGTTAAAAATACATTCTTATCAAACCTAATGACATTACGTTTGAGTCAAATTCCAGATGAGTCGAATTATTTTCGTTGATCCGTTGAATTTCGAGATAACGAGTTTCGACTGTAGCTTCATTTTATCTAAAATATTCTTTACTTTCCAGAAGAGCTAAGACCATATTTCAGATATTATAAATCAATTTCAAAAATTTTAATTAAATAGCATCATTATTCTAAGCATTAGAAACTTGTGTAATAAAAGAAAGTAATACAGAAATATTGAATTTGTTTATGTAGGCCAATTCCAGCTGTGGAAAAGTTTGGCAAGGACAAGGTAAGTGGATTCTTGATGTTTAATTAAAAAAACTATCGTTATAAAGGTTTTATTTTTAATCATCTCAAGAAGTTAAAGTATGTAGCAAATCCATCTTACAATAAAGTTATTAGTAAAACCTCAAAATTACTTTTGATTAAAGTTACATCTTTATAAATAAACTTTTCCTTGGTATTGAATTGATATGTGTTTGCTTGACCAGTTTCTACTTTTGTAAATTAAAGTATCATTTTTTAAAATAACTTTTTCTATAACATGAAATTGACTTATATTCACCTGACCAATTTCAGATTTTGTAAAATTAATCTAAAAGTTACACCTTTGAAAATAACTTTTTCTGTGATTGAGTGTACATGTGTTAAAGTAGCACCTTTAAAATATCGTTTTCCTTGATATTTAATTGATTTGTATTTGTTTCTTTCAGCTTTTGGAGAGAACAATGTATCGGCAGGAAATACACTACAGTATAGTCCCACTCCTTGTCTGAAGATCCGTAACATGTTTGATGCTGATGTGTAAGTAAAACTGTGAGATGTAATTCTAACCATGACGACAAAAAAGATTGATCAAGACATATAATTCATAAATCTAATAGGTCACATAGGGCTTAAACAATAAGTCGAATAATCAGAGGATATTAGAACTAATCGCTGATAATCGATTAATGATTTTATTAATTGTTAATCGTAACATACATAGCAAGTGCATTGTAAGCTGACTAAACACGTTGACAGATCATGGATTTCTGAGGAAGCCATTATGACTGTAAAGTTTCATCTCTTTATGTACACGTTTTAACTTAATAAAGCATATTATGTGAGATATACTTGTTAAATTAAATATCTGTGGAAGTTAAAGTCATTGACCAATGAAAAATGGATGTGGTGAGAAACCATGCAACAGGCTGCTCACCAATTTTCCATATAGTTACTTCAAGGAGGCCTAATCGCTGCGGGGACACTCGGGAGCGAAAGGAGCAGTAGCCTTGAACATTTTAATTTTACTATAATTGCATGTGCCAATTATTATATAAACCAATTGTTTTTGTTCATATTATAATTGAGGATGAGAGTTTTTGAAAAGTTAAATATAACTTTAGACAGTAGAAGACTAGCAAGTTTGGGCCAGACATCAAAATCAATCTCCATGCTCATTTATTAAGATCAAACAGTTTGTCTTCCCATTTAGATTAAAAATAAAGAAATATAACAATTGAAATCTTTTTTATACAGCGAGACAGCCGAGAACTGGGATGTAAATGTACAGGACGCTTTGTTAGAAAAGTGCAAGGGAATTACAGGAATCCTACATATCCATGTGGACAGGGCATCGAGTCAGGTAAGTACTTATCTACGTGGACAGGGCATCGAGTCAGGTAAGTACATATCTTCGTGGACAGGGTATCGAGTCAGGTAAGTACATATCTACGTGGACAGGGCATCAAGTCATGTAAGTACATATCTACGTGGACAGGGCATCGAGTCAGGTAAGTACATATCTTCGTGGACAGGGCATCGAGTCAGGTAAGTACATATCTACGTGGACAGGGCATCGAGTCAGGTAAGTACATATCTACATGGACAGGGTATCGAGTCAGGTAAATATAATCTACGTGGACAGGGCATCAAGTCATGTAAGTACATATCTATGTGGACAGGGCATCAAGTCATGTAAGTACATATCTATGTGGACAGGGCATCAAGTCAGGTAAATACATATCTACATAGACAGGGTATCGAGTCAGGTAAATATAACTACAAGGACAGGGCATCAAGTCATGTAAGTACATATCTACGTGGACAGGGCATCAAGTCATGTAAGTACATATCTATGTGGACAGGGCATCAAGTCATGTAAGTACATATCTATGTGGACAGGGCATCAAGTCAGGTAAATACATATCTACATAGACAGGGCATCAAGTCAGGTAAATACATATCTACATAGACAGGGCATCAAGTCATGTAAGTACATATCTACGTGGACAGGGCATCAAGTCATGTAAGTACATATCTATGTGGACAGGGCATCAAGTCATGTAAGTACATATCTATGTGGACAGGGCATCAAGTCATGTAAGTACATATCTATGTGGACAGGGCATCAAGTCATGTAAGTACATATCTATGTGGACAGGGCATCAAGTCATGTAAGTACATATCTATGTGGACAGGGCATCAAGTCATGTAAGTACATATCTACGTGGACAGGGCATCAAGTCATGTAAGTACATATCTATGTGGACAGGGCATCAAGTCATGTAAGTACATATCTATGTGGACAGGGCATCAAGTCATGTAAGTACATATCTTCGTGGACAGGGCATCAAGTCATGTAAGTACATATCTATGTGGACAGGGCATCAAGTCATGTAAGTACATATCTATGTGGACAGGGTATCGAGTCATGTAAGTACATATCTTCGTGGACAGGGCATCAAGTCATGTAAGTACATATCTATGTGGACAGGGCATCAAGTCATGTAAGTACATATCTATGTGGACAGGGCATCAAGTCATGTAAGTACATATCTATGTGGACAGGGCATCAAGTCATGTAAGTGCATATCTTGGTGGACAGGGCATCAAGTCATGTAAGTACATATCTTCGTGGACAGGGCATCAAGTCATGTAAGTACATATCTATGTGGACAGGGCATCAAGTCATGTAAGTACATATCTATGTGGACAGGGCATCAAGTCATGTAAGTACATATCTATGTGGACAGGGCATCAAGTCATGTAAGTACATATCTATGTGGACAGGGCATCAAGTCATGTAAGTACATATCTATGTGGACAGGGCATCAAGTCATGTAAGTACATATCTATGTGGACAGGGCATCAAGTCATGTAAGTACATATCTATGTGGACAGGGCATCAAGTCATGTAAGTACATATCTTCGTGGACAGGGCATCAAGTCATGTAAGTACATATCTTCGTGGACAGGGTATCGAGTCATGAAAGTACATATCTATGTGGACAGGGCATCAAGTCATGTAAGTACATATCTACGTGGACAGGGTATCGAGTCGTGTAAGTACATATCTACATGGACAGGGCATCGAGTCAGGTAAGTACTTATCTTCGTGGACAGGGCATCGAGTCATGTAAGTACATATCTATGTGGACAGGGCATCAAGTCATGTAAGTACATATCTATGTGGACAGGGCATCAAGTCAGGTAAATACATATCTACATAGACAGGGTATCGAGTCAGGTAAATATAAACTACAAGGACAGGGCATCAAGTCATGTAAGTAAGGCATCAAGTCATGTAAGTACATATCTATGTGGACAGGGCATCAAGTCATGTAAGTACATATCTATGTGGACAGGGCATCAAGTCATGTAAGTACATATCTATGTGGACAGGGCATCAAGTCATGTAAGTACATATCTATGTGGACAGGGCATCAAGTCATGTAAATACATATCTACATAGACAGGGCATCAAGTCATGTAAGTACATATCTACGTGGACAGGGCATCAAGTCATGTAAGTACATATCTATGTGGACAGGGCATCAAGTCATGTAAGTACATATCTATGTGGACAGGGCATCAAGTCATGTAAGTACATATCTATGTGGACAGGGCATCAAGTCATGTAAGTACATATCTATGTGGACAGGGCATCAAGTCATGTAAGTACATATCTATGTGGACAGGGCATCAAGTCATGTAAGTACATTTCTACGTGGACAGGGCATCAAGTCATGTAAGTACATATCTATGTGGACAGGGCATCAAGTCATGTAAGTACATATCTATGTGGACAGTGGACAGGGCATCAAGTCATGTAAGTACATATCTATGTGGACAGGGCATCAAGTCATGTAAGTACATATCTATGTGGACAGGGCATCAAGTCATGTAAGTACATATCTATGTGGACAGGGCATCAAGTCATGTAAGTACATATCTATGTGGACAGGGCATCAAGTCATGTAAGTACATATCTATGTGGACAGGGCATCAAGTCATGTAAGTACATATCTATGTGGACAGGGCATCAAGTCATGTAAGTACATATCTTCGTGGACAGGGCATCAAGTCATGTAAGTACATATCTATGTGGACAGGGCATCAAGTCATGTAAGTACATATCTATGTGGACAGGGTATCAAGTCATGTAAGTACATATCTATGTGGACAGGGCATCAAGTCATGTAAGTACATATCTATGTGGACAGGGCATCAAGTCATGTAAGTACATATCTATGTGGACAGGGCATCAAGTCATGTAAGTACATATCTATGTGGACAGGGCATCAAGTCATGTAAGTACATATCTATGTGGACAGGGCATCAAGTCATGTAAGTACATATCTATGTGGACAGGGCATCAAGTCATGTAAGTACATATCTATGTGGACAGGGCATCAAGTCATGTAAGTACATATCTATGTGGACAGGGCATCAAGTCATGTAAGTACATATCTACGTGGACAGGGCATCGAGTCATGTAAGTACATATCTATGTGGACAGGGCATCAAGTCATGTAAGTACATATCTATGTGGACAGGGTATCGAGTCATGTAAGTACATATCTATGTGGACAGGGCATCAAGTCATGTAAGTACATATCTATGTGGACAGGGTATCGAGTCATGTAAGTACATATCTATGTGGACAGGGCATCAAGTCATGTAAGTACATATCTATGTGGACAGGGCATCAAGTCATGTAAGTACATATCTATGTGGACAGGGCATCAAGTCATGTAAGTACTTATCTTCGTGGACAGGGCATCGAGTCATGTAAGTACATATCTATGTGGACAGGGCATCAAGTCATGTAAGTACATATCTATGTGGACAGGGCATCAAGTCAGGTAAGTACTTATCGTCGTGGACAGGGCATCGAGTCATGTAAGTACATATCTATGTGGACAGGGCATCAAGTCATGTAAGTACATATCTATGTGGACAGGGCATCAAGTCAGGTAAATACATATCTACATAGACAGGGTATCGAGTCAGGTAAATATAACTACGTGGACAGGGCATCAAGTCATGTAAGTACATATCTACGTGGACAGGGCATCAAGTCATGTAAGTACATATCTATGTGGACAGGGCATCAAGTCATGTAAGTACATATCTATGTGGACAGGGCATCAAGTCAGGTAAATACATATCTACATAGACAGGGCTAGTACATCAAGTCAGGTAAATACATATCTACATAGACAGGGCATCAAGTCATGTAAGTACATATCTACGTGGACAGGGCATCAAGTCATGTAAGTACATATCTATGTGGACAGGGCATCAAGTCATGTAAGTACATATCTATGTGGACAGGGCATCAAGTCATGTAAGTACATATCTATGTGGACAGGGCATCAAGTCATGTAAGTACATATCTATGTGGACAGGGCATCAAGTCAGGTAAGTACTTATCTATCGTGGACAGGGCATCGAGTCATGTAAGTACATATCTATAACGGACTCAGGGCATCAAGTCATGTAAGTACATATCTATGTGGACAGGGCATCAAGTCATGTAAGTACATATCTATGTGGACAGGGTATCGAGTCATGTAAGTACATATCTATGTGGACAGGGCATCAAGTCATGTAAGTACATATCTATGTGGACAGGGCATCAAGTCATGTAAGTACATATCTACGTGGACAGGGCATCAAGTCATGTAAGTACATATCTATGTGGACAGGGCATCAAGTCATGTAAGTACATATCTATGTGGACAGGGCATCAAGTCAGGTAAGTACATATCTTCGTGGACAGGGCATCGAGTCATGTAAGTACATATCTATGTGGACAGGGCATCAAGTCATGTAAGTACATATCTATGTGGACAGGGCATCAAGTCATGTAAGTACATATCTTCGTGGACAGGGCATCAAGTCATGTAAGTACATATCTATGTGGACAGGGCATCAAGTCATGTAAGTACATATCTATGTGGACAGGGCATCAAGTCATGTAAGTACATATCTATGTGGACAGGGCATCAAGTCATGTAAGTACATATCTATGTGGACAGGGCATCAAGTCATGTAAGTACATATCTATGTGGACAGGGCATCAAGTCATGTAAGTACATATCTATGTTGACAGGGCATTGAGTCAGGTAAGTACATATCTACGTGGACAGGGCATCAAGTCATGTAAGTACATATCTATGTGGACAGGGCATCAAGTCATGTAAGTACATATCTATGTGGACAGGGCATCAAGTCATGTAAGTACATATCTATGTGGACAGGGCATCAAGTCATGTAAGTACATATCTATGTGGACAGGTCAGCAAGTACATATCTAGTCATCAGTCAGTAAGTACATATTATCTACAGGCATGGACAGGGCATCAAGTCATGTAAGTACATATCTAGTGGACAGGGCATCAAGTCATGTAAGTACATATCTATGTGGACAGGGCATCAAGTCATGTAAGTACATATCTTGTGGACAGGGCATCAGTCAGGTAAGTACATATCTACGTGGACAGGGCATCGAGTCAGGTAAGTACATATCTACGTGGACAGGGCATCGAGTCAGGTAAGTACATATCTTCGTGGACAGGGCATCGAGTCAGGTAAGTACATATCTATGTGGACAGGGCATCAAGTCATGTAAGTACATATCTATGTGGACAGGGCATCAAGTCATGTAAGTACATATCTATGTGGACAGGGCATCAAGTCATGTAAGTACATATCTACGTGGACAGGGCATCAAGTCATGTAAGTACATATCTATGTGGACAGGGCATCAAGTCATGTAAGTACATATCTATGTGGACAGGGCATCAAGTCATGTAAGTACATATCTTCGTGGACAGGGTATCGAGTCAGGTAAGTACATATCTACGTGGACAGGGCATCGAGTCAGGTAAATACATATCTACATAGACAGGGCATCGAGTCAGGTAAATATAACTACGTGGACAGGGCATCAAGTCATGTAAGTACATATCTATGTGGACAGGGCATCGAGTCAGGTAAGTACATATCTATGTGGATAGGGCATCAAGTCAGTTAAGTACATATCTACGTGGACAGGGCATCAAGTCAGGTAAGTACATACCTATGTGGACAGGGCATCGAGTCAGGTAAGTACATATCAACGTGGACAGGGCATCAAGTCAGGTAAGTACATATCTACATGGACAGGGCATCGAGTCAGGTAGTACATATCTACAGGGACAGGGCATCGAGTCAGGTAGTACATATCTACATGGACAGGGCATCAAGTCAGGTAAGTACATATCTACATGGACAGGGCATCAAGTCAGGTAAGTACATATCTACATGGACAGGGCATCGAGTCAGGTAAGTACATATCTACCTGGATATGGCATCAAGTCAGGTAGGTACATATCTATGTGGACAGGGCATCGAGTCAGGTAAGAACATATCTACGTGGACAGGGCATCAAGTCAGGTAAGTACATATCTACGTGGACAGGGCATCAAGTCTGGTAAGTAATCATGCATTATGCATGTGCCTTTACTGGGCGAAAAATGTTATTTTTCTTCATTAATCCATTGAAAACTATAAGTTTTGATGAATTAATCCGTGAAAATCTTTTAAATGGCTTCAGATGCCTTATATAGGTTAGTTACAACACGGAGATTATGCACTATAAAATTGTTGGTGTGTATACCTTATGTCTGTTTAGAAGGAAACGTACATGCAGAAATCATTTCACAATTACTTATAACCGTATGTACTCACATCACTAAAGATGTAAATTATTAGATTTTAGGCAGTACTGCAATCTAGATTTGAAGTGCTATTGATATATATCTGGTAGATAACTTTATTGCATTGTTGTTTACAGGGTTGTGTGTATATGAAATGTAACAGTTGCGAGACAGCCTACCAAGTTTATCGCTCTCTACATGGCTGGTGGTTTGACGGTAAGTCATCACAGTTTGGTATAAAACTATAACTGAACCATTACTAGTTGTTGTTGGCTATTCATAACATACTGATAATGGGCCATTGCTGCACAATTTAATAAAGATAAATCAAAAGTGAGAGTGATAAAAATATAGCTTTAATCTGTAATATTTCATATTCTGATATCTTGTTAAATTTTTTAGCTCACCATCTGATGATGGTGGGCTATTCAAATTGCTTTTTGTCCGTGGTCAATCCTTCCGTTCGTCCGTCCATCCGTCCATTTGTTAGTTAACAATTCTTGTTATCGCTATTTCTCAGGAGGTACTAGATTTGCATATTGGGTTTTGGGACCGATTGGTCAACAAGATGGCCACCAAGCAGCCATCTTGGATTTTGATAGTTGAAGTTTGTTAACGCTATTTCTCAGAAAGTACTGAGGCGATCCGTCTCAAATTTTATATGTAGTATGTTTGAAAAAGTTTGAAAAGCAGAGAAAAGATCGCTCTTTCAATTGTCAGACAAAGATACTTCATTGGTGGGTGCCAAGATCCCTCTGGGATTTCTTGTTTTATTATTTCACTGTAATTCTCAAAAAGAGCTTTATGGATCTTTCTCAGATTTCATTTGTAGGTTCCACATTTCTGCCTATCTAGATATCCAAATTGCATTAAGGATTAATATGAAAAACCAGATGGCCAACAGTCAGCCATCTTGGATATTGACAATTGAAGCTTTTTATCACTATTTTTTTTAAAGTACTGTAGAAGGGACTTATCACCAAACTTCATATCACTTACAGCGCCGTAACGACTGTAACGCTGTGATGACCAGTCTAGTAGGTGGTTCCATTCAATGGTAGCTAGTCAGTTTGTATGGTAGCTAGTCTGTTAACCAATGACAGTCAGTATAATGTGTATGTGCGGCTCTCATTAGCTGTCGCTTCAATGTAGGGATCGGAAACATTGGCGATTACCAAGAAATGTATAGGCTACTGTACACATGTGATGATCAGCAGCATAAGTAAAAAGATTACATAAATACATTACCTCATGTCTACTATTGTAGCGGAAAAGATATCACCTTCTGACTGACTTTTCTGCTACTGAAAGGTCCAGCTGACCATCGTGTTTTGTCGAAACATATTCCTATCAAACACAGCTTTGACACAGTCCTGAATGTTAGTAGGGGATGTTATTCTAGCTGTAGAAGTTGATTTTTAACTTTGTCACCAGTATTTAATCATATAGATGCATTTGAATCTAATATTGACAATTTCTTGGCTAAAATCGACCGAAATATTGTAAACTACCGCTACGCTTTTGCCCATCTCTGAGAACATTACCTGTGAGGCTCATTGGGGGTCATGCATGTATGAATTAAATGGTGATGCATTCAAACTTGACGTCTACAGCTAGAATAACATCCCCTACTAACATCCAGGTATGTGTCAAAGCCAGGTTTGATTGGAACATGTAATCTATGGTCTGTCGTACCTGATTTGGTTCCCACACCTATAAAGGGACCTTGCAGCGGAAAAGTTAGTCAGAAGGTGATATCTTTTTCCATTACAACAGTAGCTAGATTAGACTGTGACATTACATGTAACATTACAATGAATGGAAGAATAAATAGATCTCAACCCAACACATTTATAAACACGATACAAAATTACCTGGAAGGCTTCCCGAAATTATAATATCAACAACAACAAAAAATCCACAATGTTTCACTTGATCCGTTGGACCATTGGTAAATAAACTACAGTATAAATACTCCCCCTCCCCGAAGTGGAGAGAAATGGTCAATGATTTTTGAACAAAAAATTCTGAAAACATTTGTTTAATAAGTGAAACAAAATGATAACGAAATTTGAATACAGCGATTGATTGTATACATTTCAGCATGATCAAACAAATTGTACAACAGAGTCGGTTTGAACATTAAAGACCTGCTGGCTCTGCCTACTTCTCAATGATGTTGGTGATTTTGTCAGTAGGCGCCAATCAGTCGGGCTGTTGATGCTTTAGCCAATCAGCGCCTTGGTTACATGCCAATTAAAAACTAGTCTACTGCATTAGTTACCAGCCTACTGCATCAGCTACCAGCCATCTTATCTATCAAGTGAATGAATGTTAAGAGGAACGGTGCTGTAAATATACTGATGCATGGCATGTCATTGTGTTGAATTGATTAGAAAACAACATGGCCAGCAGTTGATTGTTTTTGATTTTGATAAATGAAGTTTTTGCCACTTTAATGAATTTTTGTAGTTTCTTAGTTCACTGTGTGTATATAAAATACTCTAAAGGAAGGGAAAAGCAGAGAAAAGATCCTCTTTCCAATGACTACAGGGCCCCAGGATCTAATCCCTCTTGTTAGTGTTACATTATAACCCTGATGACATCACTAATTTTCATTTTTACCCACAGGTCGCCTCGTGACTGTGAAGTATCTTCGTCTGGAGCTTTACCATGATCGGTTTCCAAATTCTAAGAAAAATACGAAGCCTTTGCTGCCTTCAAATAACAGTATGGCTTCCCTTTCTCTCCCGTACCATCGCTCATTGTTGGAGATGACTTAGACTTGATTGTCTTACGTGGTGCTACATCATCTTGTAAATATATCTTTAATATTTGTTTCTACAAAATCAATAATAATTGTGTGCACAAAGAGACTAATGAAGGAGCCCGTGATAAACTGTACATTGTACGTTAGTAGTGCCTTGTATGTAACAGTCAGTGCAGGAGTAAGGTTGTGTCAGCAGTATGTTATCTGTGGGTAGAATCATTTCTAGATATCGGCCGTTTTCGTTTATTTGGAACAACTGTTTGTTAAAGTTATTATTTCAAGTATAAATCATGATGTCTATGAGGGCTTTGTCAAGACAAGTCTGAAAATGATTCAAATCCACGAGATCCGTCTTCAACGAACAACTAGGTCCAGCCAATCAAACCATATAATCGAAAACAGCCTTAGTTGGTTAAACTTTTTTTTAGAATTTGTATTTAATTCCCAAATATTTCAAATTTCCAAATATTTCTTTGGTGTTCTGTATTTTCTAAATATTGTGTTTTTGATGACTATAGCGAGTGGTTCTCTCCGGTATATAATTAGTCATGGCTTTTTACCAGCAAATCAGGCGTGCTGATTCTATGTGAACAAAATGTGAAAAAAAAAATACAGGCGATGGTTTGAAAGAAAAAAAAATCTTATCTGTGATCCACTTTAATCAGCACCCAAAGTTTTAACACACACACCAACATCACTGATGGAATGGCCAATAATACCGTCAAAGACAAGGTAAGCTACTGATGGAATGGCCAATAATACCGTCAAAGATAAGGATACCAGCTACTGATGGAATGGCCAATAATACCGTCAAAGATAATGGCCAATAATACCGTCAAAGATAAGGGTACCAGCTACTGATGGAATGGCCAATAATACCGTCAAAGATAAGGGTACCAGCTACTGATGGAATGGCCAATAATACCGTCAAAGATAAGGGTACCAGCTACTGATGGAATGGCCAATAATACCGTCAAAGATAAGGGTACCAGCTACTGATGGAATGGCCAATAATACCGTCAAAGATAAGGGTACCAGCTAGTTTAAACTGATGGAATGGCCAATAATACCGTCAAAGATAAGGGTACCAGCTACTGATGGAATGGCCAATAATACCGTCAAAGATAAGGGTACCAGCTACTGATGGAATGGCCAATAATACCGTCAAAGATAAGGGTACCAGCTACTGATGGAATGGCCAATAATACCGTCAAAGATAAGGGTACCGGCTACTGATGGAATGGCCAATTATACCGTCAAAGATAAGGGTACCGGCTACTGATGGAATGGCCAATAATACCGTCAAAGATAAGGGTACCAGCTACTGATGGAATGGCCAATAATACCGTCAAAGATAAGGGTACCGGCTACTGATGGAATGGCCAATAATACCGTCAAAGATAAGGGTACCGGCTACTGATGGAATGGCCAATAATACCGTCAAAGATAAGGGTACCAGCTACTGATGGAATGGCCAATAATACGTCAAAGATAAGGGTACCAGCTACTGATGGAATGGCCAATAATAGTCAAAGATAAGGTCCAGCTACTGATGGAATGGCCAATAATACCGTCAAAGATAAGGGTACCGGCTACTGATGGAATGGCCAATAATACCGTCAAAGATAAGGGTACCGGGTACTGATGGAATGGCCAATAATACCGTCAAAGATAAGGGTACCGGCTCTACTGATGGAATGGCCAATAATACCGTCAAAGATAAGGGTACCAGCTACTGATGGAATGGCCAATAATACCGTCAAAGGATATAAGGGTACCAGCTACTGATGGAATGGCCAATAATACCGTCAAAGATAAGGGTACCAGCTACTGATGGAATGGCCAATTATACCGTCAAAGATAAGGGTACCAGCTACTGATGGAATGGCCATAATACCGTCAAAGATAAGGGTCCACTCTACTGTTGTGTTGAGGCAGCAGTTAAGTATTGACTGGTTGTAGGATTGTGTAGATTAACTTCTTAGTTCCAATTGTGATAAACACATTTCTGTTTATTACAAGTATCAACTATCAGTTCTTCAACAAAATGTAGAATTGCTCTGGTCTTACTTTGGCTTTTTCAATTCCACATTACGCTATTTTGAAAGTTTTAATGCTGTATCCAGAATCTGCTCAGAAAACAAAACATGAACATTGCCATCTTAATTTTGCTTATGTATGTTATATTTGCACTGCATAATTATATACAAAACCTTATTAATTTGATTTTGTGAACTGGTATATCAGTTCTAGAATGAGATTGATCCAATACTGAGTTCATTGTGTAATACTAAAGTCATCTCTGCCATAATCCGTTTCATGTTAATGAGGATTTGTTTCCAAAAGTGCTTTTCATTTGCCTGTTTTATTTTCCCCATTGTACTAAATGGTTCAATCTATTTAGTACTAATATTCTCCCCCATTAGAAGACAGGGACTTTAGGACATATAGCTAGTAACCTTCCATACGCCAGTTAATCTAAACTTTCAAATTTCCGTTTTTATGCCCCTGTGATGAAATGAGAAAGGATTTGAGGATACATGTATGTCCATTCTGTTGCATCGTGTGATGCTACATTTTTATTTTGAGACAGGAATGTTTCAAAAAGTTCTATTCTCTACAAGGATAGTAATTTGGTTCTATAATTTTTCGTGGCGTGACTTTGTTTGCCAAAATTCCTCTTAATAAAACCTAGCTATTATTTTAGTACAACATATTAGCAACAATCATAGTTATTAAGAAATAACTTCTTACTGAGGTTTTGAATCTGCAGTACATATTTTGATGTGCAGTCTACTGCATTCCACCAACTTGCATACTGGCGTTCTCCTACAGGTTACAATACAACTGTATGCGCCCTGAGGTAGCATAATTTATATGTACCCTATATTGGCACTGTCTACTAATCGGGGGAAATTTTGGCCAGTAGATTTCATAACCTTGTAGTTGTTTGTGTGTCATATTTAGGTCTTCATGCTTCATTGAATTGCTCCTGTTGAATAATTGAAATGATGTGTATTATTTGTCCTGTTGTTGTATTGTACTGGGAATGACAAAGTTAGGGCATCATCCTTTGTATGTGATTACAGACTTCTTTGTTTTATCTATTATATTGAATACATATATATCTACATATTTTTGTTAGAAAGTTTTGTTAATAGCCATTTGAGATACAAAAAAGACAACAAAAAACGTGTATATATATATATATATATCAATGGCTATATTCAATTTAGGTTGCCTGTGTTTTGAAAATAGGCAATTTATTAAAAAAATTTTTACTTCTTTATCAGAACCTTGATGTCATGTAGTTGTTAAAAAGTAATGTTACAAAGTAGAAATGTAACCTATGGAAATTATAATTTCAGTATTTTTGTAATGAATGTACAGTGGTTAAAAAAATGGTTTGGTTGTTTCCAACCATCATTCTATTCTACTGATAGATAAAGTTCAGTTGGGTGTTTTTTTTCATGTGGAAACATTTGTTTATGTTTAAAACATAAAATATTTGCTTGCTATGCAGTGAAATTTAAGCATCATATTGATTGGACCAAAGCACACTGGTGAATACTCGTGGAGAAACAAAGGTTCTACCTGTATTGTAGATTATTTTTGTATATGGCAGGATAAAATTGTAAACATAAAGATGTGACAAAGTATATCATAATTTGTGTTATAGGCCTTCATCAAGTGAAGGAAGACTAGTGATTGTACAAGGATAAGGAATGTTACTTCTGTTATTTTTGCTAGGACAAAAAGTCTTCTACCAAACTTTATGAAACTTTCATTACAAATACATTGTACATCAAAAGGTGGTTTGAGGTATGCTGCATTAGGTCACTGCAACCTTGATCAACTGTTGGAGATCAACGTGCAAATTTTTTTCAAAAATTTTCTGTAGTAAATTACTTTCAAAGGTCTAATTTTATTGTGCACCAAGTTGTCCAATACTTGTTGATGTGAGAAAAAATGTTATTAGTTTTTGAATGATTTTAAATGAGAGGATCAATGTTAATCACCATTTGTCATGTGTTTGATCAAATTTAATAAGATTATGTCAACTTGACCAGAAAGTGAACACTCCCTTTTGAGTTCAAATTGACCACAAAAAAGGAGATTTTCGTCCAAGTCTTGTTGCCAAGTTGACCGAGAGGGTTAAGGCTTTCTTTCAAGATTTGGAATGTTCTTGATCAGTTAACTTAGTTGAGATTTCAGTACCCAGTATGTCCCGTAAACCTGGTGCATGTGTGTAGGGGTAGGGTTATTACATATCTATCTAGCTGAATAAAAGGAAGTTGCTTGTTTAACAAGTGACTAATAGCGTCCCTATCATACTGAGGCCCCGACCAAAATAAAGGCAATAGATGTGGTGCAATCATTATCATCCGAGCATATCATCAAGTATTGTCATCTCACACTACAGGTGTTGTAATGATAGTGTCAATTTGTCCAAAATAAATGTTACTTTTTGTATGTATATATCCTCAAGGTATACAATAAAAGATATTTTAATCCAAACATTGGTTTTGTTTTGTGTGATGAATTACAAGTCTTCACATGTGAGCTTTATATTCCCCTGTAGTTAATTTGACTTTTGCCATGTCTTATCAAAGAACATGTAGATTTAAATGAAGTTCAAATCCATTAATTTGAACACCTTGGAAGCTCTCAATCAGGCCTTTGGTTTTTGACAAAAAAGTGGTTCAAAATGTATACCTTTTTGACGTATGTAACCTTGAATGAAAATCAAGGTCATTCAAACAAACTCGATAGTCCTTCATCCCAGATGCAATAACATGTTTCTTCAGTTTTTGAGAAGTACTTTAAAGGAAAATTTTACAACCAGTCAGATGGATGATAGATATTGCACCAAAGCATAAGCTTACTTGCCTTTTGAGAGGTAAATAGTGACTGAAGAGACATGGATTTACAGCCAAACCATGGACAGAGATATGATCTACAAAGATGTTGAAATGTTGGTTGACTGAGTCAGCATAATAATCTGATCATGAAATACACTTTACTATATAAGGGACCAGTCCAGGGTATGCCTGTTGTTGGTGTCTACTCTCCACTGCGCTTCAATCCAGACAACAATAGTATTATGACCACAGCCCTAGAGGCGAGAATGTATTCTATGGAAGGTAATCCAGTCCTCTTTTGAGCTGTGTGGCTCTATTGCTGCAAATTGAATGGAATTTGAGATTATGACTTTACCCATACCATATTTGACCTAGATATGTATGGAGGAAGATCTCTAATATATCACCACGAGTCTTCCACCTGAGTCGCAAGTTCAAAGCCCATGTTTAATGACCACTGGTTGACCACGAGTCTTCCACCTCTGCGTCGCAAGTGCAAAGCCCATGTGGTCACATGGGTCATTTACTAGGTACTGACCACTGGTTGGGTTTTCCTCCGAATTGTAAGATCGCCAGCTGTCAATCAAACCCCACGTGATTTTGTATTGTGTATGCTACATTGTTTGCTCCGACATTGAATAGAAACACGTGTTTGTGAGCACGAGGCGTTGCTATATAACACCTGGCGATCGTTCCTTTACCGTGTTAACTTGACACATCCCAAATGACCATGTCTGTTAATAGGAAGATAAACTAATCAAAGAAAATGGATGGTGGGTTTTGTTCATGTAGCAGAGAAAAATAGAATCCTTTACTCCTTCTAAGTGTGAGTTGCCAAACTAGAGGCTTACTTAATACAGGTATGTGATTGATCCAATCAGCAAAAGGAGGAAATATTTTGACTTATAGGAGGAAACCCTTGGTGCTTAAAAAGTTCATTTTAAGATGTTTCAGACTACAACTGACATGATTTCTCATAAATATACTTTAATTAGAGGAAATCCTGAAAAGAGGAAGAATCACATCCCTGTCAATATAAAAGGTAATTTACATTTGATGGTTGAATTGAGAGAAAAAAATAGAACACAAAAGCTCTCTTTCAAAACCTTTTAGTTTCTAAAATATCCATTTGATGATACTGAAAACTTAAAGTGATAAATAACAAAAAATGACTCATAAAACAAATATGTACCTACAACTTCATGCTGTCTGTCTGACACTTAGTATTTTTCCGTTCATTTCATAAGCAGTCGGTATACATTCACTTACATAATATTGTGCAGGGTTATTTTTTATTCTTTGTGATACAAACATATGTATAAGATTTACAGTTTTACCTCGTATATGTACACGCTCATCATCATAAGTTATTTAATACATTATATCTAGAGGCAAAATGCTGACATGTATTTAAGCTATCATATGGTTTATGTGAAGGTCTTCTTTTTACAGATTTCAAAAATTGTAAATTTTCTGTTTACAACGTTTCTGTTTAATAAACATTATCAAAGCCATTTTTATTTAAGATTAATTAAAACAAAGTTTTGTGATAAAGCAATACAATGGATTGTCCTTTGAGTATTCGTAATATGAAATTAATATTGTAGACACGATAGTTTATAAAACCAGTCACAATATTCCTATACACTGAACCAAAGTATATCACACATCTAATTAAAGGGGGAAAACTTACATGACCATACACCAAACATCATCCTCAGTACTCCAGGGATTATTATCACTGACGTTATATCCACCCCTGGGCTATCTTATAGTAAAACTGGAGGCAACAAAAGACGCGGGTAATTTGATCTTTGATGTACATCAATGGAAATGTATAATGGTACACTGTGTTTGACTATGTTGATTGAAAATGGACGTCAGTCTCTCTGAAATCTCCAAAGGAAGGTTGAGGCCTGTGATTGGCAAGCTTTTTCTCCTAAACTGCTTCTTGTTTTACTATGAGATAGTCCAGAGGTGGATGTACGATCAGTGATAGTAACCCATAGAGTATCGTGGATGACCAAATATTTGGATCTGAATAGGATATGTATACTTCATCATCAGATTAACTCATAAATAGACTGTATCAGCAAATATCACACACTACAGCTGTAAACCTAAACAGGAGTATACTTGTGATCTTGTTTGACAATCACCGAGATTCTTCAACAGTTCTGCTAGTTAACATAGAACCAATCAACACGTTACCTTAGCCCTAACATCTAACTTCAGTTGAACAGGTTCACAAACCTTTCAATAAATAGCACAAAAGTCATCTAATACATACATGTGTACTAACTTATATATTTATATAAAGGAAAACAGAAGCTAATAATTAAGGTAAGAACTAAACACATTGGTGAATGTGAAACTGGTGTGATCTGTCAATGAAGACATTAACAACTGATATACAGTAGTCTACTCACAATTCTGATAAAGGGAGTCATATTTTCACACAAAGAAAAGATAAAGCCTGTATATTAACCAATCTGAACAAAAACATCACACTTTCTAAATTGCACTGTGTATTCAATAATTGACATGAAAGACCTTAAAAGGTCTCGAAGAAAAGAATAGAAAAGAATTTACACATTTCCCCTAAACATCTGAACTCCTATTACACTGTAGATTCTGTTAAATAGTTTGAAATATTAGATTAGCACTGTCGAAACAATATGACTTGTATAACATATTTATAATCAGCACTAGTCAATGGAAAACGTCAATGCCTCTTGTAATAGTTTAAAATGTCTAGACCCATGTACGTCAGGGAATATTGAGGGATTTTTTCACACAATTAATTATGTTGGGTGTCTGTGGTAGAGCAGCGGCCTCCAGAGATTGAGCGTAGGGCATAGGTACATCTGCTCCTGTTACTCGGAGGATAGGTGCATCCAGGTAGTTGAAGGCAGGACCTGAAAAATTAATCCCAATTTGAAGAATTTGAGATTTAATGCAGAACTTTGAAGTTTATTTTCAATTTGAAGAATTTGAAACCTTTCATTGAATACATATTTTAAAATTCTGATAAGTTCAAGGCCGTTTTTGTTGATTCGGAACGACAGTTTGTTAAAGTAATTATTTCAAGTATACCGGTAAATCTTAAAGGACCTGCCGTTTGAGGTTTGTCAATAAATAAAACTCGTCTAAACAATATAGAATCACAAGATCCGTCTTTAATTCATAAACGAACAACTTCATCTAACCAGTCAACCGTATAATCGAAAACGGTCCAAGTCTCCTGTCACAATTTATAACATATTATATTTTAATTTTGACAAAACATTTTGTACTGAATCATATATCAAATGATTATTTTATTTCATATAATATTATCTTAATTCAATAATTTCCATTCAATGATATCTAATTTTCAGTAGGAATCATTCCATCTTTGCATATGATGGAGTTATCTCCCTTGTGGATAGAATTAAGTCAACTTTACTTTGTGAGCATAATTTTTTTTGAGACATATTACATTACACCCCTATAAATATATGATGTAACAATTAGTAGCTAACCACAAGGGCAGATAACTCTGTAATAGTAAATAAATCCGACTTACTCTCCACGATCGTGGCACAGATCTCTGAGCCTATACCACACTGTGGCCATCCTCCCTCTACAGTTACGCAGTGGTTCGTCTTCATCACAGATTTAATGATAGCCTGAGTATCCATCGGACGTAGAGTTCTGAGATTGATCACCTGTATACATAGTCAGTACATGTGGTAATAAAGATAAAATCAAATACATACATAGGCATGTATCAATATAGGCTACCTCGAATTACAAGTAAGATACAAAGATTCTATATTAGTAGATTTATATCATTAAGCCTCAAATCATTCTTTGACTTAAAGTGAATAGTCGGGCAAAGAAAACCAGTCTAAATGCGTTCATTGGCCTTCCAAAAGTTCTCACATATTAATACAACGGTCAAGTTCTGCTTACATTTCCCAGTTCTGACCATTGAAATAAAGAAAGTTGAAAGCATTGAAAGCGAGGCTGGGTGGAAATGTAACCACGGAAATAGTCAGCCGGGAGGACGTTTTAGCATACGTATACTTTAAATTAATTTCTACGTACGCAGACAGATTTTGACGAGAGATTTTATTTTTTTATTTCATAAGAAATTATACTGGATACATTCACACCATTTTTACCGACGTTAGCCATCCTTGCCCGACTGTTCACTTTAAGTGTGTAGACAGACAGACGGATTTGACAAGTACATGAATTTAAATAAACAGGTAATGATCAGGGGGTGCTTGATAGGAACAAATTTGGACTTGCCTTTCATAAATTTATTCTACAAAGTAAGCCACCAATCAATTTGCAAAAGAAATCAGTAAGAAAACCAACAAAGTTATCATATTTACAGTTTGCATTTTATTCAAAGTAAGTGAAATTGAAGCCTAAAAATAGGTCAGGGGCACTTATTGGGTCAAATACGGTATATGCCAAAATTTGCTGGTTTACAGTACCGGTATATTGCACGCTTTCCTGATTTATTTGTTCCTATGACGACACCTTGACATACCTCGCACTCGACCCCTTGACCTTCCAGTTCCTTAGCAGCATCAAGACAAAGGCCGACACACTTTGAATGGGTTACCAAGGTTACATGACTACCTGTAAGTGGGAGATTAGCAGTATTATTTTCTGTGATATTAGGTATATTTGTCATGGCTGATTAATAAAAAAACATTTATTATCATTTTTATTAAATAACTGAATACATGTAGTATATCAGGTTCATTCTCTGGCTGATCTAAAGTTCATCTCATTGGAAGTTTGGAATGTACAAATTTAGTCATGTAAGGCAAAAGATTGGTCAGAAGAACAAAGACCAAAGACAGATAAAGAGCGGGGAAAATTGTTAGAAAACAGGAATTTTGCTTTCAAATTTTGTAATTTAAGAGATATTTAGTCATGTAAGGCAAAAGATTGGTCATATATACATACAAAGCAGACTTCAAATTAGCTTGATAAAATTGCTATTACCTTGCTCTATCTTTATATTACAGTGTATCTATTCAAGTGTTGAAACTAATGACTTCTATCACTACAACAAACCACTTGTACAGTGCAGACAGATACGTTACCTTCTCTTTCTATTTTAGCCTTGCCAATGGGAAGTACAAATTCATCGGATAGTGCTTCGTCTGACATTTCAAAAGCGGTACCATATAACAGTTCATTTTCTAGGAAGACAACTGGAAGAAATCACATCAATATAATTGTAAACATTAAGATATTAATATGGATATACAACAGTGAAAAAGCTATACTGGAAACTATGTTAGCAATCTTATTTTATTATTAAATTATTTAAGTTCACTTAGTCACACAAACAGAAAAAAGTTTAAGGTACTTATATTTAAAAAAGATTTAGCAGTATCTATGTCTGGGCCATTGAATAGCCATCAATCTGAATTACAGATCTGGAAAGTTACTGATACAAGTTCAATATAGTCGAGACTGTCTAATGTGACTTTCAAAGGGACCATTACAAAAAGGTCACATAAGACAGGGAGTCACTTAAGACAGTCCAACCGCAACATTACTGTTTGAAAATCTGTAGGTAATTGTCATTAAATACATATCTTGTTTATTAATATATCAATTGACCTGATTTTCTTTTAAATGAATTTAAAATAATAATTATTAATTTTTAGAAAAATAAAACTGATTTGTTTTTTATATAAAAAATCATTTAGCAATACATGTAAATACAAGCAGACACACGTACATTGGTATTTGGGTTTAAACTGTGTTTAAGACAAAAATTATATCTGGAGGGGGTGTAATTTTGGATTAAAAACCCATTTTTCTTCTATTTAAAAAATTATCATGGTTTTAACAGACGCAAGAAAAAAAACACAAAAATCAGACCTGTCCTAAAATGACCTCTACAAAATAATTGCAGATGTTGTGTAAGCTTAGATGAAAAAAAGAGTACTTTTGTAGAGGTAATATTTCAAAGCCTGTGCTTTATTTTGCTGAATTTTACAAATCTACTGTACACCGCTACCAAATGGCGGCCATTACCGAAGCCCAAGTCGTGTAGATTTGTCTTTACAAGACTGACTGGCATTAGGAGAAACATTTCAAGAAAAGATAGGGTTGCTGACTTCAGGATGGCAATTATAATGACTTCTTACTCATATCAAGGAGTGAAATTATGTTTGGTCGTAAATGTCACGTACAAAACGAAAAGAGAGTCACCCACGCCAAGCCATAGATGATACGGTAGGCAAAATAAACCATGCTGATTTATTTAACGTGTATCGTTATTTATTGTCAATGTTTACCATTGTTTATTAAGGAGAAATATCTGGATGGTACCTGACCTATTTTATAGTTTTGAAGCCAAATATTGTGGAAAAAACGATCTTTCATGATCCGTCAAAACTGGTTACAGAGTTATGTACTCTAACAGACAACAGACAATGTTTACTTCGATGTTCACACCTCTTTATCGATCATAATTAAGGCCGCAGGCGAATGAAAAGTCGCTCAAGACAGACCTTTTATAGTTTTGGGGTTGTAAAAACACGGTCGCTTGTCACGTAAGACAGGGAGTCGCTGAAAACAGACCAATTATATAACAAATTACGTTGGGGGGTCCCAAGTAAGGTCACATAAGACAGGGAGTCGTTACATACAGGGGGTCGCTCAGACAGTCTCGACTGTATATATATATATATTTTAGGGCTTTCCTCATATTTTGCACTGAAAAATATTTATTAATTGTGCTATGATTTCTCTATGTCGTCAGTACACGAAGTGTTACTAATAACTAATAAGTGAATTCATCAATACGCTAACTTCTTAAAAATAAATTCTATGTACATGACTAATGAAAAGTTACCTACCTGGATTGGGGTCTCTGATGGAGGCCTTTAACAGTCCTTTACAGTCTTCTGATGAATAAGGGGAGATAACTTTGAGTCCAGGACAACTACTGTACCAGGCACCAAAACATTGTGAATGTTGGGCAGCAACACCTGCAGCAGCTCCGTTAGGTCCACGAAATACGATGGGGACAGGTACCTACAATGGTGTAATTATTTTGTATCAACCCGAAAAATAACAACACTTCGTCGGGACCATGTCAGGATCATTTTACGCAAGTTTATGCCAAATTGCACTGATAGAACTGAAGAAGTTCAAAATATATTTTTAACATGGTGGCTGAGGCGGTCATCTTGGATTCCGGATCGCAAACTTTAGAAGAAGTTCAAATATGTTTTCAAGATGGCGGCTGTGACTACCATCTTGGATTTCGGATCAAGCAAACAAATAACAACACTTTGTTGGGACCATGTCAGAATCATTTCATACAAGTTTCAGCTAAATTACACTGGTGGAACTTGAGTTGTTCAAAATTCAATATTTTAGAATATTTTACCCATGTGACTCTGAAAATAGATCAAGGTAATTCATTTTCACAACTTTGGAAGCCCTTCATCTTAGCATGCTACTGGCTAAATATGAATACCCTGGGCCTTTCAGTAAGTTAGAAGAAGATTTTAGACTATTTGACCCCCGTGACCTTGACTGTAATTCAAGTTCGTGACTTTGAAAGTAGTTCAAGGTCATTCATTTTCATAACTTAAGTAGACCTTCATCCCAGCATGTTACATGCAAAATATGAGTATGTTGGGCCTTTCGGCTAGTTAGAAGAGGTTGTTCAAATATTTTAGTCTATTTGACTCCTGTGACCTTAAAAGTATCTCAAGGTCGTTCAAATATTTTAGTCTAATTTTGGTTGCCCTTCATCCAATCATGCTACAGGCCAAATATGAGTACATTGGGCATTTAGGTGGGTTAGAAGAAGTCATTCAAAGATTTTTGACCCCTGTGCCTTCAAAGTAGGTCAAGGTCATTCATTTTTACAACTTTGGTAGTCCTTCGTCTCAGCATGCTACAGGCCAAATATGAGTACTCATGGCCTTATGGTTATTGCGAAGAAGTTGTTTGATTAAAAAGTATTAGCACGGCGGTCGCTGACGGACGGTGCATGATGATTATAGATCATCCTGACCCTTAGGGTCAGATGACCTAAAATTCATGATACAATGGCATGATAAAATATGAAGTTAGTGGATCTAAAAGGCTTTAAACTTACAGCTCCGGCTGACATATAGAAGGTTTTGGCTGCAGAGTTGATCACCTACAACACACAAATTTGATTTAGTTTAAATGTTTAATGCTGTGAAACTAAGGACAAGCTAAAAGCAAATGTAATGTATCAAAGTATATATGGATGAAATTAAATATGTAGTCTTTTTTTAATACATGTGCATATATATATAAATTTAGGAGATTGAAATATGAAATATCTATTTCTTCTGGTAAATTGAAAATATCAGAACATATTCTTTAACTTGTTTCATATATCCTTTCGACGGCCGGCAGGATTCGAACTTGACTCGATTTTGATAGTAGGTTATTACAAATGCCATCTATGAAAGCAGTTTGCATCTAGATTTCGGTTTGATGCCATTTTCACGATGATAACAAACAGCACACACTACAAACAAGCAAAAACAGTCACCGGAAGTCCCCTAAAGGTCACCACGCACGGGTCATGGGAGGCAGAAACCTGCGCGTGGGACTTTTTTTTTTTTTTGTTTTTTTTTTTTTTTGAAATTGGTGCTATTTTCCCCTTCCTTTTCCCTTTCTCTCTATTTTCTCTTACTTTGATATATCTTCTATCGTTTAAGACCATCTGCATGTCTGTATCTTGATAATTAAGCTCACAACGACAGGTTTCCGGGCACACACTAAAATCCGGATTTCAGACCTCAATTTTTGACTTATTTGGGCATGTTCAAAGGTGATTTATGACGTCACTAATGCAATGACCGAATCGATATTGACATGCTATATAGGGATGAACATCTTCTTTTCAAAAAAACTAGTATTTAGTTTTCAACGGTCTCAGTGGGGCTCCAGAAGGGTGCATGAAATGGGGCAAATGCATAATTACGCATAAATACGTTACGGCCGTCCAAAGGATATAAAACAAATTTGAAAACTATTTATTGTCACCATGTAAAACTACCACTTACCTGGTCAATAGCTTGCATGGAAAAGTTGAATGTCATGAATTCACAAATAGGTTTTAGACCAGCCTGGTATTAAAAAAAAAAAGAAACAAAATTCAATTAGAGATTTAATTCAGACAAAACAATATAAAATGTATATTATGTATATTTAAAATACATGTACAGTTCTTAAATGTCTTTCTGTTGTCTTGGATTGGAATTTATACTACATGTATACACAAATAAGTCTTTGTAAGGATCTACTTTTACTATCTGGAATACATGCAATGATTTCTTCTTTACCTCAAATAAAACATTTCTTCATATATATGACTGTCCAAGAATACACTCCCGTGTATAATTCTTAGATGGTGACAATAGTGCAAATGTCAAAATTGGATATGATAAATCAAAATTAGCTATTTTGTGTAATACGTACCATAGCCGCTCCGACAGCAATACCAGCAAACCCCATCTACAACAGTACAACATCATAACCTTAACTCCTTCATATGAGGATCAAAGTAACATGTGTATCATACGTGTTGTAAACTTTGATTTGATGTCATTGCAGTTTATGTTAAAACTAAACTTAATATGTTCAATCTTATCTGTTGCGAGTAGTATCCCTGTTATTTCCAAGATCGAACCAAGTAATCATGAACTAAAAATTCTTAGCCCTGTGTGTAGTATTTTGTACAGCACAAACCTCAGTAATAGGGGTATCTATCACTCGATCGTCACCATATTTTTTCCAAAGGTTCTTCGTTACCTAAAAGCGAAAAAAAACCAATGAAGTAATATAAGCTCTACACTGTAAATTACTTATATTATTGCATTCATAAAATTGCACTTCATAATAAAACTAGATATTGTCAATATAGAATACAATCTGGGTAACACTTGTTGCAGATAGACCTGTCAAAGCCACAATGCATTCATTTACTTTCAAACTGATGTATTATATAAAAGGCCAGTCATCCCAATGATTGATTGAAGTACCAACACTATATCATCTATGTCATTATTCTCTGTCAAAAGCTTGATTCAGTCATAGTGAATTAATACTTTTTTTGAGATTACTTTTTGAACTACCTAAACTAACAAAGGCATTCTAGATTAACAAGTCATATACATGTATATAGGAGAATGTGGATCAAAACGTTTTCAGATATATACTAGTACTAAACGGATCTGTCTCAGATATCCACGCTCTCCATATTGGCCCTAGTTGTGTTATCAATATTAACCTAATTACAAATACAGAAGATAATTCTTCTAGTTTCTGAAACACCTACTTTGTAAGCTCCATCGTACTGAAACACCTACTTTGTAAGCTCCATCGTACTGAAACACCTACTTTGTAAGCTCCATCGTACTGATACACCTACTTTGTAAGCTCCATCGTACTGAAACACCTACTTTGTAAGCTCCATCGTACTGAAACACCTACTTTGTAAGCTCCATCGTACTGAAACACCTACTTTGTAAGCTCCATCGTACTGAAACACCTACTTTGTAAGCTCCATCGTACTGAAACACCTACTTTGTAAGCTCCATCGTACTGAAACACCTACTTTGTAAGCTCCATCGTACTCTGCTACCTCTTCCCCGAGCACAAACACAGATTCATCTTTCTGAATTTCCTCGTCTATAGCTGAATTCAAGGCATCACGTACCGTCATCTGAAATGGTAAGCTAGGAATAAAAATACTATACAAGAATACAGAAATAATGAATTTCTGATAAACATTTCTTTGATCATTCAAGCATCAATCTTCTTTTAGATCTTTGTATAGATGACCCTTGACCTTCAAAGCAAGTTAAGGTCATTTTTTATGTAATGCCTGCAAAAATAGTAAACTGTATAGCTATTTCTGCTGTGCAAGTTAAGTAATACCTTAAGAAAGAATTCTAATTTTTGGTTTCTTGAATGATCATAACGTTTTTCCCCCCTTCTTTTTGGTTCCAGGACTTTAACGTTACCTTGCAGAGACAGCATTGAAAGTTACAAGTACATATGTACCTACTTAGTGATAGATTCCACTACCCTGTTCCTTTTGATTTTATATCTTAAGAAATTGTTATGTTATACTGTGGACATGCAAGGGAATTAGGCTAAGAGAAGTCATGGTATGGTACAACCTCAGCTCACTTCTGTCTTTAATTTTGAACTTTTCAAACTTGATAATCAGTAATCTGATTATCACAAAAACAAAGAGCCAAATAATTTTCTTGCCTGTGTTCCAGCTCTGACTGCCGTTTTGCTGAAATTCCGACGAAAAATGGAGCTGCAGCCTGATGACTGAAAAGAGAAACGTAAAGGTCATGATAATTTAATTTATGGAATAGATATATTTTAGATTTTAGTTACGGACAGATACCAAACCATGGATTGGATACAGAAATAAATATTTTATGGTAACTTGCTGTTGTAAAATCTTAAGAAAATCATTGAAAGGATACCCTGTACAATAGTGTACATATTATCAATACATTATAAGTAAATTGTTTTAGTAATGGTATAATTATTGCACATAAATTTCATTATCAAGTAAACAACAAAAATAAATCAGGGATTATTATTTAACATGATCCATGTATGAAATATCATGTTCTGAATGCAGTGCGAGTGTTGGAGCGTGTAGCAGGATTGAATCTGTTAAATTTGTGTGCGTCCGTTGACGTTGTGGTCCTGTCCTGATATTATTATAAGTTTATATTGTAGCTCCCCCTGTTTCGACCAGGGTCGTCTAAAATGTTTTTCGGTCCGTCTGTCTGTTCAATGGCTGTTGATAGATCAGAGAACGAGACAAAACACAGTTGCGGTAAATAAATAGAATTAATAGATGGGCGTAATCAATCGAATGCTAAGAATATTGGACTCCTTTAAATTCCATTTCGACATTCCGGTATAAGTCGTAATCGATGCAATACTGAATAGCAACGAAAAGAAGGATAAAATCTCCAGTGCCAGACTGTCAAACGAAGGACAAGACACTACTCTAGTGACATTACTAACTTATTAAGCAATTAAAGTTCTAATGTATTTAAGAAAACTTTAAAATGTCTCTATAAATTAATGAACGGAAATTAAACAACGATTATTCATGATAATAAAAACATCATATAACGATAGAACACCTTCAGAAGCCGGACTGCCATTGCAGAGGTCGCCATGTTGGATCACCTTCACGTGATAGCCTTCGTATTTATTTTGATTGTTTAAAATATTAAATCATTAAGATAAAAAAAATACAAATCATCCTAATTTCGCAAAAGAGTTTTGTCTTAAACTCAGATGCATCGATGACGTAAATTTCTTATCGTCCTTTATATTTTTCCGGTAATATTTTAATAATGTTAGGGCGGGAAATTCAAACTCAAGTAAAAGATGTCTTATGGTCACTTACAACCTGTAACAACAACCTAGGCCGTGCACAGCTTTTGCCAGAGCTGAAAATACAGATAAAATATCAAATACATGTTATAGATCTCCTAGATCAAATAGAATATTATGGCAGATGGCAAAGGCAGCTAGTGCTCAGCTTTAAAAACGTGACGCAACCCAAATTGGTACACTTTCAATATATAAGTAGAATTTTCAGTTCACAATCTAAACTGACAATTTTTGTCCTAAAAAATAAGGTGCTTAATAGTAACTGTGACATTTTTCATATGTCATACTTTTTCCTGTTGCCTATTACTGTACCTCTATTTAAACATGGAAATAATGAAATAGTGAAAAAAAAAATCCGGGAAACGACTCAAGCGACAACACGGTAAGCCTATCTTACTTTACATGATAAATGACTTCGAAAATAAGACTGGGTTGAGAAAATTGGCCGGTCTGAAAATAAGTCTTGGATTCCCTACTAAAAAAATGATATAAGTCGCGGCTTATTATCGAGATTTTAGGGTATAGGTATGGAGAAATGTATACCGGTGACAAGAAGTGACCCAGGTATCAGATGTCGAAAAATAAATGTAAACCAAAAAGTAATCAAGCCACTGAAGGAAAAAGAAAGGCATGACATTCCTACAAAATGATTCGACAGCCTTAAAGGGACACTTCAGTGAGGCTAATTCGTTACATAATCACGAAGCAAAATATAACATAAATGTATTGTTCTACATTCCTTATGAAACATATGTCAAGAAATAGTGACAAATTCCACAACATTGTTAAGTATTTTGATTATTACCATTGAAATTCAAAACGTTGATCAATACGATTAAGCAGGTACATCATGTGCGCTGTACCCTTACCCGAGTCAAAATCACGCACGTTAAACAAATGCAATACATAACCACTGAGGAGTTGATAAAATTATTTTTAGACTAGAATATACATCTAATAATGTTAACAGAAGTGTAAGAGCGGTTTGAGTAGTTCTAGACAAAAAATTCTTTGTTACACAGGCAAGGGTCAGGGTTCGGCATACAAGGCTATGTGTAATGGCGATTGAACATTTCACATGCACTTGATTACAGAGGGCTTTTCTGACATATCACAGTAAAACCAACTAATCTGATTTCCATTAGAACTGGTAAGTTTCCGATACATGTGCATGATCAATTCAGTATGAGTCCAAGATTGCTAAAGAATTCAAATCAGATCCTAAAAGTTTTTGGAAATTTGTGAAATTTAAAACCAAAAGGTGGAATACAAAACCTGGAATTATATGACGGGACTTCAGTAGCAAGCGACAAAGGGGAGGCAGAGGATTTAATGAATTCTTCTCCAGTGTATTTACAAAAGAGAATATCAACTCAGTGCTGAATATTGAAAACATTCTCGATTATGGAATAAATCCTCTTGAGAATATTGACATCACTCCGGAGTCAGTATACCAAATATTATCCAAATTTGTGAACTGACCGTGACGTTAGGCGACGACCGTTTTCCTTTGATATCTGCCGGCGCAGCCTTTGATGTAGCTTGCGGGTGCGAGGGTTACCGTCTTACTTTCTGAAGCGGGGCCGTCATTTCATGAGCTGTCGTACTTTTTAACCTTCTAAATCTTCCGTCCTTAAAGCAAGTAATAAACGTTGTAAAATTTAATAAACTTTACATTGGTGTTTCGTTTGACTTGATAAGACAAGTATTTGTTGAGAAAAACGGTTTTTATTCCCGGTTAATAGGCGTCTCGTGTGGTGTATAGTAGCGTAAAGAGACAGTCACGAATCTTTCTAACTTATAAATCCTTGATGAGGATAATGTAGTTACTTTGATTGAAGAAAAAACATATGTTTTGATTGATGCATCTGAATACATTATTTAAAAAAAACCACAGGTAGACCTATGCATGTACATTTCGTGCTTGCAAATATTACATAAAAATATCTTATTTGAAAGAAAATTTCATATCAAACCATGATAAAATGTTGAAACGTTATATGATCATGCTATCAGAAAAGACTATGAAGGGTACTATGTGAACGAAGGGAGATAATCCAGTTTAATTTTGCTTGGAAATAATGTACGATGCTATCACATTAATTTTGATATCAAATAAATCAATGAATGATATATCTTATCTAACAAATGTAACGAAAATACCAGTGCGAAAACATAAGTTGTTTTGTATGCATGCCTTATTTTTTGTACAAAATTAGAATTATATTTTAAGGTACATTATGACGTCACAGTCAATGTATCCAATGAGCCCTTTAAATTGTCGGTGTCCACGTGATAGTTAGCCGGTGTCTTTTCGCCCGAACACGCCATTCGGTAAGCTGCTTTCATCATTATTTAGATTTTCTTGACCTATTCCATGTGAGTAACAAAACGTATACGAATATATAGATGCATTTGTGCATTTCGTCATTTAATACTTGGCATTGATCTTATTCAAACTGTTCTACTTCCAGCCAAAATGGATCCTAAACGGCCGGTAACGAGTAAATTCGTCAACCCTTTCAAGGCGAACTGTCAGTCATCTTCTCAAGGTAAGTGTATCGACGATGGCCTTTGTTTTCAAAGTTAAATGAAACTTTTTTCAAATTAGCTTTCGTTGTGCGTAGCATATCATTTGCGTGTTGATACATACATTTTTGGCTTCATATTTGTACCGTCTGTAGTTGGAACAAGTTTACAATTTCATGGTCACTCCAAGGGCAATTTGACCCTACTGTTTTACCGTTACTGCGTTACCGTTACTGCGTTAGAGTTCATATTTGTCACCACAGGTCGGATGTAATTTCACTATGTATATCGTTATCGTTTTATTCCATAAATCTTTATTATTGTGAACTCAAGAAATGATAGACAATTATTATTATTTTTTTTTCGTTGTGAACAATTTAAAGTTTCATGTTTTTCACAATTTTTAGTTCAACTTTATATTGGCATCTGTCTAACGGTTACGAATAAAGTTAGCTTGATCTCCAGATAAATACAGTAAATATTTGAATTTTAACATTTTGCTGATCAAGGTCATCATCACATTTTTTGGTAACCATGGCATGCTATAAAGCTGAATGAAAAGAAAGTGTAAGCGAGTAGGGGTTTCATTATCGTTCAGGAGAGGCGGTACAATTGCAATTTCAGGGGGTACTTTTCTATGCCATCTGTATGCTATATAATGTAATTTAACCAAAATCAGGCGGTACCACAGCCAAGTTCAACCGGCAAAAAGTACCGGGTACCGCCTGATATTGAAACCCCTGAGCGAGTGTCCATATTTCACCATATATATGATCAGAGTTATTTTATTTCTAACTATGACGATAGGTGAGCAGCACATCGCCAACAAGAAATGAAATAATCTTTGAATATAAAATTTTGATCAGCAGTCATAATTAATCCGAGAACAAATATACGTACCCGGCCTACCATACCTTTCGGCCGGGTACAAATTGTTCCCTACTCTTAAATGTAAATTCATATTAAAATAATAATTAAATCTCATGATTTTGTTTTTCAGAATACAGCTGTGAATTCGGTTCCAATAAATATTTTATGCTCTGCGGCTTTGGTGGCATCCTTAGCTGTGGTATCACTCATACCGCTGTTGTACCCCTCGATTTGGTAAAATGCAGAATTCAAGTAGATCCAGCAAAGTACAAGAACATTGGAACAGGATTCAAGTTGACCTTAAAAGAGAATGGACCAAGAGGCCTGGCTCTAGGATGGGCACCTACACTTGTTGGCTACTCCATGCAAGGACTTTGTAAATTTGGCTTCTATGAAGTTTTCAAGAATTTGTACAGCAACTTACTTGGAGAGGTTTGTTCTTTTTCTCATGGCTAAAAGTATTTAAGGTTTTATCAGGTAAATGACTTCTTAGGGTTGGTATCAAATGTATATTTCCAATGTTAAATGCTTGTATGAACATGAAAACTGATTTATAAGATTCATGTTAGGAGTATCAGTGCATTATTCATAAGGGTTTGTGGGGACTGTTACTAGCCTTAACTTTTTGATTTAGTAAATTTATAGTGAAGCCTCTTGTGGTTAATAATAATTTCATTTCTAATAATAATATGCAAAAATTCATTGAAGGATATATCTATTATTTCAGGAAAAGACATTCTTGTGGAGAACATCTCTGTATCTT
Organism: Argopecten irradians; assembly: GCF_041381155.1. NCBI lineage: Eukaryota > Metazoa > Mollusca > Bivalvia > Pectinida > Pectinidae > Argopecten > Argopecten irradians. Next base: position 34,603,320 of record NC_091145.1, on the reverse strand, counting down.
GCCGCTAGTGCATCAGCAGAATTCTTTGCAGACATAGCACTTTGTCCCATGGAGGCTGTGAAAGTGCGTATTCAAACACAGCCTGGATGGTCAACCACTCTCCGAACGGGTGTGCCCAGGATCATGCAGGAGGAAGGCCTGACAGGGTAACTAGTATATCTGATCTACGAGATTCTTTATTATAAAAGGCTTTGAGAATATATCCATCATTGATTTAGTTGAAACTCATTTCTTTTTTATTTCTTTTACCTGCATCTTGATTGTTTACAAAATTACAAACCTCTTGCAAATAGTTGTTTCTATAATAAATCAACACGCTCCTTAGATCCACCCTTGGGACATGTACACAAGACCAGTCCATGTGACAGCACCGTCATGTGGACCCAGTATTGTATTGTCCAGCAACTTTATCGGTTGTATGTCGAGGGTGATTGAGTCATTGGCGTGTAACAGAAATATACCTTAGTCATTGGCCCTACACCTGCCATGCTGTTATTGTAGCACCTGGGCATGGTTAGTTTAGCCTGTGACTTGGACAAATAAGATAATGAAGATGGAGAATTTGACATGCAAAAATTATCATGATATGCCAAAAAATAAAAAAAGTGTTGCGAAGAACTAAAAAAAAAATTGTAAAAAAGAATCAACCAACTCAAGTAAAATATTGTTTCTCTTAAAATATTTCCTTTTTAAAAAATAAAGAGATAAAGTGTTTAGCTTCTAGGAGGTCCAGTCATAACTATGCCAAGCAGCTTTATAATTTTACCCCAAAATACCCTTTTCACATTTAAAACTACCAGTTGATGTTCTATGCAGTTAAAAACATTCAATTAACATCTCAATACTTTCTCCAGCTTCTACAAAGGCCTTGTGCCGCTGTGGTGTCGACAGATCCCCTACACAATGATGAAGTTTGCCTGCTTTGAGAGGACTGTCGAGGCTCTGTACAAATTTGTTGTACCCAAACCCAGAAGTGAATGCAACAAGGGAGAACAATTGCTTGTCACCTTCGTAGCTGGTTACATTGGTAAGAGTTCATGCATTGACATAAGATGCCTGTTATATCGCTTTATAAATTTTTTATGATCACAAAAAAATGCCCCTTTTATTAAACAAAGTTTAATCGAGGATTAATTTCCATAGAAATGCATTACAAAAGTTAAGAAAGGAAAAATGAAATAAGTGCGGTGGTTATTCACCCTTCTGATATTATTGATGTGTCTGTTTTAGCTGGTGTGTTCTGTGCTGTGGTATCTCGCCCAGCTGATTTCATTATAATTTGTCTGTTTTAGCCTGTGTTTTCTGTACTGTGGTATCTTACCCAGCTGATATCATTATAATTTGTCTGTTTTAGCTGGTGTGTTCTGTGCTGTGGTATCTCGCCCAGCTGATATCATTATAATTTGTCTGTTTTAGCTGGTGTTTTCTGTGCTGTGGTATCTCACCCAGCTGATTTCATTATAATTTGTCTGTTTTAGCTGGTGTTTTCTGTGCTGTGGTATCTCACCCAGCTGATATCATTATAATTTGTCTGTTTTAGCCTGTGTTTTCTGTGTTGTGGTATCTTACCCAGCTGATATCATTATAATTTGTCTGTTTTAGCTGGTGTTTTCTGTGTTGTGGTATCTCACCCAGCTGATTTCATTATAATTTGTCTGTTTTAGCTGGTGTTTTCTGTGCTGTGGTATCTCACCCAGCTGATATCATTATAATTTGTCTGGCTTAGTGGTGTTTTCTGTGTTGTGGTAACTCAGCCAGCTGATTTCATTATAATTTGTCTGTTTTAGCTGGTGTTTTCTGTGTTGTGGTATCTCACCCAGCTGATTTCATTATAATTTAGATTTTTCTGTTTTATAGCTGATATTATTGTGTTTTCTGTGTTTGTGTAGTATCTCACCCAGCTGATATCATTATAATTTGTCTGTTTTAGCTGGTGTTTTCTGTGGTGGTATCTCACCCAGCTGATTTCATTATAATTTGTCTGTTTTAGCTGGTGTTTTTTGTGCTGTGGTTTCGCACCCAGCTGATATCAGTTAAATTTTTCTGTTTTAGTGGTGTTTTCTGTGTTGTGGTATCTCACCCAGCTGATTTCATTATAATTTGTCTGTTTTAGCTGGTGTTTTCTGTGTTGTGGTATCTCACCCAGCTGATTTCATTATAATTTGTCTGTTTTAGCTGGTGTTTTCTGTGCTGTGGTATCTCACCCAGCTGATATCATTATAATTTGTCTGTTTTAGCCTGTGTTTTCTGTACTGTGGTATCTTACCCAGCTGATATCATTATAATTTGTCTGTTTTAGCTGGTGTTTTCTGTGTTGTGGTATCTCACCCAGCTGATTTCATTATAATTTGTCTGTTTTAGCTGGTGTTTTCTGTGCTGTGGTATCTCACCCAGCTGATATCAGTTAAATTTGTCTGTTTTAGTTGTGTTTTCTGTGCTGTGGTATCTTACCCAGCTGATATCATTATAATTTTTCTGTTTTAGCTGGTGTTTTCTGTGCTGTGGTATCTCACCCAGCTGATATCATTTAAATTTGTCTGTTTTAATGGTGTTTTCTGTGCTGTGGTATCTCACCCAGCTGATATCAGTTAAATTTGTCTGTTTTAGTGGTGTTTTCTGTGTTGTGGTATCTCACCCAGCTGATATCATATATTTTTGTTTCTGTTTTTAAGCTGGTTTTTCTGTGTCTGTGGTATCTCACCCAGCTGATATCATTTAATTTGTCTGTTTTATGGTGTTTTCTGTGTTTAGTATCTCACCCAGCTGATTTCATTAAATTTGTCTGTTTTAGTGGTGTTTTTTGTGCTGTGGTATCTCACCCAGCTGATATCAGTTAAATTTGTCTGTTTTAGTGGTGTTTTCTGTGTTGTGGTATCTCACCCAGCTGATTTCATTATAATTTGTCTGTTTTAGCTGGTGTTTTCTGTGTTGTGGTATCTCACCCAGCTGATATCCATTTCTAATTTGTCTGTTTTAGCCGGTGTTTTCTGTGCCGTGGTATCTCACCCAGCTGATATCATTATAATTTGTCTGTTTTAGCTGGTGTTTTCTGTGTATGGTATCTCAAGCTGATTGTCTGTTTTAGCTGGTGTTTTCTGTGTTGTGGTATCTCACCCAGCTGATTTCATTATAATTTGTCTGTTTTAGCTGGTGTTTTCTGTGTTGTGGTATCTCACCCAGCTGATTTCATTATAATTTGTCTGTTTTAGCTGGTGTTTTCTGTGCTGTGGTATCTCACCCAGCTGATATCAGTTAAATTTGTCTGTTTTAGTGGTGTTTTCTGTGTTGTTGTGTATCTCACCCAGCTGATTTCATTATAATTTGTCTGTTTTAGCTGGTGTTTTTTGTGACGTGGTATCTCACCCAGCTGATACCATTATAATTTGTCTGTTTTAGCTGGTGTTTTCTGTGCCGTGGTATCTCACCCAGCTGATACCATTCTAATTTGTCTGTTTTAGCTGGTGTTTTCTGTGCTGTGGTATCTCACCCAGCTGATACCATTCTAATTTGTCTGTTTTAGCCGGTGTTTTCTGTGTTTTCTGTTTCGCACCCCGCTGATATCAGTTAAATTTTTCTGTTTTAGTGGTGTTTTCTGTGACGTGGTATCTCACCCAGCTGATACCATTCTAATTTGTCTGTTTTAGCCGGTGTTTTCTGTGCCGTGGTATCTCACCCAGCTGATACCATTCTAATTTGTCTGTTTTAGCTGGTGTTTTCTGTGCTGTGGTATCTCACCCAGCTGATACCATTCTAATTTGTCTGTTTTAGCCGGTGTTTTCTGTGCCGTGGTATCTCACCCAGCTGATACCATTGTGTCCAAACTGAACCAGGACAAGGGAAGCACAGCTGTCCAGGTAGCCAAGAGATTGGGCATGAAAGGTAGGTTGATATGGTGTTTATAAAAGTTTGTAGTATTTCTACATGCATTTTAACCTTGACAATAAATTAAAACTTCATTGAAGTCCCTTATGTATTAAGCATTCTCAATACTCAATGGGCTACTCTCACTGTCATTATATCCACCCCTGGAGTATGTCATAGTAAAACTGGAGACATTTCAGGAGAACAAAACTGAACAATCTCTGACCTCCACATACTTCATTTGAAGATTACACACAGCTATGCCCAACTCCAAAGCCACACACAGTGTAGCTATTTAATGGTCTTTTGATGTACATCAAAGAACTAAACTTCCTCATGTCATGTGGCTCATTTCTCATCTGGTGTTGCACACATAGCCTCAGGTTTAATTATGACATAGTCCAGAGATGGAAATAACCATGGTTACAGTAACCCCTGAATTAGGGATGGTGTATTATCCCATATGATGAAGTCTATGCTAAGTTGAGTACAACAGTCTGTCAAGTGACAACTATTTAATATTGACACGCTCCTTAGATCCACCCTTGGGACATGTACACAAGACCGGTCCATGTGACAGCACCGTCATGTGGACCCAGTATTGTATTGTCCAGCAACTTTGTCGGTTGTATGTCGAGGGTGATTGAGTCATTGGCGTGTAACAGAAATATACCTCATTCTTGGGTCCTACACTGACCGCACCGTCCATTTAATGGACCGTCATGTATGGTTAGTTTGACCCTCGGATTGGACAGTTTAAATGTATTCTCAAATAAAAAGATAAATCTTTCTAAGACCATTCACGGATTTGTCACCAGTTTTAGATGCGAGACATTTTCCTGTCAACCCCTTAGAAATGACAGATTGTACATGCCCACAATATTGCAAACTTTTGGGAAATTCACGAAGGTTCATTTCACGAAGGTCCATTCCAACCCTCGGCAAGCCTTAAAATGAAGCATTCGGTTGGATGAACATAAAAATTACCTCTGGGGTTGTGATGTCGTTGTCACACCTTCATGGGAGAGAATCATTGTTTTTTGTATTTTGTTGTAATTGGCAGTAGTAGATTGTTTAAAACCTTGGACTCCTTCTGAATAATTGTATTTGTTTTTTTTTTACAGGATTATGGATGGGACTTGCACCTAGGATTCTCATGATAGGTACCCTCACCGCACTTCAATGGTTCATCTACGATTCCGTCAAGGTCTACTTCAGACTTCCACGTCCTCCACCACCAGAGATGCCCGAGTCACTCAAGCAGAAGTTGGGCAAGACCAATTAACGTGTTGAGTCATTAGGAAGAACGATGAATTGGCAGTAGGCGTATTAATAGACTCTGAAACAATTTCTGTGATGGCAAGTGGACATGTATACTTTGAAGTGATTGTGTAAATTTTTTATCATCACATTTGGAAACATGGCAAGGCCTTGGCATCATAAAAGGTCACAAGGTCAAGAGTTTTTACTTTCTGACACTGATTCTCTTCTTAGCTTTTCAGAATTGAAAGGTTAACAGAACTGTTTTCTAGATCTTTTTTGTTGTGTTTTGTTGTAATCTAAACAATACAAACCGTTAGGTTTTCTGTTTTGTTAAAACTTACTGAACAATTGCTATGGTGTTTATATATCCTTAAACGCCTTATCTATCTAAACTCTATGAGAAACAGTTGAAATCAAACATTAGATTCATCAGTTTATGAAGCTATGAATTTTGCATGTGAACGATGTAACCGATTTGCAGGTCAATCATTCATTTTGGTCAGTGTGTTAACAGAGTTGGAATATTTATAATAAAGTTTTGGAAAAAACTGATTTGCCATATTTGTTTTTAATCCTGAAGTAAATATGTTATAACCTTTGGGACCTAACTAACACTTAGTGTGGTTTTTTTGTGTACATTTGTGAGACTGACAGAATGGGGAATTGTGCTAGAGTTAATAAATTATCGTGAAGTTTTTACTTTGTTTTTTTCTTATTTAATTCCTAAGTGATGTAAACCTAGAGATTAGCTCCATTTCTGTGACAATTGTGATTGGAGAGACCTCTCCATTTTCAGATAAAAGAAAATGCCTGTTGTATTTGGGAAAAGAGATAATCACAGCTTCACTTGATTTCTTCATATTGACTGATAGAAGTGCTGCATTAGGCATGTATTGGACTCAGATCTTGAAACCCGAGGATATTGTGTTTGTTTCCATTTGTCTGGACATTCCTGACAACAAATTGAGAAAGAATCTATGGATTGTTTTTTTTTATAAAACTTTCATGTTAGGTTATGAGGTAACTTGTTGATAATAATTATAGGCCCATTGCCTTTCCGGAGTAAAAAATATAAAGGTTTCTTAAAAAAACATTTATAACATCAGAAAATATATACCGATGACCTAAAATAAGGTTCAATGAGAGTCATTTCGATGTTTTGTCGTCTGGCGCGGTGATGGTCAACTACCGCGCGGTATTTAGGACGACGGCGGGAAACATAATACGACCCGCGATATGAAAATAAACATTTTATTTATTTTAATCAAATCGTTCAGAAGGTGATGATAAGTGTAGTATTAACGGTAAGTTAATTATTTTTAACATTCTACGAAATTATCTATCTTGTTTTACATTTCCATTTTAAAAATTAAAAGCCGTTCCTGTCATATAAAATTTTGACCCCCCATTAAATATTGACCCGGGTCAATATTTTATGCATAAAATATTGACCCCCCCTATAAAATATTGATCCCCCCTTTATGCACTATAATTATTGATATACTGCACCCTAAATATATACATTGTAGTCCTGAGAAGTAATATCATCAGTACCTATGGGTTTGCTCAGGTATTACACAAGGTGTCAAACTTACCTGTAAGTTTTGGGATGAACCCCTGGGGCTACAAGTGTATACCTATATATAGGCCTGAATCTCTGAACGCCAACATTTTGGATTCACCTGTAGGGTAGTTTGTTGTGACAGTGGTTATAGCCTTTTTCCTAAAAGCAGACCCATTGCCAACAGGTAAATTTACCTGTAAAAGTTACCTGTGTTGATACTTATCTAAATGTATATTGATTAATTTCTATTTCAATAAGTGTTCATATTTAATATCAGATACATATATACATAATATATGTTTCTGTTAATATCTATGAAAATATAACTATAGAATCTATGAATGAAATTAAATTAAATTCACAATAATTTTTGATTTCAAGAATTTTAAAGATTTCCTTGATATATCTAACATCTCTGGTATCAATCTCATTAGATTTTCAATAGATTGATACTAAAATTAAGCAAAATTCTTTGAAACTTATTTCACATCGAATTAACTTTCCATTCAGTAATATCAAAGAAAAAAATCCAAAAAGGAATTATCCTATTTCAACTTAATGTAACACCAATTCGATTAAAAGTTTGAAATAATATAAGCCTTTTGCCTGTTGAAACGTGATACATTTTAACAAGGTCTTCCATATATGTCTGTTAAGTGACCTTATATACATCTATAGTACAATATATTTTGGAAGTTGCATTAGGATGCATCATTTATCATATTTATATAATTTTCCTGCTTTCTTATCATAAGATGGTATTTATATCATTATAGCAAAAGAGCACCCAATAATTAAACTGTTAAATGTGTAAGTAAAATGATATATTTTTGTGAATGTTAGAAATAGCATACAAATTTATTTCCTATGATTGATTTTCGCTCAAACATTGTTACTAGCTACAAATTGGTGTATGTACTATAATCTTTAAACAGAAAAAAATAGAAAACTGTTAATTTGGTATTCTGAGCACTAAAAGTTTGCAACATTTTGAGAACTAAAAGACCTACAACATATGGACTTGAAATAATTTTGCCAGTATTGCAACATTAAAGGGACAATTCACTCAGGCTAATTCTTTTACATATCCAAGAAGCAAAATATGGCATAAATGTATTGTTCTACATTCCTTATGAAATATATAACATAAAATATTGACAAATTCCACGTCCTTTTTTAGTATTTTAATTGATACCATTGTAATTACAAATCGTTGATCAACGATTAAGCAGGTACAATATGTATGCTGTACCCATATCCGAGCCAAAGTCACGCACGTTAAACAAATGAACTACATAACCACTGTGGAGGTGATAAAATAAGTTTTTAGACAAGACAATTTACCTTATATGGTGAACACTCTACTGTCAGAGCGATTTGAACAGTTCTAGACTAAAGTAGCATTACTCTACGAGCAAGGGTCAGGGTTCGGCATACAAGATGTTTGACCACAATGTGTAATGGCGGACAGCGAGCGAGTTTGAACATTTCACACGCATTTCACCATCATGGGCTTTTCTGGCATACCACAGTTAAACCGACTGATCTAATTTCCATTAGAACTGGGTCTTTTCCGATCTATGTACAAATTTTAATGTTCTCTTAGACTGAATTGTCTCTTTAACATCTATAATGTGTATTAAAATAAATATGGTTAAGACCCTAAGTAACAGTCTTCAATCTCATTTCATTTAGTATTTTTTACATTAATAAGTGACTTCTAAAAATATTTTGTATTTAAAAGATATTGTATTACCAATGTTTATAAAACATATGTGTGTTTGTGGCGGCTTCAATAGATTACCAACTTAAACTATAATCAACAGGTCAAAATTTCCGACAATATTAATTCAAACTTTTATGATATTGTTTTTCTCCACTCATTTTCTAGCCAAATACTTGAAGGTGTACGTCTATGCGATAAAAGAAATAATGCGAAACTATGCACGGTCACAAAAAATGAAAGTTGGCTAAGAATGAAGCCCTGGAGAACTCCTATGTCAATACAGAATACTGTTACATTAGAATATACACTGATCAAGAAACCTATTTTTCTGATAACATTGAGATATGATCCACACGTAGTTCCATACTAATTCTTAGCATTTGCAATATTTATGATTTTATGTATATTAAAGCACTGATTATCTTTAATTAATAATTTACATTGTGTATCATACGGAATATATTGAACCTATGATACTGATTGAAATACAGGTAAATCTCAGGTGACTTTACAGGTGAAAATAAAGACAGCTTATATGAAACAGTATATAATTGCCTTCCTATTGTTTCCTAAAACAACACCTACCTATTGTTGATAAATATGTTGGCGTTCAGAGAACACCCCTATAGGCCTACCCCATGTATCATTAAAGGTGACAAGTTAAATGTATGGATTGATTATAAGTATAATCATGGGACTATTAATACATTTTTTGTTGAATTATTATGTTGTTTTTAAAATGAAGTTATTTATATATATACAGTAGATATAATATACAACGCATATACATTTTCTGTATAACTGGGACGTACAGTAAAGGAAAAAACAAAGATTAAATAAAGGTGTTAATTTGTTAAATAAAAACAGACAAAAATAAATGTTAATTCATATAAAACATTATAATTAAATTATGACAAAATGTTAGTTTTTTAACATACATCATGTATACATGTACTACTATACATGTATTTATATGGGGTAGATAAGTACATATATGTAATATTATCTTTATTTCTTCCAAAATTGAAGATTATATATACATATTAAAGAATGACATTAAACATGAAAACAATTAATACAACAGAAATCTGCAAATAGAAACAAGGTACTAATGAGTAGTTATAATCAGTGAGATACTTAATGGTAGGAGATGATAAATTGTTAATAATATTTTAGGTAGAAATTAATAGGTGTAGTCAATATTTCATGGAAGAGATAGGGTATTTCTTGGAGATATAGATAGGGGTAGGTCAATATTTTATTATGGGTAGAAATATAGATAGGGTAGGTCAATTATTTTATGGAAATAGATATTGGAGATATAGATAGAGTGGGTCAATATTTTATGGGTAGAGATATAGGAGATATAGATAGGGTGGGTAAATATTTTTATGGGTAGAGATATAGAGATATATAGAGTGTGTCAATATTTTTATGGGTAGGAGATATAGATAGGGTGGGTCAATATTTTTATGGGTAGAGATATAGGAGATATAGATAGGTGGGTCAATATTTTATAGAGATATAGGATAAAGATAGAGTGTGTCAATATTTTATGGGTTAGAGATATAGATAGGGTGGGTCAATATTTTATGGGTAGTAGATATTGGAGATATAGATAGAGTGGGTCAATATTTTATGGGTAGAGATATAGGAGATATAGATAGTGTCAATATTTTATGGGTAAAGGAGATATAGATAGTGTGGGTCAATATTTTATGGAAATAGATATTGGAGATATAGATAGAGTGGGTCAATATTTTATGGGTAGAGATATAGGAGATATAGATAGGGTGGGTCAATATTTTATGGGTAGAGAAGATATAGATAGGGTTGGGTCAATATTTTATGGAAATAGATATTGGAGATATAGATAGAGTGGGTCAATATTTTATGGGTAGAGAGATATAGGAGATATAGATAGGGTGGGTAAATATGGTCCAATTTTTATGGGTAGAGATATAGGATATAGATAGGGTGGTCAATATTTTATGGGTAGAGATATATATAGGGTGGGTCAATATTTTTATGGATAGAGATATAGGTTAGATATAGATAGGGTGGGGTCAATATTTTATGGGTAGAGATATAGGATAAGATAGAGTGTGTCAATATTTTATGGGTAGAGATATAGATAGGGTGGGTCAATATTTTATGGGTAGAGATATAGGAGATATAGATAGGGTGGGTCAATATTTTATGGGTAGAGATATAGGAGATATAGATAGGGTGGGTCAATATTTTATGGGTAGAGATATAGGAGATATAGATAGGGTGGGTCAATATTTTATGGGTAGAGATATTGGAGATATAGATAGGGTAGGGTCAATATTTTTATTGGGTAGAGATATAGATAAAGGATGGGTCAATAGATAGGGGTGGGTCAAATATTTCATGGATTTCATGGATAGAGATATAGGAGATATAGATAGGGTGGGTCAATATTTTATGGAAATAGAGATATAGATATAGATAGGGGTAGGTCAATATTTCATGGGTAGAGATATAGGAGATATAGATAGGGTGGGTCAATATTTTATTGGGTAGAGATATAGGAGATATAGATAGGGTGGGTCAATATTTTATGGGTAGAGATATAGGATATAGATAGGGTAGGTCAATATTTTATGGGTATAGAGAGATATAGATAGGGTAGGTCAATATTTTATTGGTTAGAGATATAGGAGATATAGATAGGGTGGGTCAATATTTTATGGGTAGAGATATAGGTAGATATAGATAGGGTGGGTCAATATTTTTATGGGTAGAGATAGAGGATGTAGATAGGGTACGTCAATATTTCATGGGTAGTTTATAGAGATATAGGAGATATAGACAGGGTGGGTCAATATTTTATGGTAGGGGATAAAGAAGATATTAGATAGGGTGGGGTCAATATGGTTGTTATATAGGCAGGTGGTAGTTATATTAGATAGGAGGTAGTTATATAGATAGAGGTAGTTATATAGTCAATAGTGAGTAGTTATATAGGACAGGTGGTAGTATATAGACTAGTAGGTAGTTATATTGACAGTAGGTTGTTTATATCAGACAGGTTGTTTTATGGTAGTAGTATATTGACAGTAGGTAGTTATATAGACAGGTGGTAGTCTATATAGACAAAGTGGTAAATACCTATCCATAGACAGGTGGTAGTTATATAGGCAGGAGGTAGTTATATAAGACTGAGGTAGTTTATAGACAGTAGGTAGTTAATATAGACCAGTAGGTAGTTATATAGACAGTAGGCGTAGTTATATAGACAGTCAGGTAGTTTATATAGACTGTAGGTAGTATTATAGTATGACAGGTGGTAGTTATATAGACATAGTGGTAAATAATATAGACAGGTGGTAGTTATTACAGACAGGTGAGTAGTTATTATTAGACGAAGTGGCAAGTTATATCGAAAGGTGGTAGTTATATAGACAGGTGGTAGTTATATAGACAGTGGTAGGTATATAGACAGGTAGGTAATTATATAGACATATGGTAGTTATATAGACAGGAGTTAGTTATATAGACAGTGGTAGTTATATAGACAGTAGATGTATATTAGATATATATAGACAGGATGGTAGTTATATAGACAGGTGGTAGTTATATAGACATGAGGTAGTTATATAGACAGTAGTTATAGTTAGTTATATAGACAGTAGGTAGTTATATAGACAGTAGGTAGTTATATAGACAGTAGGTAGTTATATAGACAGTAGGTAGTTATATAGACAGTAGGTAGTTATATAGACAGGAGGTAGTTAAATACACCTGTCTATGTAACTACCTCCTGTCTATAACTACCACCTGTCTATATACCTACCACCTGTCTATATACCTACCACCTGTCATATACCTACCACCTTGTCTATAACTACTTCCTGTCTATATACCTACCACCTGTCTATATACCTACCACCTGTCTATATACCTACAACCTGTCTATATACCTACCACCTATCTATATACCTACCACCTGTCTATATACCTACCACCTGTCTATATACCTACCACCTGTCTATATACCTAACACCTGTCTATAACTACCACCTGTCTATATACCTACCACCTGTCTATAACTACCACCTGTCTATGTAACCTACCTCCTGTCTATATACCTACCACCTGTCTATATACCTAACACCTGTCTATAACTACCACCTGTCTATAAACCTACCACCTGTCTATAACTACCACCTGTCTATATAATTACCTTCTGTCTGTATAACTACCACGTGTCTATATACCTACCACCTGTCTGTATAACTACAACCTGTCTATAACTACCACCTGTCTATATACCTACCACCTGTCTATATACCTACCACCTGTCATATACCTACCACCTGTCTATAACCACTTCCTGTCTATATACCTACCACCTGTCTATATACCTACCACCTGTCTATATACCTACAACCTGTCTATATACCTACCACACCTATCTATATACCTACCACCTGTCTATATACCTACCACCTGTCTATATACCTACCACCTGTCTATATACCTACCACCTGTCTATGTAACTACCTCCTGTCTATATACCTACCACCTGTCTATATACCTACCACCTGTCTATATACCTACCACCTGTCTATATAACTACCACTTGTCTAAATAACTACCATAAAATATTGACCTACCTATATCTCTACCCATGAAATAATGACCCACTCTATCTATATCTCATATACCTCTACCCATAAAATATTATATTGACCCACCCGATCTATATCTCCTATATCTCTATCCATAAAATATTGATCAACCCTATCTATATCTCCTATATCCCCACCCACAAAATATTGACCCACCCTATCTATATCTCCTATATCTCTACCCATAAAATATTGACCCACCCTTTCTATATCTCCTTTATCCCCACCCATAAAATATAGACCCACCCTATCTATATCTCCTATGTCTCTACCCATAAAATATTGACCCACCCTTTATATATAACCAATATCTCTATCCATAAAATATTGACCCACCCTATCTATATCTCCTATATCTCTATCCATAAAATATTGACCTACTCTATCCATATCTCCTAGATCTCTACCAATAAAATAATGACTTACCCTATCTATATCTCCTATATCTCCATCCATAAAATATTGACCCACCCTATCTATATATCCTATATCAATACCAATAAAATATTGACCCACCCTACCTATATCTCTACCCATAAAATAATGACTTACCTTATCTATATCTCCTATATCGATATCTCTACCGATAAAATATTTACCTACTCTATATATACAATCAAGGCATACAATATCTAATTTTGAAACCTCTTAAACCTGCATGCACAACTTTGAAATGTTGAAGATCACTATACTCAAATGTTTTTCTTAATTCTAATTAATTAAAAATAATTCAGTTATATATAAAATCATCTGAAATTGTATAGTTTTAATGAAATCTAGTTGTTATAGCTGTATAATATGCTTCAATACATGTATCAGTTAACATTTATTTATTTCTTACACTGACTAACAAATTAAAAGCTATAATTAATTCGTACGTGTTTTTTCCTTTTCCTCGATCGTCTTGATGTGATGATTTTATTACATGTCTCACTCAGATATCGTACATGTATATTGCATCATTTATGTACTGTATCTAATATATATTTGATACATTGTATAATAGATATAAGTAACTTTATTTGTAACATTTATAATTTAACAGAAAAAAGGATTAGAAGTTGCATGACTACACTAATAATTAGTCTATACATCTAACCAAGGATTTATAAGTCTTCTTACCTAATTTCTATAAACACTTTTAGACCTTTGTCCTCCAGAGAGAGAAAAGAGATGGTTGTAATGTCCTTGATCTAACTTAATTGTCACCTTTATATAATGGTACATGGGGTAACAGGGGTATCCATGCATGCATATAGATAGGCAGTGTAAAGTCATAAAGGTATATACACATATAGCTAATCATATAGCCCCAGGGGATCGACATCCCCACACTTACAGGTAAATGTGACACCTTGTGTATTACCTGAGCAAACCCATAGGTACTGATGATATTACTTCTCAGGACTACAATGTATATTTAGGGTGCAGTATATCAATAATTACCGTATACTGCATAAAGGGGGGATCAATATTTTATAGGGGGGGGGGGTGTCAATATTTTATGCATTAAATATTCATCCGGGTAAGTATTCTATGGGGATCAAAATTTTAAAGGACACCCGGAAAGGTAGAGAGCCTTTAAGGGTCAAAAGGTCAACAGAAATTTGAATAAAGTTTATCGTTTCTGAAAATATGTTTTATTTGCCAAAATATAACATTAAAAAAGACTGATGGGTTTGGTCAAAATTTGGTGCAACAAATAACCAATGGCTTAAGTTATGTGTGCCCGTAACTGGAGGAACATTTTGACATGCTATGTTTTCTTCAGTAATCTATGGAAACCATAAAATTTGATGAATTTAGCTGAAAATCATTCAAAGGCAAAGTTTAACATTAATTGATTAATGAGTATGAATATTACGGCACATATAACTTTCAAACAGAAATTGATCGACCTTGTTGTCAAAAGGTCTGCTGTGAAGGTCACTTAGTTTTTCATTGATTTTCCTCAAAATTGCACATATTTTTTAATCTTTTTGTTTTTGTTTGTTAGAAAATCGTCGGTATTTTACTGGTTTGGTTATTTGCTTTTCACCATTCCTGTACCTCGGGACCTAGAAAGGATCTGGTATACGTTTGAGTGCTTCAGAAATACTCGTCGGTATGGATGAAAAACTATGAATATCTAACTTCTGGAAAACGGTAGCAGGGAATTACCTGTAAAGAGCCATGGAAGTAAGACTTGAGGTGCTATAAACGGATAATTAGGTTATTTAGCATACAAAAAGACACTTAATATGACTAATTACAAATAAAGGTGCCTACAAACCTGCTGATGAGATTTGTAGTAGAGGGAGAGGGACTACGAAACTTGTTCAAATAAAAAGCCTTGACCATGCAAAATCATAAGAGTAAATCAGCCAGAAATTGAAGATTTGCTTTCAATAAAAGAAGAAAAAAAAATCTTGCGCCAATGCATGCGATGGTAAAGGGCCTAGCTTGAGACTGTCGCTGTGCTCGCTAAATAATACTATCTTGTCTGATGCCAGAAACTTTTTGCAGGAGTTACCTCTCTTCTACTTCTACTTACATATTTTTTTGGGACTAAAAGTTAATGAATCCCTTAAGCTTGGATCCCTTGGGTAAAAGAAATAGTACCTTATTTAATATGGACTTTGACACAGATCCAAATAAGCACATCGATCATAAAAATCTGGCATCTGATACATCTTGTTATTTTGACAATGCTTTTTGGTCATATCTTAGTTGAAGATGGACTTAACTTTTCATTATAACATGCGAACATTAACTTTTTGATATATCTACAATTGTATATAAAATGAGCTGGTCATGAACCATTTATTTGACTAGTGTTACAGAGTTGGTTAAAGAAGTGATTTACTTTACTTTCAATACTTTACCCCCAATGTGCACAAAATGAATTTTCCGTTGTTATGTTTTGGAAGGTTTTTTTTCTATTGTTTACGCAACCACAGTTAAATATTGAGTTCACAATAAGTCTGTTTCCATCTTGTCACGGTTGGGCCTCTATTTTGGGTAATTTCATTGAACTATAAACTCTCATAACGACGAAATAAATAGTTTCATATGGATATCATTAGGTTTTTGTGTTATCATCATCATATCATCATCATCATCATCATCATCATCATCATCATCATCATATCATCATCATCATCATCATATCATCATCATCATCATCTTTGTAAAATGAACTGCCACGTCCTTAAACCTACATGAATGTATATCGATCAAAGCCTGGTATACAATCGGTCTCCGTGGCGTAATCGGTTAGCGCGTTCACCGCGGCTGTTAACCGAAAGCTAAGGTTGATGGTTGAAGCCCACCCGGGGACGCGTAGTTACAATTTTTGTCGGATTATTTTGGTTTATTAAACTAAATATTGATGTTGGTGGCGAGACGATACTCAGAACTCCTACTGTCTACAGCAGAATGCCTCCTGAAATCCTTTTGATTGGATAAAATCCTAATCCGATATGTTAAAGTACCTTTGCATTTGATTAGCTCGCAAAAATACAGTTTATAAATCTCGGCACTCCTATTTAAGTAGTATTTACCTAATCAAAAAGTCTCTTTTTGTATTCAAAACGGTGTTAGCTACTTGCTGGTGAAATCTAAGAAGATTAGTTTTTGTTTCCGTCTGTCTGGACATTTCCAGAGAATCAGTAGACAAAGAATCGATATCATTTGTTTTTTAAAAACTTTATACACATATGGCGATAGCTTATGAAGTAACACAGGCTGGGATTAATTTAGGGTCAAAAGGCCAACAGCACAACAGCAGTTTAAAATAGAGAAGTCATTTTAGCCTCAAAGAACAAAACAAATAAAAGCGTGTTTTCTAGTTTGATTATATAAACAAGCTTACATGAAAAACTTAGTGTTTAATACATTTTATTACAACTGATCTGAAAAAAATAATATCTTATTTACAACTGACTTTGAAACAGATCCAAATGAGCACATTGATCATAAAAAAACTGGCATCTGATACATACTGTCATGCTAATTTTACATTTTAACAATAAAATATTCTGACGTATCTATATAATTGGTTTTTCCCTGTGTATCCATAATTCAAATAAAAGCGAAATTCCAAGACAAGTCAAGTAATTTTTATTTAGTCAAGTAATTTTTATTTAGAGTCGGTACATGTCGTACAACATATTATCACTAAGGGTAACATTTTAACAGGGTAAAAATAATAACAATAAGATACTTAACTATTTACATAATCTGATCACATCTCTTCATTATCATACTGCATGCATTTAACTTACAATATAAAAACAACATATTACTTTATGTTAAGATATGGACATATAATCCTTTAGGTCACTGACATAATTTACAAACAAAATCACAGATAAAAGAGTGGTGACTTTTGAGTAAAATGTTACAGGTAAGTATGTTATAAAAGTTTTTCATTTACACATACATATGTAGGACATTTACAGTTTGCAACATTCCAATTTGAAATAATGTTTTTAAAATCTCTAATAGATCTTGTTGATCTGAAAAAAAATCAGGTAAAGAATTCCATGTTGTAGATGCTAAAAAACTAAAACTGTTGCTACCATATTTAACAGTTCTTGCTCTAGGCACATCTAAAATTTTATTGTATTTAAATAGTAAGAAGACTGTTCATGTATAAAATCTTTTAAAAAACACGGACTAGTTCCGTTTAAAATCTTAAAAGTTTCAACGGCTAAAAGCCTCAGCCTTTTTAAATGTCAAGTAGAATATCCCTCCCCCTCCTATCAAGAAGGGATTCATAGCTTGGTATACACTTCAGTGCTCTAAAATGGATTTTTCAAGCTTCTGGGAGTTTGATTGTGAGCAAAAGTGCCAGACCAGAGTCAAAAAATTAAAATCTGACATCACAAAAGCATGATAGATGGCCTTACGTCCGTACAAGGCCATTTATCTGCCTGGATGTTTTTAGACACAAGTTCCTAATATGTGTGTTAATATTTAGACATGAGTCAATAGTTACTCTCAGAAGCTTGACTGCGTCCTCACAGTGAATAATGATGTCAACAATATAAAACGTATTTTTCCCTTATTTGATTTCTTGCTAATTGCAATTGTCTGAAATTTATCAGGGTCTGCCTTCATTTTTTTCTTTATCCTAGTTGACAAGTAAATGTATTTACTTTCTCTTTCTAGCGTATCCTTGACGACGGACATTTCACCATGGGTACATGACAAAGTATTGTCATCTGCATAATTAAAAAGTTTTGCATCTTTAGTTAAAAAGGGAATATCAATAAATATATTAAAAAAATCGGTCCAAGTATCGAGCCTTACTGATGCTAAAATTACCTATACGTACACATTGTTTCCTATTATTTAGGTAACTACGTATGGGATTTACTGCAGCACCCCCCACCCCATAGGCTCTCAGCTTCTCCAACAGGAGGTACGCCAGGACACACTCAAAGGCTTTAAGATTGCAGCCGCACATTTGTTGCTATCTAAGGCCCTCCTCTATTACGCTGTAATTTCAATGAGGGTGTATTTGCAACTGTAGCCTCGACGGAAAGCCGAAAGCATGGGGTGGAAGACCCTGCAGAAATATTCCTCTAACTGCTGTGATATTGTCCTCTCAAAAACCTTTGATATAGCAAGTAGCAGAATACTGACTGGTCTATAATTAGATTTACAAAGGGGATCATCTTTTTTTTCAAATAGGTGATACCCTAGCACAACTTTAAGTTTTTCTGGTTCAAGCCCACCCGGGGACGTCGCGTTATTCTTGTCAAAGTATTTTGGTCATATAAATTCTGTTATCCTTGTCAAACACATTCTGACTATAAACTTTTAAATATCAGTGTTGATTGAGAATCAATATTTAGAATTGCTGTTGACAAAAACTGGTATTTTGTTAACCTACACATTGGTCATACAAAATGTTCCTGAAAATTCTAAATACTAATCCGATATCTATGTCACGACCTTGGACTTACTTTGCTCACACAATATTGGTGTATTTTCACACGTTCCAAAGCCGTTTAATGATGACGCCGTCTACAACCACGTGATCATGAATCTGAACTTTACCATTTCGATGTTACTGCAAAGCCTAGCTGGGAGGAGTTCCGAACATTGATAATGCTTGTCGTTTTTCCCCCAACAACAACACCCATCACTTAAAACTGGCGTTGTCTTTCCTTGCTTTGATCAGTTTCTAGACTTACCTTTCCAATATCAAGTCTCTTCTTCTCCAAATCATTCTGTTGTTCAAAGTTAAATAGCTTATGCTCTGCCTGTTCATTACCTTTGCTAAAGCCATCCATCGCAGATGAGAGAACGGCCTAAAGTCGCCCCGCCGCACTTTCCTTACCTTTGAAGATTTTTTTCACATTTCTTCGACTTTTCTAGTTCAGCAAGTCTTCTTTGAATCTAATCGGAGGGTACCGTGGTCTGTTTCCTCGCCTTTTTGTCGTTTTCTTCCTAATCCTTTACAATATAATGCCGACTCGATTACCTTCAACAGGGAAGCATTGGTCTGGCTCCGAGAATTTCATCCAGTTCATCGAAGTGCTTGCAACCACGTCTTTGAATCTTTTCTGCGCCTTTTTTCATGTGTAATTTTGATTGACGTTATGATTATTGAATTTGTGGGTTATAACCTTGCACTGTTCAGTGATTTTCTCATATATATCCTTTTTCAGTCAGTTTTGCTGCCTAATTTTTGTATATGTTCCCAATGTTAACTGATAGGCCCTCTATCTGCTGCTATACACTTCTATAGTACTTAGCTTCTTCCCATTCACTCCCTGACCTCTTTTGGTGACCTTTTCCTTGGATGACATTTTTCTTATTGTGTAAAAGTCTGTGCTAACAACTGATTATCTGATATTTACCGAATGTATCACTTTTGATTATGTATTTAGCGATGAAACAAAAATATGCGAGTAATGCTGATTGTTTATGATGAGATTTGCACAATATTTAAGGATTACCTTGAATAGATTTTTTTATGTTATGGAGATATAACACAAAAATCTGACTTTAAATAAACCCCGAAGCGGTTTATGATGAGAGTGCACTCAGATTTTTGAGTTACATCTCCATGTAAACGGGGCCAAACTTTTCTAATGTTTATGTATTCATAAATTCAAGTAATAACAAAGTCATACAAATTCTTATTGACTCTTTTATGTCTTATGAAGCAACATGATTACCAGATAGCAGGTAAGCGATTCAGGCCCATTGGACCCTTTTTAAACAGAATTAATTGCCACGTCACTAAACTAGTACATAGTTTAATACCAACACACCTGTTGAGTTCACATCAGTTCAATCTGCAGTGGTTAAGTGGTCTCCGTGGCGCAATCGGTTAGCGCGTTCGGCTGTTAACCGAAAGGTTGGTGGTTCAAGCCCACCCGGGGACGTTCTAAATTTTTGTCCATTTGTTTTCGTTTATGAAAATTATATGTGCCGTAACTAGGCGAAAATTTTGGCAAGTTAATTTTTCTTCATTAATCTATTGAAAGCCATAAGCTTTGGTGAATTAAGTCGTGAAAGTAATTCCAATGGCTTCTGATGCCTTATAAAAGTTAGTTACAACACAGAAATTGTGTACTGTAAAATTGTTGTTTTTAATGTAAATGTTTTTGTAAAAATGTGAAATGAAATTGTGGACCACAATTTAACCTTATGGTCTAATTTTCAAAAAGTAAGTAGCTTTTTGTGATGAATAACATATTAAAGGCTTATCTTGATTCGTGAGTATGAAAAAACGGCACATATAACTTTAATCCTATGATCCTAAGACAATTAGATAATTTGTACCACTAAATATTGGTGTTGATGGTTTAACTCGCCGACTTAAACTGGTATTTTTCAACCCCTACATTAATACAAAATATTTCATAAAAATCATTGGATTGGATAAATCCCGTAATAAACATATGTTTTCCACTTACGTTTTGATAAACTCACAAACTGTCGATCATTAACGTCCCCACACTTGCCAACGGTGACGTCGTCTATAATCGTGTGACCCTAAATCTGTAATTCATAGTTCACACATACTAGTACTCACAGGTCTTACAACAAAATTCATTTGTTAAATGCGGTGAAATGGCACATTCCCTTTTATAGTAATTATCATTATGGGCTACTTATCACTCTCGCACAATTTGTATCAAACGATAATTCCATTGTTTCATGTCATTCTGTCATCACGTTATATCAATAAGGCTAGATATGCATTTATGTTACTGCAATATTCAGCTATACTATAGTATTCAAATATATTTTTGTCTTGCAATATCATTTAGGCAGCAAAATACAATGGGTATGATAACACTTATCATTTAGGAAAACCAACAAACGAAAATGAACATAACTTTAGTAGTGAATTTACAAGTTCTCTGCATATGAGGTTTCATAGATTTTTTTCCCTTCTTCTTGTCCATTATGTTCCATTGTAATGTATTAGTTCCAGAGTCAAATCAAACAGGTATTAAATGGATTTCTCTTGGAAACATCTTTGGGTAATACGATAGGAACTGTTTGAACATTTTGAAATTGCTGTTCAGAATAGTATTTATTTTAGCCTATAAGATAAACCGTTTCAATACAACTGATCCGGAAGAAATACATTATTTACTATGGACTTTGAACCAGATCCAAATGAGGATATTGGCCATAACAAACTGGTATATACACGTATATCTTAAATTTATATTGTTAAGGGGTTTGGGCATCTTTTAATTGATAAAGGGCTTAGTACGATGGCCGACAAGAGCCTGACAAAAAGATATGAAAAAACTGTAACGCTTTTTATTATGGTACAGTTTTTTCACATCTTTTTGTACCACGATATGGTACAAAAACATGTGAAAGTGCGGTACAGAAAGATTATAAACATCTCGAGAAAATTCAGATTACATTTACATGTTTATGTACCAATAGCCGAAATGAGCCGGCAAAAAGGTGTGAAAGCTAATTTCTTTTCACATGTTTGTGTACCACTGATGGTACAAAAAGATGTGAAAGCGTGGTGCATAAACATGTGAAACGATTTACCTTTCTCATCTTTCTGTACCATCGGTGGTACAAAAAACATGTGAAAGCGTGGTACAAAAACATATGAAAGGGTCCTGAGCTTTTACATCTTTTTGTCCTATCAGTGGTACAAAAACACGCGAAACTGTGGTACACAAAGATGTGAAAGGAGCATTGGAATGTTGTTATCAAACACCATGACCAAAGCTGACCCCGAATAGCAGCGATTTGATAAGGGCGTCACAACAAGCGTAAAATGTCGTTAAGCACATCTGAGGACAAACAGAAACAAAACTACTTGCTATTTTTCGGGTGTAACTTAGGGCCTACGATTGTTAAATAAAACCTGTAAGATGTGGGCATTCCTATTATATAGATAAATAAATGAAACATGGTTTCCAACATTAAAGTATTTGTATAATTGTTTTATGGTATTTTCCCGTGAAGCTGTATACAATCTAACTGTTGACAACTTTAATCGGGAAGTCATTTGTCAAACTCGGTAACCTTTGGAGTCTCTCGCCTTTTACATGTTTCTGTACCATGGCTGTTTTCGGCCGCTGTTTTGTCACAGAAAGATATAAAAGTGACTGCTCACATAAATACTGCTTTTCATATCTTTGTGTACCATGCTTTCATATGTTTTTGTACCATTCATGGTACACAAACATGTGAAAAAACTGTACCATGATAAAAAGCGTTACAGTTTTTTCATATCTTTTTGCCAGGCTCTTGTCGGCCATCGTAGCTTAGTGTTATTTTAGATAAAACATTAAAATTTTGATATATCTACTTAATATATTCATGATCTGTTCATGAAACATTCGTATTCATTCCATATTCAATTTTCATATGATCTAATAATGAAATACTTGACTTCAAAGTTGTGTGCTTAGTTGACAAGAAGGGTCGATTAAGCAATTTACTTTATTTTCATTACCCCCAACGTAAAAAACAAAAACAAAAAACAAAACAAAAGTTATTTTGAAAAACCTTTTGTTCAGTTATTGCTCCTGTAATGTATTCTTGATTCAAACAAAACAAAATTAAGAAATGTAATTTTGTCTCAGTTAGGCCTATACTCTGGGTAATTTCAATGAACTCTAACAGTGCTGTTTATATAGGTATGTTATGCTACGTCACTGATACACACCTGTTATTGTGGCGCCGATTCAATCCGCGATCGCCAACCGGTCTCCGTGGCGCAATCGGTTAGCGCGTTCGGCTGTTAACCGAAAGGTTGGTGGTTCAAGCCCACCCGGGGACGGACGGAATATTTTTTAATTTTTAATTTTACTATTTGTCGTTTGTATTATCTATTTTTGGACAAATCATCAGGATGGAGATAAAATCGACATAGTTATAAAAAATATGGTATGATATTATGTAAGAGTGAAGTGAGCACTGTGTTTTACTTATTTATTAATAAAGAATCCTTTTAAAGATGCTCCACCGCCGACAGAGCATAAATGATATTCATCATTTGAACAATATTTGGTTTTTAATCGTGTATACATATGTCTAATTAGCACAAAAATAATATAACATAACCTATTTTGCCTTTGGTGCATGCGCAATCAGTACTTCATTCCATATAGGATATAGTGTCACGGATTTTTTTCGGGATGCAATTAATTATTTTTCATATTTTTAACTTGAAGTAAAATTAGAAGCTCGAACATTTTAATGGTGGTAATGGTGTAAAGTAAGTAACTTTTGTAACTGAATAAAAATATTAAATCGTCTGCTCCTTTTTTTTGATTGTGAGAAAATACCATTTGTCAGCGGTGGAGCATCTTTAAGTTATGGCATTCACAACGAACTATTACAAATATGTCGTCCTAGATTATTCCTTAATTTGACTTATTCAGTCTAGACATCCGCTCTTCTCCATCACACCTCATATGATACATGGGAATTCAACATAGCACATGTTTAATTTCTTAAAATGATATTACTATCGTTTTAAGTTTTACTTAGGTCGATTACAACTTTTTCGATCCATTTTTGTTTTTGACAGTACTGTCAAAATTCATTTTGAGCTGTTATTAGTCTTTTTTGCATATTGTAACAATTACGGTACTCAATCTTGTGGAGACAATTCTTGTAATAATATACTGAATGCACCTTCGCATACCAAGCGATACCGTCATACGTCGATGAGGAATGTAATGGTTTACTGAATGACGTCTGAGTCAACAAGAAAGTAAGTCATAATGTCAAGACACTGATAGCTATTATGAAAAATAAATCTGTATTGTAGTTACACTATAACGTAATGACATGATAACATAAAGCATTGGAAATGGCGTTCTATCCTAATTGTACATACGTGAGTGACAAGTTACCTATACTCATATTTACTATCAAAGGGAATGTGACTTCCACCGGGTTGACGAAGTAAGTTTTATTTAAGTCTCCAGGGATATGGAAATTATTAAACCAGACAGAAGTTATCATGCTTTTATTATTATTCTGAGTTATTTTCATATACACTGCAGATTTAGGATCACACGACTGCAGATGACGTCGCCTTTAAAGGATTTGGAGCGTGTGGATATTTCAAATAATGAGTGCTGAAATGAAAGTAGGAAATATCAGTTCATTACATAGATATCGGATTAAGATGCATCCAATCAAATTAATTTTAAGAAAATACTTGTATCAATGTATGGGTTGTAAAAATAGATTTTAGTCGACAAAAGTATCGATTCATCTCCAAAATAAAAGTGGCTGGTAAATAAACCAAAATAAAAGTGGCTAGTAAATAAACCAAAATATTTAGACAAAAACATAACTGTACGTCCCCGGGTGGGCTTGAACCACCAACCTTTCGGTTAACAGCCGAACGCGCTAACCGATTGCGCCACGGAGACCACTTACCAGCGGTGGATTGAATCGGCCTGAGATCAACAGGTGTATTTGTATTAACATATGTGTTTGTTATCGAAGTGGCATTTGTATGTAACATATGTGTATGTTAGCGACGTGGCATTTGCATGAATTAAATATAACTAAACGATATAAATACTTGTTCTATATATTATAAAAAAACTGAATTGTGTTTGTAGAAAACGTGGTTATTTCAATTTGCTAAGAATACGTTTTCTTGTACATAAAGCCTGCAAATAAAAAGAAAAATGCTTATTAGACGAACTTTGTCAACTTTTAAGTCAAATTTGGAATAAATTTAAATATATGGAATTTATAAACAGATCATGTATGTTCGCACAATACAGGTATATATAATGAAAACTAAGTCCCTTTATCAATTAAAAGATCATTTAAAGGTGGCCACCGCTGACATATGGTATTTTGTCTTTATCAAAAACAGGAAAAGACGATTTAGGATTTTTCTTCAGTTAAAAAAGTTACTTACTTTACACCATTACCACCATTGAAAAGTTTGAACTTCTAATTTTACTTCAAATTAAAAATATAAAAAATAATCAATTGCATCCCGAAAAAATCCGTTGCACTATATTCTATATGGAATAAAGTATTAATGGCACATGCACCAAAGGCAAAATAGATTATTTATATTATTTTTTGTGTTAATTAGACATATATTTACTCGATTAAACACCAATTATTGTTCAAATATTGAGTATCATTTATGCTCTGTCGTCGGTGGAGCATCTTTAAACTCATTATCCACTGATATATATATATATTAGATATCTGTTTCAAAGTCCAAAGTAAATAAGATAATGCACATATTTCTCCTAGATCATCTGTATAAATAACTAGAAATATTTAATGTATGTACTGTTAGTAGTAGTGGGTTGATACACAGGGGGCCAACTCAATCAAAATGGATGTTGCCAAAAAAAATTGTACATATTTGGTGGATGGACTGATGAGTATATACATGTATGACAGTCATGTGATTTTATTTCCAGAAAATACGAGATTTCAAAAATTATTCTCTGTTTTATAGTGAATATTCCGTTTTTTAATAATTTTTCAAATGACAGAATTATATACACGTAGCGTATTTATTGTTATAAAAAACTTATGTTAAAGGTCCTCTACCTTTCCGAAACGGTTTTTAATTTTCCAAATGATACCCATCACCACCTCCTGAACAATTTTATTAAAAAAACCGTATTTGCCTTTAGGTTAGTGCATATAAACCAGAAAATGTCATAGGTGCCACGACAACTGAGGCATAAAGCACACCTTTAAAGCTTTAATCTAATTAGTTTGCGCGTTCTTCTGTTAACCGAAAAGTTGGAAGTTCATGCCCACCCGGGCAAAGTCAATGTTTATGATTGAGATGAACCAACGATTCAAGTTCGATTGAAGTTGGTCATGACGTTAAACATTGAATCATGTTTTATGAGTATTGATTGATAATTTATCATCAAAATAATTAATTGCATTGTACACGTAATTGATCATATTATCAAATATGTGAATAGAAAGGACATACATTAATTTATGAAATAAAACAACTGAAGTAAAATATAACTAAACGTCCCCGGGTGGGCTTGAACCACCAACCTTTCGGTTAACAGCCGAACGCGCTAACCGATTGCGCCACGGAGACGATATTTACTGAGAGTAACTTCCAGCTACATCCATATGAAAACTCTATGTGCACGTTTGATAAGTCTCGGAGACAGTTGACATTATCTACATTTATCTATTGTATGATCTGATAGCTTGTCACACTTTATATTTATTGTTTATGTCCTTTAAGTGTCATTATAAATTCATGTCGTATACTCACGTCGAATACTCAAATAGATAAAAAGGTCAAAGGTCAAACAAGTATATATATTATTATGTTAATGCACAATGTGAATTTATAATGGGAAAGACTTACTATATGGACTATACATCAACGAATACTCTTATCGTTCCCCTTCGTTTATAAAACAAGCCCTTTAATGACATGATGATATCGTCTCCGTGGCGCAATCGGTTAGCGCGTTCGGCTGTTAACCGAAAGGTTGGTGGTTCAAGCCCACCCGGGGACGCTGTATTTCATTTTGCTTTGATCATACCTAAAGTTGATAAATCATGGTATACAACTGATTTAATTCCAATTTGTTTGACCATCTATAGTATTGGTGTTGGTGGTGAATCAATATTCAGAATTCCTCGCGACAAATAGATGCCACAACTCGTATAACTGATACACCAAATTCACCTCAGTGGATAAATCAATAGAAAAATCCGCGTAGTTCTTGTTAATGTCAACTCTAATCTGGATACTTTTTTTAATTTTCAATGGTAATTAATATTTTCTCCATTTGTCTCAATGTCATCGCCAGAATTTGGGAACACGGATTTTCTGGGTAAGAGTTCCATTTGAACCCCTCTCCTGATTTTCCTGAAAATTCGTGGATAATGTTGTCTGACCATGTTGAGTTGATTTACAAAGACATATATGCGGGAAAATATTGTATAGAGAGAACTATATACTTTTATTTAATTAAAAAAGAAATATTAACCCCAAAAAGACTAAGCCCCAATTTTCCTTGGTACCCCTAAAAAAGAACCCATTTCAGACACTTAACGAAAGCGAGAAAAAAAACATTTTTGGAGAGGGGTTCAAAAGGATTTTTTTCCATTTTCTGTAGAGAATGCAAATTTTTGATGTTGTGTTGGGTACGAGGCGGGAGATAAGACTGAATATGCTATTGGTAAACACCATTCTGTTCCGTGCTGATATTCCACGCTCTCCCACTTAGGGTTTAGAAATGACAGACTGAGGGGGTAAATCAGTATACCAACGACAGGCAAACACCGATATAATCAAAGTCCTTTAAGGTGGCAGTGATTCTACTAAAAAAAAAAAAAAAATCAAGCAAAATATATTTTGTGTATCAATAATACACAAATTGATAATCTAGTAAGTTTCAGTCATAATTCGCAATAGTCGTCAATTCTGCGTCACACTGATACAATAAAACCGCTTTAATTTGGCGGATACTATATCAAATTCTTCTTCAATCTCAACATAATGGCGATCAAGCTCTGTAAAGTATATTGACATTTTGTAATTACGTTTTATATAAGCTCTGTTAAGTATATTGACATTTCGTAATTACTTTTTATACAAGATCTGTTAAGTATATTTACATTTTGTAATTACGTTTTGTATAAGCTCTGTTAAATACATTTACATTTTGTAATTACGTTTTATATAAGCTCTGTTAAGTATATTGACATTTCGTAATTACTTTTTATACAAGATCTGTAAAGTATATTTACATTTTGTAATTACGTTTTGTATAAGCCCTGTTAAATATATTTACATTTTGTGGTTACGTTTTATATAAGCTCTGTTAAGTATATTGACATTTCGTAATTACTTTTTATAAAACTCTGTTGAATATATATTTACATTTCGTAATTACGTTTTATACAAGCTTTGTTAAGTATTTTACAGTTTGTAATTACGTTTTATAAAAGATCTGTTAAGTATATTGACATTTCGTAAATATGTTTTATACAGGATCTGTTAAGTATTTTACAGTTTGTAATTACGTTTTATAAAAGATCTGTTAAGTATATTGACATTTCGTAAATATGTTTTATACAGGATCTGTTAAGTATATTGACATTTTGTAATTACGTTTTATTAAGTTTTATACAAGCTCTGTCCCCAGGCCGAGACACACCAAAGACTATAAAAGTGGTAGTTTCTGTTCCTGCTTAGCGCTCAGCATAACGGAAGTGGGACGACTGGTTCCCCACATGTCAGTATAATGTCACCGGCTGGGGTGAGTTGCTTGGTGTCTTTGGCGGCATGCTTCAGTTACATAGCACTATGAAAAAGGGCAATAGTTCCACTATACAAGAAGACATAACACGAATTTAACGCAGTCTCCCAAAACACGCCCCTCGCACAACATACATGCAACATACCACATAAATGGGAGGCCGTCCTTACATGACCATAGCTGTTAATAGGACGTTAATCAATCAAACAAACAAATAAACAAATTTAAATATATTTACATTTCGTAAATACGTTTTATACAATTATTAGAGAAACCTTTTAATTAAAGTCTCGTGGAAACTATGGGAAATATCAAGTGCTTTACAGTAACGAAAATAACAAACACGGCATATTGGATGGAATTGTTTATTACATGAAGATACAAATGAACACATTGAAATTAAGACATTACCATCGACAATCGGAGTGTGACTGAAAACAATTAAGCTCGCATTAACGATAATCATTAGTGTACATGGTGATACATGTAGGTATTATATTGTTTATCTCCTTATTGACTTTATTAGACAATCATTAATCCGTAACACTAGAATATTATCATATATAATATTACTAAGACAAAACCATTACTTAAAGTAATGCCCAATGTTATTTCAACTTTTTGATAATATGTTAAAGAAAACTCGTAATGTAAAAATAATGTAAAAGAATTAAAGAATTTAGCAAAATATCTCAAAGAAGGTAACGCAAATAATCTTTATTACCCAATTAAAAACTCCGAATAGTACTGTTTACGCTTATGTTTGAATGTTATGATGTATGTGTATGTCTACTGATGAGTCATATGACTCAAATTCAGTCATAAAAAACATGTTGGCAATGATTTACTGTTTCGTACATACGAATATCAAACTCTTTTTATATAGGTAAATATTCACATAAGGTCACTTTAAAGTTTTTTTTACTGTAATAACACTTTCAGTTAAGTTTAAATACACACACCATTACATACCTATGTGTAGACTTTAAGTACATCAGTCTTTCTTCCGAAAGTATTTTGAGACATTGTTATGATAATGATGACAGTGGTCAAATAAGTTATCAATATTAGCTTGTGTGCTGGGGTATAGCTGTCTCTTGTTACATTATCATAATACAAAACAAAAGGATTAGATAGATTAGCACTTCAAATTCTCGTCTCATCTCTCCACTAACAACGATTATAGTTATTCAATAATCTTGAAACATTTAGATATGTATGGGTTTAAAAAAAAAAAAATAACGGTGCAAACATCGTATAAACTTGGTATACCGTAATTGTTTTAATTGGCAAAGGAACATTATTTCCGACCCCGTTATTATGATCGTTAATGTAAGAATTGTACACCAAAATGAGAAAAAAACATGAGTGAACTGTACGTAAAATGATAAAATGTCATCATCTTCAAATTTGTCATTTTACGTATTGCTTAAACCAAAAACAGCTTTAAGTTTGATAGATAATGAGCATATTATTGACATAGTAACATATTCGAAAAATAATTTTAAGTGACAACACGGTCTTTGAACAGAAAAGGCGAGACAAATATAAGCACAACATTAAAAACGAAAGTAGACTATGGGGACCAGCTAGTGAGATTGCTTACAAATATTTCCCTTCTTCCTTTCTGTGATACAAGCAATATCGGCGAGTATAATATACAATGTTTACTACTAAAAGACAACTTTAACAATGAGTTTTATCACATACATTATGAAATTATTGCACAAAGTGCTATTTTACAAGAAATTATACTAAATACTAAAATGGTACCATATTTTATAAAATTATAGTCAACAACTTCATCATATATTAACATTAATAAATAACACTACTGGATGTTTATAATAACAAAATAAACTGCAGTAGCTTAGGTAAGTTAAACGAGACATTTCACAAACAAGTATGCTACGAGACGTTTTTTGTACCGGGTCACCTTAAATATATTGTAACTATGAATGTTTTATATCATCATTAATGAGATAGGGCGATGAGAGATACATTATGCAGGCTAAGGCATTAATTTTAGTTAATGTTAACTGGTTTATAATAACTGCTCACATGTGCCTCATTGTCTTTCCATATATACAATTCAATGGTTTTCCCTATCTGTTAACTGTCTATTGGAGGTATAAGCGATGAAAACAAAGCAATTATGCAAAGGTAGTCTGTAGAAATACTTCTGACATAGTTGGCACAAAAGTCCACGATTGGCACCAATGTCGTTGTTTTATTTCTGCACCTTGTCACATGCTTTCCATGATATTATTTGTTCATTCAAAATAGTTCTTGATTTAATCATTTTTTAAAAGAGTATGAGCAATCCCAAAACTGACCTATTGGCATGTGAAAATTCACACACATATCTACATTACTGCTTCAAATGGTTCAATATTTATTTTCATACTTTTCTGTAATACAGGGACTCGCGTGAATGCTTCGAATACGGAACTGTATATATCGTTTCATAATCATTATTGACGAAACTACTTGTCGTTCGCGTAGAGTCGGACCTTTCACTCCTTCCACCGTAACTGCCGGAGCTCCTTCCGCTGCACGTACTCGGTATCGAGGCTGAGGCTGAGAGAGACCTCATAGCCTTTTCCATCTTTGGATCCTTGCAACAACATACGATAAGCCATTGGTCGCGCACCTGTTTTTTCCGGGCAACAAACAGAACGAAAATAAAGAATCCCTGCAAGGAGTTAAGTATGGTAAAGGCATACTGGAAGACAACACGTGCGTCTGCTATCGCAAGGTAACCCAGTAGCCATGTCAGACCTGGTAAAGGAAATAAAATGTTGTTAGAATTGAAATATATATATACAGGTATCAGGTAATACATTTTATCCAAGTTCAGCACATTGAAAAAAAAATTAAAACTGAGAGTTACTTCCATTCCCTTCCTTTTTTAAGATTTTTAAAACATTTTTTTTAATTCAATATTACATGTTGAATATAATACAGTGTCCCTTCAACAGAAGGCCTCTCTTACTGATTTCTATATTTCGATATGATATTTTACCTCTCTTTCTTCCTTACAACAACTTTCAATATAATTACTTACATATGAATGTAAATCCTTGATAATACGTTCCTTAATTTGAGTTTTTAATTTTGTGTTTATATTTTACAGTGCAGTCTACAATTGGTGCATATATATTGAATTATAAAAAAAGTTAAGTTAAAGACATAGTTATGATATCACTGTAACTAAACTTCCCTTCCTTCATAAATATGTCCTCATATCAAGCAGTTAATGTTTTCAAATTAATATGGACTTAGACATGCGTACCCATGAACACTGTCTCGATTATGAATTTGTTAACTCTTCATTGATACTGTTATAAACGTATGAAAATTAAACATTTAGGTAAATTAAACATTTTAGGTTTGTCCACACGACTGGCCTATAATACCCACCCAGTAGTACAAAGCTAGTGATAGCCGCCTGTAGGTTGGTGATGGCGATCTTCTGTTTTGATTGGTTGCTACGTAGTCCAGTGGGTCGCCGACATATACTGGTGACGGTGAGTATGAAAACGACAAGGTTACACAGGATGATAAGTCCTATAGGGAGGGCGAAGGCGTAGTAGAAAGCCTCTAGGGACATCCAGCAACTGGAACAAAAAGCCAGTCAAGTGAAGATTGCAATTTCATTATCGTTATTTATGTCCATTTTAAAATAAAGTTTTAATCAAAATAAAGTAAAAAATTACTACGTACTAGTAAGTCGATTATTTCTTTATATTACACAATCAAAGTTTTTTTTTGTTGAAAAAAGAAGAACCTATATTTATACACAAAGTTTGTTTTGTTAACTTACAGTTCATTACTCAAAATTGTTATATTCCGCTGTTGAAATTGAATTTGGTATTATTAGCATAATTCTCCTCCACCACGTTCTCTCATTAAATTAATGTGAAGCAATAATCAATATAAAACTTATTGTACACTGTTTTTTCTACCTTTTTGCCATCCATCACCCATGCGATCAATCACTGGTATGTAATCCAGAACCCTTTTTATTGACTATTCATATTGTCATTTCACTTGATCTATGGCAACAGTGATATTACATTCTTCGTCGGAAGTTTAAGGATTTCGTGATTAAGTAAATCAGATGTTTTTTCGAAATGTACTACTCATATGACAAGATCGCGATAGGTTCCTCAACAAGTGACTGTTGTTTATCATTTTTATCAAACTCTCGTTAGTTAATTTTCAAATTTTGAAAAGTCATGAGCTTTAGCGAGTGTCTTTAAAAAATTTGAAAATTAACTAACGAGAGTTTAAATAAACATGATAAGCAACAGTCACGCGTTGGGGAACTAATTATTTATCCCATAACTTTAACTCTATATTTATCCCGTGGTGACCATTTCTTCGTCTTCATTCAAGGAAACTTACGACCATACAATGTGTAGTGATATCTTTCCGCCATAAAATATAGTGCCTAAATAGAGAGCCAATATTCTATTGTTTAATATATTGAATAAGCAACCACCTGTTAATCAGTAAATACAATGATATTTAACAGAAAATGTGCTGTGAAAAGTAGCCCGAAGTTGAGAGCCAATCAGAATCAACAGATCTTGAAGTTGACCAATCATAGGCGCCGTAGGTGTTTACACAGTACACTTGAGTTTGTAAACATACACGATGACCAACTGCTATGGAATTTATCACATGGGATTTCCATTGTGAAACATGCATAGTTATGGGATAAATGTAATTCCCTTCCAACGCAAGATGCTGCTTCTGAAACATGAAATATCAACCTTAGTCCGTAAGTTCGGTATTCAAACTAGGACGAAAAGAAGCAGTTATAAACTATTGTCCTATTGTCATTTAACATGCACGTGAATTGTCGAGATATCGTCAGCTATGTAAATAAGTCCACCACCCTAATCCGTCATCTCTTATGTCCATATGTAGTAAACATCATGCAGATTACGCCCATCATCCATAGACCGTCACCTCTAGTACCAGTACTTGACATACTATAAGATACATAAGATAATACTGTCTGCCACCTCTAGTACCGACACTATAGAATACGTACTATCGGTCACCTCCTCGGTAGAGGTTGGGGTCAAGGCTCAACACAACGATAATAGGTATTAAAGGTAGTCCTGTAACAAAATTTCGTGCATATCATATACAAAGTTTGGACAAATATGGTTGCGAACAATTGCACCATTTCAAATGATTTCAAACGTTTTGATGATGTTCATGACGTTGATAAGACTAAGCAATACAATGTCAATTCTCTTTTGATTACGTTACGCAAAGTTTGAGTTAGATGTGTTTTTGAACTGTTTCTGTTTTTGTAGATTTATAGAAATGAACATAAACGTACCCCAAGCGATAACGACAGTCTTCAGAGTATATCGGGTAACATATGTACCCAGAACCTTGACAAAGGTCAAGTATTGAAGGAACGCTTCCATCAACATCCACATAAACGACGAGAGGATAAAATAGTGGAGGAGGACAGCAACGATAATACAGCCGATGAAATTATGTGTTTGTCTAATACCGGTGAGGAATACTACCCACGAGCACAGCATCGCAAGGGCAAGGTTGAACAAAGTCTGCTGGGCGCGGCCTTGTCGGAGTTTACTGTTAACCAAATCAAAAAATGTTAATAAATAAACATTCGTTAATAAGGAATGAGAAAAAATATTTTGTATTTTATGAGAAAAATAATTTTCAAATGTCTAACATATTTATTAACTGTTCTTATGGTCTTTTAAACATATTTGTTATTCTTAAAGATAAGATATAATCTTCTATTAGGCGTTATAAGATTTATACATTTAAATTAAAATGATAAACTAAAAATAAATTACCGAAAGAAAACATAAGATATGATGGTAAGAGAGAGTCCTAGAATAGACAAACTGAGTCCAATCAGGGAGATAATACTGAGAGAGAAGTCATGATCTGGATCCACAGGTTCGGCCTGTCCATAGAAATCCTACAAAGGCAATATATAAATCGTGTTATGAGAAAATACATTGCTGTTTATTTAGAGTGTGAATATATTTATTTCATTACACAATGACTTCTGATACAGAAACTTCAATAATGAAATTTAAATAATGTATTAATTCGTCTGCATTTAAAAGCAAACTAATTTGTATACAATAGTTCCACTTACAATTAAAACAGCAAAGTTGGTAAGATGGTCACACAAACAAATATCACGTCCATTTGCTTGACCATTATACACACAACCCGCCGTTGACCAACCGCCGAGTTTGTTGTTCAGCTCAAAGTCCCAGAACGCACATTTCCTCTCATCGTTGGCAGGCGACTATATGAGAATAAAAATATTTACAGAAAATTGTAAAATGTGTATGTAGCATAGTCGGATTTAAAGTCGTATTTAAGTCGGGATAAGCAATCAATTTTATGCTTTTGCTAATTATGTACTGTAGTCTGAATATATAATGTGTATACAAGAATCGAATTTTAAGTTGAGTTAAAGTCTAGTTAAGGATGTTGCAAGAAATGTATGAACATTTTTAAGACTGATTATGGAGCATGTCTATATATAAGTTAAAGCCTTGAGGTACAATACCATTACCTGTAGCGGTTTGAAGACCGTTTTGACCTTCTGTTTCAGTCCTTTGATCTGCCGTCCACTGATACTAGCGGATATGATGTAGCTGTTTAGAACACCAAGTCGGAGGTCCCTGGTCACATCGATCTTGTCTCGTCCTTTGGAATTCCCCTGGAACAGCCTGCCATCTCGGTATACCATCATGTACAGTCGGGTATCGTCTTTGACGCCTAGAAAATATAAAGGATAATGTGAAATGAATGCTAAAATTTGTAATACTAACATACTAATCTGTAAGGTTTGATTTAAAAAATGATTTACGTCAAAGCATTTATTTGCATGTTAAGAACATGAAAATATATATTGGTTTCACTCAGAAAGATAAATCATATTTACCTTTTCCATCAATCATTTCTGAGGCGATGAGGTCAGAGGGCAACTCAATGGCGGCGTCGATGTCTCCATAGAGTTCGGACTGGTTGTAGAGTGTAAAGATTCTATCTTCATTAAACACCTCCTCTAACCTGCCTGCCTTGCCTTGGCGGGCTGCCAGTCCTATGATGGGTCTCTTCATTTGGTTCAGATTCCACACTTCCAGGGCAACGTTAGGCTTCACAATACGAAGTTTACCGTCGTCTTCTAGGTAGATGTTCTCTGCGACCTTCTCGAAACTTTTCAGGATTCTGTAAAAGGATGCAAAGCAACATTTCAATCAAAGGAATAAATGCGATGCGTTGCATTGGCTTTGATCTATTTTAAAACAGTCAAACATGTCTAAAAAGGACACCAAAGGGGCATAACAATGGTGTCCTTTTTAGACAGATGTCCTTTATATGGAGGTCAATTGGATAGTAAATTGCATGAAGTAAAGGTGTTGAGTCTGTCCTTTATATAAGGTGTGCTTTATACAGATGTCAATTGTAAAGTAAATTGCATGGCATGAGTTGTAAAGTCTGTTCTTTATGTATAGTTGTCCTTCATAGCAGGTTATACTGTATTTATTTCTACGAGCTATTTGAAGCACCATTACCTTTGACTTGCGTGTGAAACTTCATTAGCCTTTTCGATCTCATCTTCGTCGATACTCATAACTTTGTCCATCGTCTTCAGAACATTCATACCGACCTGTAACAAAATGGAACAATATTCACATGTTTAATTTATCTCTAGTAATCATTCCCATAATTGGAAGGACAACATATCGAGCGTGTTCGTCGTAGTAATTCAAGATTAAACTAGGATCATGTCAGGAAGGTGTTGTACATATGGTTACATTATATGCGTACGATAATCCGCCTGGTATCCAGTGATTTCGCCCGAGGAATATTTTTGCGTATGTCACTAGTGTAATATGACCTGGAGCGATATTCATTGGCTGGAAAATTCATTGTGACGGCAGACAGAAACAATAAAATGACGTTAGGTAAAATGACGCGACGTCAGCTTTAAGAGGACGGCGGGACAAAATAGTGGCTACTGGATTTTCGGAATACATTGAAATTTTTTTGTTATGTATGTATTTGTTGTTATGTGATAAAAAGTATCTTTTAATATGAAATTTTATGAAACTCGTCTCGAAGTTTTAATTTTTGCTCGCCAAAATAAGAACTTCTTAGAGACTCGTTTCATAAAATCTCATATGAAATGAATGTCTTTTTATTGTGGTACAGTACCATTACCTACATATACCATCGCGGGAATGTCCAGTATGTCCTAACCGAGAATATATTATACTAAACATATACCTATATCTAATTCTAATGCATATTGGGTTTTCTTTGCTCAAATCGAAATGATGTAAATATCATTTACGATTGCACGGATTCTTTTGGCCTATTATCAAATGAGTTCTACGATTTATAGATTTTCTTTAGTACAAATCAGTTGGTAGGGAATTATAAAAATAACAATGTGATACTAGTTATAGTGTTGTGATATTTATTTGAATATTTCGTTACAATTTCATTAACTATATTTAAACTGTTCATGACTATAATATCGAATTAGAAAAAAATATATTATCCCTTTAGGCGAACTGTGGATAAAGTAGGTCAAACATTGTTTGGTGTTATGCATCACTAGTGTTACTGTACGGTTCAGTGAACTGAATGATTGATCACTGTACTGGATACTAATAAGTGTCATAATTACACGGACCTCCCTGATATCATATTGCAAGGTATGAACTAGACTTATAGTAAAGTATGACCTAGACTTATAGTAAAGTATGACCTAGACTTATAGTAAAGTATGAACTAGACTTATAGTAAAGTATGAACTAGACTTATAGTAAAGTATGAACTAGACTTATAGTAAAGTATGACCTAGACTTATAGTAAAGAGACCTAGACTTATAGTAAAGTATGAACTAGACTTATAAGTATGACTAACTTATAGTAAAGTATGACTAGACTTATAGTAAAGTATGACCTAGACTTATAGATAAGTATGACCTAGACTTATAGTAAAGTATGAACCTAGACTTATAGTAAAGTATGACCTAGACTTATAGTAAAGTATGACCTAGACTTATAGATAAGTATGAACTAGACTTATAGTAAAGTATGAACTAGACTTATAGATAAGTATGAACTAGACTTATAGTAAAGTATGAACTAGACTTATAGATAAGTATGAACTAGACTTATAGTAAAGTATGAACTAGACTTATAGATAAGTATGAACTAGACTTATAGTAAAGTATGAACTAGACTTATAGTAAAGTATGAACTAGACTTATAGTAAAGTATGACCTAGACTTATAGTAAAGTATGAACTAGACTTACTGTAAAGTATGAACTAGACTTATAGTAAAGTATGACCTAGACTTATAGTAAAGTATGAACTAGCCTTATAGATAAGTATGAACTAGACATATAGTAAAGTATGAACTAGACTTATTGTAAAGTATGAACTAGACTTATTGTAAAGTATGAACTAGACTTATTGTAAAGTATGAACTAGACTTACAGATAGATGCCACATGGACCTTCCTCACACAATATATTAAACTCTGAACTAGACTTACATATATATGATACATGGAAGAATTCCTGGTGAAACACGCTTCGTTGAAAAAGTACTTTTTCAGAAAAAACGGAAACGGTAAAATGAGATCTTATTTGTGAATGGAAATGTAAATATCGAATTTGAGTGTCGGATATTTCTTTGGACAGTCTATGGTATCTTTGGTTGCTATAAAAACCGCATCATTGACTGCCAATCATGGTATATTTTTAATATGTTTGAATATCTTATGAACCTTTTGACCGTTTTGTCCATTAAGCTTATCTCATGGGTAATCTAAAAATATTGACCGTTCTATCCATTAAGCTTGCCTCATGGGTAATCTAAAAATATTGACCGTTCTATCCATTAGGCTTACCTCATGGGTAATCCTATGGACCTTGACCGTTTTTTTCCATTATGCTTACCTCTTTTGGTAATTTAATGAACCTTGGCCGTTTTGTCCATTATGCTTACCTCTTTGGTAATCTTATGGACCTTGACCGTTCTGTCCATTATGCTTAACTATTTGGTGATCTTATGGACCTTGACCGTTTTGTCCATTATGCTTACCTCTTTGGTAATCTTATGGACCTTGACCGTTTTGTCCATGATATCCGCGATGTAGTCTACATCCAGAGCTGTCATCTCCTCCACCTTCTCGACAATGCTAGCTGTCTCCTCCATGATTCCCTCCACATTATCATCCTCCATATCCATCTGTTTAAGTAAGATTCATAATGTAAATAACCTTTTAAATTAACATTTTAATTATAAAAAGATAATTACTATGAAAGTCTATCTTCTAACATGAGTATCATATATATTTTAGCTATGGAAGGCTATCTTCTAAAATGTCCGCCATACTATGTTTTAGCAATGGAAATTTATCAATTCCTCCAAAATGACAATGCTTAGTCATTTATGTTTAGGCATTATCACTTACATATGGACACAGTAATAAACAATGATTTTCGAAAATAATTATAAGTGTATATTTTCACCTCTGCAAGTTCTCTCAGTCTATCCTCTACTGTCATTTTCTCAAATATTCCTTCCTCCTCGTCTTCGTCGTCCTCCTCCTCCGGCTCCTCTGATTGGGTATTACTCTCGTTGTTACAGGTTTTGGTGACTGAGATGTCTGTCCAATAGGCCCCCGTATCGTAATCTCCTTTACAGGAAGCTCGTCCCGCCACAGAGCCCTCTGAAGGTCAAGGACATTCAACGTTTGAAAAATAACAAATATCTGCATAACGACATAACCGAATCCAAACTAATTACCGAAAATCATAAAAAGAATAAACAGGTGTTTCAAAAGTTAGAGGGTATTCACACGACACCTGCCATACCAATGTATGACAAGTACTTGCTGATTAAGCCACAATTCCAAGAAATCCGACATCGAGAGCTTAACCACGTGGCATATTTAAGACCAATAAAACTTAAAGTGTAATAAAGCAAATGTATGCAGTGGATTTTTTTTACAGAAAATGCCCGTAAGAATTTTGACTTGAGACTTTAGCATGTGTGAAAGTTACAATCTTTTTGATCCATTGGAATGATATACTCAGTAGGTTCCGTACAGACCTATGAATACTTACCACACATTTCGATACTGTTGACTTGGGTATCAATGGAAGACCGAGGGAAGGTTGCTACGAGACCTGTCACTTCGTCCTTGAGATGATCTAACGGACAGGCGACTGAAATATAAATGTCCATAATGTATTGAAAGCGCTTTTCGAGGAATTTTGTGAAATTGTTTATCAGATATGTATTATACTACATCTGTCGTTCCCTTTCTAGTGGTCAAGAATATATTAGCTTCCATAATTTTATTTCAGGCCAAATCGTGTCTATAGCTCATTTTGATACAACTAAATATATCAGCATTGTTTTGTTATTATAACAGCTCACCTGTAAATGACCTTTGACCTACCTGTACTGGTGAAGTCGATCGATCGGACAATGTGAATAGGTGTCTTCCCAGGTAGGGTCAGCAGCATTTGTGTGTTCTTCATGACTTCTCGTAACTCCTTACGTAAAACCAAGTACGCCATGTTCTCATCCGCCATGGTGTAGTTGTCAGTAGTCTTCAGGAATGTGTAGTAGCCAAGCTGTAACGGCTCCGCACTAAAAAAAATGGTAAATTTTCATACATTAATTACCTCGCATATCAGAGGTCAAACAACGAAACTTTATTTAGCAAATACACTTATTATTATGACTTATTATTCATTCCAATAATTTCAATAAATTTGATGAAAAAAATCGAAAGCTATTCTTTTGTTACACAAAAATATTTTTTGAATTGAATTTAAAAATGTTTGTTTGAAATAATGTATCATTTAAGAGTCTACTAATTGAGTGCATAGTATTACTATCAGACGTAACACTTCATTTTTTTTTATATATTTTTGTATGTACACGAGTCGACGGTAGTTTAATTGGAATGCAAATAAACTCACGTTGTATATGAATATACGATAACATAATGTATCGATCAGTGTTAATAGAACATTTGCATAAGGCAAAGCAATATAAATTTGGTCAAAACACATACTCTTCTATTTTGCTTCCATACGTCGAGACGCTCTGTACTGTGGGGATGTTCTGCCGTAGGACGGGTAGGATCTTATCGTGGATGTAGTTGATGTCTTTTAAGATGTTGGAGAGTTTATCATTCTGTTGGTTGATCATATTGTGGAGTATAACCCCTTTATGTGACATGTCTGGCATGTCAATAGTCCCACGGAAAGTTATAACATCTGAAAATCATCATCATCATCATCATCATCATCATCATCACCATCATCATCATCTAAGAAATACTCCTACAAAATTAGTTTTAGCAAAGAGAATATTGAGTTAAATATTGCATATTATTTTCAGTAGTGCTATGATTCTTGCTGCTTGATATATACGTTTCTTCTGTAATATGTTCCGAGGTTTTTATAAATCATAGTTACTAATAAGGACATTGTTATGTTACTTACTCAAAACGTAAATATAGAAGTTAAAATCGAGTATAATGCGTATAATTACCGGTGTATTTCACTGAATAAGACTTAGAGCGACGCCGGTTGAATGGATGCATCTCCCACACTTCACACCAGTATTTGCCCTGGAACATTTCATTACTGAGTTTCTGACTGCTTGAATACTCCAGCGTTTTCCTGAACATAGGGCCAAGTTCCAGAGCATTAGACGTCGTTAACGCTGCAAGAAGACAAGTATGGTAAATAAAATAACTGTATTATCACATACTTAGGTGTTAAAGAAATAAGTTTTATTAAAACTGATAGTTTATACTTGTTATTTAAGATTTAAGACTTATTCCGATAAATGTATAAATAGTGAAATATGTTTAAGCATTACTCACCCGGTTCAGGAAGTGGAGTCAGTGGTCTCCCCATCACCCCTAGCAACGATACCAAGCTCGGAGATCTACGTTCCAGTTTAATGTCGACTATTTTGCCATCTTTGAACCAAATTGTTGGTAACTCCTTATTCTTGTTGGTAAGTCCACACTGCAATACGCTATTTTCGGTTTTAGATG
Organism: Argopecten irradians; assembly: GCF_041381155.1. Taxonomy (NCBI): domain Eukaryota; kingdom Metazoa; phylum Mollusca; class Bivalvia; order Pectinida; family Pectinidae; genus Argopecten; species Argopecten irradians. Next base: position 34,561,369 of record NC_091145.1, on the reverse strand, counting down.
AAAAATAAATTCGTTCTGCTTCGTGGATTTCGTCGTCGTCATCATCTATGTCTATTGTATCGTCGTCACCATCATTGTCATCATCGACGGCTTGGCCTGTATTTTCAGACAAAATGGAATTTTACTAAGATTTACTAAGGGACGAAGATCGATTTACATGTTTTACTTTTTTATTATAAAGCGGCATTAAAATGTTTTCCTTTTCCAAAATATTAATATGAGAATGCGGAAGGATCTAAAATAAAATTGTCATCAGTGTAGTAATTATATCAACAAGCTAAATTAGAAACTTAAATCTTCAACCAGCATTTTACCAAACATCGCCAACCTTCAAAATCACAATATATTTAAATCTAACAGTGTCTGTGATTCCCTGATCTTTGATATTACGGTTTCATGTTTTACCTTTAATTGACAGTTTCCTGTCAATTTTTACCTGTAATTAATGATTTACCTTTTATCAAAGTGTCTCTTTCACAGACGACCTCTGCTGGAGTGTTACATGATGTCTCCATGTAGCCATTCACTGTTAGAGCGCGACACTGCACGTTGGATGGTAACCTTTGTACCCAGAAGGTGCTCGTCGGACCTGTAAATTATTAAAGGATGGCAATACTTTTAGAAGATTCCGGAGATAAAACACACAAGAATATTTTGAACATCTCATTTGATTAATATTATTTTTCTTTAACATTCAGAAGTAATTGCGTAACGCCATGTTACTTTAATTTCTTCACATTAACCGTTTTATTAACAAACTCACTGTTACTTACCAACAACAAAGCCTTCTGTTTGTGACTTCAGGATACTCATTAAAACCAAGTCAGCATTGAATTTACTGTTGCCCATAGACGCCAGCCTTCCTCCTTCGTTCTGACAGCGTTCCTGTGCAGCGGCGAACGGCATCCTGGAGACGATCACTTTGTAACATTTCTTAGAGAAGATGTGGCCATACCAACCCGGGGGACAGGAAGATGCTGTTTGGAAAATGTTAGAAACATATAATTATAATAATACTGAATCTATACGGTAAATTACAGGTAAAATATAACGAGCATACCCTCATCATATGACTTCATGCACTGTATAGCTGGGTTTTTTTCTCGAGTGATTTTATTAAGCTGTAGTTTGCTGTTAAGTTGATTTCCGCGAACTAACTTACCAGCGAATAAAATGGAAAAATCTACAAGACAGATAATCTATATAGTTTATTACTGTTTTTATATCTCAGAGTTATCTTCTTAAGTGAATAGATATTGCTTGTTACGTCATGTTTTTGTGAGCGTGATATCACATTTTCACGGATACGACGTAATCTTCGCTCAGAAATTGATGACGTCACAATTAATATATACCAGCAAGGGCAGGTAACCTTATAATATGCAATGGGCGAATTTCACTCATGAAATAGCTAGAGAGTAGTACAAATAAATACTTTTCATCTCTCCACAGAAAATAATATGGAGTTTTGATGTGTTTCATCGTGTACATTTAAATCATTTATATATTATACTTATCTATATATTATTATAAGTTTTGCGTTTACTTAGATACCATAGCCTCGCTATCATTTTTTGTTCAAATCAAACAAAGAATATCTTTGATAATCTATAAAATGAATAAAACATCATCGCTTACCTGTTTCTTCTAGCACGATGGGTGGACTATAGCACACGGAAGGCTTGCGGATCTGACATTGAGACAACTTCATTCCGAGTGTTTTCTTTTGGCTGTATTGTCGATTCGAATGTGCAATGTGTTCTCGTTTGTCAGCAGGAGGGACGAATTCCTCAATTTCTTCAACCGAACCCAGGTGAGGATGGATCCTTAGTTTATTATCTCTGCCAGCAAAGCTACTCCTAAGGTCATAATCGTCGTCTTCGTCCTCTACCAGAAATGTGCGTAGTGTTATCATATCTCCTATAGAAACATCCTCACCGAGCGGAGACAAGCTATCACTGTCTTCTCTGTCATCGATCTTTTCTTCACTCTGTAGTTCAACTTTGTCGTCATCTTCTTGGTCGTCTTTCGTCGGCATTCTTGCTACTAATTCTGTTGGAATAACAACACTGTCTATTTCATTGATATCATCGAATATTTCGCTATTGCCATCGTCAGACATATCATCAGTAATATCATTGCTGTCCTCTAGTTCGAAATTGTCGTTTAAATCATCGCTGTTTTCATTTGATTTATCTGTGTCGTCCGATGTTTCGATACTCATCTCATCGGCCTCTTGTATACTTTCCATCAATTCCAAATCAATCGGTATGGACGCTACTTTGTCGTCGTTCTCGTCGTTAGAATCATCGTCGTCACTATCCGAGTTCTTACTCATCTTACTTCCTTTGCTTACATCATCATCGTCAGGCACAATATCATCATTTAATTTGATACCAATGTCGTCTTCATCAGAAACTTCTTCACGTACTTCACTATCGTCGTCAACACTTTTGTCGTTTGAAACGTCGTCATTCAGTTCATTGTCATCAGATTCAAGACTCTCTAGACTCTTTAGAATATCGTCATCTACAGTGTCATCATTATTGGTACCATCAACATTTCCATCATTCGATGCATCGTCAGTGTCGCCATTGTCATCACTGCCAGTACTATCAATATTTTCATCATCATCATTTGCATCATTCGAAACGTCTTCAGTATCGCCTTTGTCATCTTTTGCGGTACTATCATCATTTGCATCCTCAGACACATCGTCAGTATCTTTGTTGTTGTCACTCGTCTTGCTATCAACGCCTTTATCGTCCAAATTATCGCCAGTATCTTCAATGTCATCATTTGCAGAACTATCAACATTGTCATCTTTCGAAGCATCGTCAGTGTCATCGTTGTTCTCGTCTGTGGTAGTATCGACACTTTCATCGTTCAAACTATCATCTTTATTTTTGTTATTTTCTGGCACACTGTTCAAGGTATCACCATCTTCATCGCCGCTCTCATCTATAGTAGTGTTGTTTAATCCTTTGCTGATTGACACATCATTATCATCTTCTTCTTTGTTCATGCTTTTGTCACTCGAAACGTCATCATTTGATCCATCGTCATTTTTCGAAACATCATCAGAATTTGTGTCATCGTTCGTAATGTTATCATCCGATTGGTTATCATCAACTATTTCGTCGTTTCCATCGATAGATTTATCTTCCGCAGTAGTAGTTTCAGTGTTATCATCACTCGACCGATCGTCGTCACTTTGCTTATTTGAAGTGTTTTCGTCAGTTCCTTCGTTCAACATTTCATCATTATTTCCACTATCAGCAGCTGTGGTACTGTCATTCATTTCATCATCACTTAAACCCTGATTATCACTTTTCTTTTGATCACTTTCTGTATCATCGTTTTCTATATTGCTTTTGTCATCAGTTGATTCATCCTTCGTGTTTTGTTGGTCATCCTTGCTTGTATCTTCGTTTGTTTCTACTAATGTTTTATCGTCACTATCATTGTCGCTGTTATCATCTGTCCCAGAAAGTGTTGTCGACGCTATTCCGATAACGTTTTGTGTAGACTCATCATTTCCATCCGACTCTGTACTACCAACTCTGTCATTACCTTCAATGCTGTTCGGGTCATTGCTTATAGCATCTAATAACTCGTCGTTAATGAAATCATTTATATCAGATGGCTCAACGATTTCACCCCCTTCGTCATTTTCTGGCACATTTTCGAGTTGTTCACCTCCATTTTCGTCGTATGCTGTGGGATCTTCGGGAAAGGTCATATTGACATTCTCGTCGCCAGTTATCTGTGAATTAGTGATATCCGCATTATCATCACTATCGTTTGATCCGCTGTCTTCTGAGTCATCGTTTCCTGAATCTTTGTCGTCACTGCTTGCTGTTGTGAGCTTCATTACAACGGTTGTACTGTCATCACCACTGTCGTCATTTGTAAGGTTGGATGCCGTTCCGCTCCCGTCACTCTCGTTGCTGTCTCGGTATGAGCCTTCGTCATCAGTAATATTTCTATGTTTGCCGCTGTCTATCATTGTTGTGTTCTCAACGTTTTCCAAGCTCTCATTCTCGGCTCCGTTCGATAACTCGTCATAGTTATCATTGTTCTCATCAGTGCTATTTGAATGGTGACTTTTATCATCGCTGACAACTTTTACGTTTTCGTCGTCACCCTTTGACTTATTGCTATTTGAATCTTCTGATTCTTTTTTGTCTTTGCTGTCAGAGTCTGTAGAACTGCCATCATCTGTCGACTCATCCGTGTCGTCTTTAGTAGTTTTCAGGTACTCTGAACTTGATACCGAGGTGGTGTTTGCCGAATCCGTTTTGTTGGAATTGGACTGTATCTGTCCTAATATACCCAGTGTGTTGATGAATGGATCTTGTGATGTGAAATCAAAACTAGGTTCAACCGTTGTTATTTTACTCATGGTTCGTTCTTGATCCTTCCCGTCATCATCTTCATTGTCATTGACAGTTGGAGGACTCCTAATTGGAGCTCGTCTGGAAGTAGGCGCAGTACTTATATCAGGCAAGTCTGGTATGCTTATCTGAGTTGCACCTGTAATCGGCGTAGTGGGGTCTGTAACGGGAAATGTTCTTTTTGTTGTGACATCATCAAATACAGACTTAGTTGTAGGAGCATCATCGTCATTATTCACAGGAGTAACATCATCTGATGTTGGTATAGTCGGGATAAAGGAAAATGTAGGCGCAATGGTATTTGAGACTATTTTGGACTGTGGTATGTCGTCCGACAATGATGATGGAATGGATGGAGCTGTTTGCACCTCGATATCGGCATGGCCCTTCTTAGTTCTTTCTGAAGGCTGTGTAACGGATAAATCTTGTTTATGGTCTTTAAGATCTATTGATGATTCGGTCACGGGAATCGTTCTTAAAATTTCGTCTTGAGTTTCAGGTGTTGGAGGTGCAACCTCAACATCGCGGATTGGTTGAGTATCGTCTGATTTTGACGTCTGTGTAGCAAAAGTTTTGAGCGTCCGGATATCCTGGCCGATTTCGTTGTTGCTGATAGTATTTATTCGAGAGGAAAGAGTGGGGGGTGCTATCGGATCATTATCCCCGTCATCATTTGGTGGAGGGGTAATGTCCTCTGAATTTTTACCAGAATCCTGGGGTCCTGATGTCGGTACAACAGAGGACGAATCAGTGTTCCAATGACCGGGGGCAGGCATCGGTTTGATACCTTCGAAAGGATGTTGCTCTGTATTGCTATCGTGTTTACTTATTTTTGTGACGTGAACTTGTTTTTCATGCCCCGCTTCAGAAAGTACTGGATTTCCGGCAGCTTCTCCATCACCATCGGTTGTAGAGTGCCATTCTGATGCTTGGCCGTACAGGTTGTGCTGTTGTTGTTGCTCTGGTGGTGGTGACGGTGTTCCCTCCTGAGATTGGATATCCTTTAAAAACGCAAGGTCCTGGAAAGGCTTGTTTGTCTCTGAGTTTTCCGAATTCGCTGGTGGATTATCTGTGATTCTGTCGTGACCGTATTGTCTGAATGGCCTTTGAGGCGGACTATCTGTGTTCTGGAACATCGTTTCTGGGCGCTGAGTAAGACTTTCAGTCATCAGTTGGGAAAACGCCATTTCTGGATGAGGATTTTCATCTGTATTTCGCCGCTTTCGGATTTTTTCTAATTCCTGGATATTTCTACGTTTACGTCGACGTCTGAAAATTTCCTCCTCGTTCGGTACTTGAACTTTACTCAGGTCAAGGTCACCACAGACGTCGTTATCATCGGTCGTGTCATCGATATCCCAGTCCCATATTCGGTCATCCTTTAATCGTGACTCCATGAAACTGTTCGATAGAAGTCAATGGGAAAGAATTTACGATAAACTCAAGTAATTTCAGTATTATCAATATTATGATATTTAATTTTCGATATAATTTTTTTATTGTTCTATCACTGACCAACGCACGATGTAGTGCATGGCGTTTATGCTTTGTATGCTGGCCGATCCAATTTTTTTTTGATCAATTAAAGATTTAAATTGAAAGAAGAGTATGGTTACTAATATACTGATTTTTTATTTTTCAGTTAAGATATCCATAATGTCTACTTTGTATTTACTTACTCGTTGTAGGGCCTGACTTTGTGGGGTGCCAGCTCGTCCCAGACTAACGTTCCTTCCTCCTCATGTAAGCCTGTCCATATGTTTATTATCTCCTGTCGACGAAGATATTCTCCAATGCTTTTATAATCCACATATACAGGAGCTTCGGCTTTTAAAAGGAACCCAAAGTCCTGCCGACAGCTATCTTTAGCGTCGTCCCACGATAGTTCCTTATGGTTAACATATATACAAATAGGCACATTGTTCATTTCAGCTAACTTCCAGCCGTCCCTACACACACCCTTGGACCTGACGGCACCCCGTCTCCGACCAGGGAGAGCACTTGCAGGTAAATTGTTCTTTGGAATTGGATTTCTAAAGGAGTCATCGCCGGCGCTATCACCGTCATCTTCATCGTCTCTATTGGGCCTCACGTTACCATTGTTATTCATTAATGGTGGTGAAGCCCCTTGTCTCAGAGGTCTTGCACCATCAGGAAATAGTCCAGCGCTGCCCGGTATTTGACCTTGCAATTGACCTCTGGACAGTAAAAGCAAATCTGAAAAAGACAAATTGAAATATGGTCAAAAGTATAACTCAGTTCGAAAATATCTTATATTCACAAAACGTCATGTTAAAGATGCTCCACCGCCGACCGATGGCATTTTATCTCTATCAAAAACAGGGGTAGACGAGCTAGTATTTTGTTCAGTTACAAATGTTACTTACTTTTACCAACATTGAAAAAATTGAGTTTCTTATTCTAATTCAAGATCAAAATGTTTCAAATAATTAATTGCATTCAGAAAAATATGTATGGCACTATGTTCTATATGGAATTAAGTGCTGATTGTGCATGCACCAAAAGTAAAATGAATTATATAATATTATTTTTGTTTCAATTAGACTAAAATGATTATACACACGTTACTGTGATATAATGAATGGAGCATCATAAGGATTTACAGTAGAAAACGCCTTCATAGTTCAAGGCTTCATTTGGGGGGTTTCCCGCGTGATAAAGCCACATTGACCCCTACATGTTATGTAACTGCCAACATCCTTGATGGCTGTGAAGACTGAGCGTGTAATTTGTCAGATGACTCACATATACTCTGTTATGTTAAACTTTGTAGTGTGTGTAGTGTGTGTTTAGAGGTGTATTGAATGCTATATAAAGAGACGAAGCTCACGCTAGACTTGACATATAATGACATGTAAACATCTTTCTTCTTAGCTACGCATCCTCCCACACACTATTGTACTTTTTGGCATTCCATCATATTGGATTGACAATATGGGCTCAAGTAGTTCCTGGGTTATATTTAAAACATGTATTGCTGTAATCCTTATCATAAACCCTTTTCTATCCTCAAACTTAACCTAGATGCCCCAAACAAGCTAACCTTATATTATTATAGAATCGATGTTAAATACATTAACTTATCTTGTTTTCATATTAAGAATATCGATACAACAGGGACTTGTATCATTTCTAAAACAACGCGGAACTATTTTACTGATTTATAACTGTCATTTAGCTTTTTATATTGGAGTTTTCTTCCATCTTAATCTGAGTTACATTTATTTGTGTCATATCCGATATGGTCTCCACACATTGACCCCCTCCCCCAAATAAAAGGTATGCCGACACATATTTGTTTTAGTCGTAGATGCAACATGACTGCTATAGCTACCCTGATGAACGGAGGAACACTCAGTCGGATTACATTAGAATACAATAAGAATATCTTTCGTCGATATTTTCATAAATATTATCAAATGGTGTAATAATTTCAACTAAGATTCCTGCTTCCATGCATTGATTTCTTTTACAAATAAGACATACCCTTTTCTTTTCGTTAATCAAACATGCTTTTACTTCAATTCATACATTATTAACATTGTTTTAACTTAAGCTACATTAATATATAATCTGCCATTTTTTTATTTTCTGTCATATTGTCGTATTATGTATATAAGACACATGGAAAGTGTTTTATCTCTTTCATACAAGCATAATGATATTTACGACTGTACTACTTTTAGATTATTTTATCTCTCTCTGATATAATATTATGTCTGTTATAGTGATGTTTTGATGCTTTCAATATTGTATGTGTTAGTCGATCACTTGTATAAAGCAGTCTTTCCCTCGATATGTTATCGACATGAAATGAAGTCAATTATTATTGTTATGATAACGAATGTAAGTAAATTAGAAATATTTCAGGGGCAAATACGATAAAATAGATATATGTAGTAATTAATATCAGTCATATTATTTGATACTGTACGTGATAGTGAGGACATTGTTATATTTGTGTGTAATTTGCATTATTATTTGAAATGTTTCTAGTAAGATATGAACTCGTACATTCCTATTCAGACACATCTAGAGACAGTTTCCTCAGAAGTTAGCCTCAAGTTAATATGTTGTGTGACAGTTAACTAATTTAGTATGGTGTCTAGCACAAATTGCCAACACTCTGTGTTATAAGGACGAGGAAGGTCGTGTGCCTACTACTCCGTAAAACGTGGGGACGTCCCCAGGACTGGCAGTAGTAGTACACCCACAATTAATGTTTTAATTAAGATAGAGAGTGAATTATTAGTTTTAAAATTTCTGTAACTGAACTGTTAGTAGTTGTATACCAACAATTAATGTTTTAATTAAGATAAAGAGTGAATTATTAGTTTTGAAATTCCTATAAAAGAACTGTTAGTAGTAGTATACCCTCAATTAATGTTTTAATTAAGATAGCGTGTGAAACACAAGTTTTAAAATTCCTATAAAAGATTTAATAGTAGTAATATAGTCATAAATTATATGGGAAATGGAATATTCAATTGCATTCTCCTAACATAACATAATGTCCTATCAATTTTAATCATAGATAAATGGTGTTTGTTCTATGCATTTCTGCACCTCAACGATAGTTATTTTCTCTTTCGGTTACAGACTGGTGCACCTCACATTATAATCTATTGAAAATGAAAGAATGGTTAGTGTATGAAGTCAAATTGTTAAACCGAAATATTCTTTGAGTAAAAAGGGGGAAGAAAATAAAAGAATAAAAATTTAAAATGCATGATACAGATAGGTGATACCATAAGACAAGAAGAATATTTGATCAGTCAGCATGTTGTTTGTCAACAAAGGTTGTTTACATGTAGGTTATTAGGGGAAATTATGTATTACTCTTATTAATATGCGTTGCTAGAGTCTTGTCTCGCTATCAAAAATTAATTAATAGTTATGCATATATAGAAGTTATTTAGTATGCTACAGTCGTGTGGCGTGGAGAACAAAACCTGGGAATTTGATTGTACGGTGCAGCTTAAATACACTAAAGCGATGTGCATTAATGCATGAGAGATTAGGACCTTAGTACAGAGTTGATTTATGCAAGTGTAAAAGACTGCATGCTGATTCATTTGTACATCTATAAGTATATCCCGCTAGCTATAAAGGCCCTGTCTGCTGACTGAGAGTCCGTGTCTGTAATAAATATATCAGTCTGGACGACGGGTAAAGCTACTCGCCATGTATGGTAGCATATATACAATGTATAAGTTGTCCGGGAAAGATACAAAATTCAAGAAACTATTATAAATAATTTCTAAGATAAATAGTGCAAATGGAGATGAAAAACATGTTCTAGTTTTTAAAAAAAATCCTTAGGCGAATGTCATATACATCTAGACTTAGGAATATATGTATAAGGAAACATTTCTATTCCTTTAAAACAAGAAGTCTTTCCCTTATTCTAAACAGGAAGAATTTTGAATTATTGATTATAATTTGGTACCGTATATAAAATACTATCATAATCGCCAAATAACGAAAGAACCATTTCAAAATTAGTTAAAGTTTTGCATCATCATTTGCAATGTTAAGTTATGCGATATATGGAAATTATCCTATTGCTTTACTTAATACAGCATGTATTTATATAGATATGCCGAATGGCGAGAGAGAGAGATGCCTGTGACTCATTTTGACAATTTACGTTTTCTGCAATGGTTTTATCGATAAGATCCTTACCGCGAGAGTATTTAACAATATTCAATTAACATTGCAGTTCTTAAAACAAATGACTTTGGTTACCATGAAACGATTTATAAAATCAAAATACTACTCATTTATACAGACGGGGTTACCCTATGGAATACTAGTTACAAAGATCACCTGGCGGGTTGATATGTATGCAGGTGTTGCATACTTATTAGGACAATACGTCTCCTCAATCACCATTACCGATCACTGTTCTATCAATAACTCTTGTGGATCCGACGTTTTAAAGGGGCTTTAACACGTTTTGCGGCAGTACACCTATTTAGCTTGGACCTTATACACATACACAGGTCTGCATATAATAACCATTAATGATGTTCCTAGAAAAAAAAAATACATATTCTGCCAAGTGGTTCTGTTGATGGCACGGGCTTTTATATGATATCCGGTCATTCATCATGACATGTCGCCACTTACGATATTGTATATTATTGGTTATTAAACGTACCTCAGGTAGCTTGTGCTATTACTAAGGAATATAAGTAAAGATGTGATAGCAACCCTTTGGGTATCACTACGCATAATTACAAATATAAAGAACTAATCAGTTGACTTCCATTTGGAGCAATGTATATGATTGACTAAAAAATGAAAAAAATATACTCTAACAATTATCGATGTATGGTATTACCATTGTGATTTTCACTGATTGTAATGTATTAGTGACAGAAGCATTGTTTGTTTGTTTGTTTGTTTGATTAACTAACGTCCTATTAACAGCTATGGTCATGTAAAGACGGCCTCCCATGTATGCGGTGTACCGTGTGTATGTTGTGCGAGGTGCATGTTTTGGGAGACTGCGGTATGTTCGTGTTGTGTCTTCTTGTATAGTGGAACTGTTGCCCTTTTTATAGTGCTATGTCACTGAAGCATTGTTGTCATATTAATCACCATCTATTGTTTCATCAGACGATTTTGGGCCGAATTATAAAGAAAACAACATAATAGACAATTGACCTCATTTCTTTGTTTATATTGTACAGACTAGGTAGATAATAGCACTATTGGTCATTTTTTTCTGTGGTAGTTGATCGCCTTACCGACACAATAGGTACGGTCAGCCTACATGTAATGACCATTATGTGTCCAGGCCGGTGCTCTCTGGTCCAGGACATGGACGCTATATTACAACAGTTAATGGCGGACATTTTGACTAACTGATAATAAAAACACACTTACATCGGCATGCAGTGTAGAACGAGCCATGTAAATGAGGAAATGCTTAACTATTATTTACCGTATAATAGAGCCAATGGATGATAGCACTTGTAATAATAAAGGTGTTTCCTTATTGTCTGCAATGTATAGTATCGTCGTTTAGTTGATATAGATTCCACAAAGCTGTTTGCAGTTCTAGAAAACTAGTGTTTTTTTTTACTTAGGACGATCAGATTACTGATAAAAATGTTAAAACGTTATATATAAATAAATTATTTTTTGACTTTACTTTTCCTTTCCTCTGTTTCAAGTTTCATTTCCAACAATTACGTTAACAAAACAAAAAAATAACATCAACAAAACGATAGATATTATATATCATTATACAGATGTAATGGGGTTGCAAGGGCTTAATAAGCTTATACCATTTGTGGTAAGATTTGTAACCAATCTTTGCTGCTTCTCACTTATAATGCTGCTTAGAAATGTAAAATAATTGATCAGTTTGTATGACAACTAAATTCCGGATGCTATAATCACGTCGTTAATGAATGTCTACTTCAACATAAATTTTTTATATGATTGCAGTAAGATAATAACCGCAGGGCTTGACCAGGTTAAAATAAAATGTAAATATCCAAAATGTTTCTATGACATAAAAGTTTATTTCACGTGAGACGTGATGATAATTAATTAATTTAACCATGACCTCGGCCATCATGTTTTAGTAAAATGTCAGGATAACATGTAAGCATGACAGCTTTGAAAACTTCAAACAACGATTACACGGATCTTAGTAATATAATTCACACAGTCAATGTTAACGTTAACACGGAGCTCTTGATATTCATTGATGTTTAACAAACATTGCTAAGACTTTGAATTGGTTCCAGATGTTATCAAATAGGACGTGTAGTTGTTATGATACCGTCGTCTGTCAAACACGTGATGAATTTTACATGAGGTGGAAATGTTGGTGACTTGGACATCAATGGTGTCCAAATGACACTCTGGCCTCTGTCAATGTAGGGCGACTGGTTTACCAGTACACTGTCATACAGGTCGATACAAGTGATAGATGTAAGACATTAAACTTTTTACATCTAATTTTGTCCTTTAATTTAACGTCTGAATGTCATCTCTGTATAGTTCGGACACATAAAATACAATATAACGATATTATATCCATAACCCTTCCACGTCTTAATGTCATTCTCAACTGAAAAACAGTAAACACAATCAATATAATAAGCAATCTATTTTGATACAACCCTTAACCTATTATTATTTAACTGTTAGATATATGTCATATAGGTACATAGCAGCTGCAGTCCTTAACGTATTAGATAGATGTTCAATTAAAAATCATTGTACATTGTAAACAAACAGCTGACCAAGTGATCGTTAAATAAAACATTCTATATATGACATTTTTTAATACTAAAAGACGCATTAATGTTTGATTTGTATTCTTTCTTATATCTTTTGTGAGGGTGCGCGTGAAAAATGAATTAAGCGAAATTGAGATTATGGACTGTCTTACTTTAGTGTTTTTGGTTAATGAACTAAAATGTAAATGAAACAATGACGTGACTGACTCATTCTACTTGGACTGAAGGAAGAAGTTGATATAACATAAACTGTCTAAGACTGCTACATCTGACTAATGACTTTATAAGATAATAAACAAATACAACCATGACAAAGCATCTCCACCAATAAAAGAGATACAATGTACATTGTCTGCCTATTTATCTGCAATCAAGACAATGATGTTTCTGCGTCATCATTATAAGGTGTATCAGTGTCAAACAACGTATTAAACGCTAACGGTCCCATTCGTCACGGTAATATGGTTTTTAGTTCATTATAAGTAATAATGGTTAAATATTAATGAAGATGTCATAATTAGTGATAAGCAGTAATTAGTCTGGTTTTAATTGTGTTAGCTCTATCAATGAGTCTGTTGATAATACAGCTGATTGTTCTAGCCGAAACACAAGGCGGTATTTGTGTGGCAGAGACGGGGCTATACATCTGTATGTTTGTACATGTGAGCATTGTTTTCCTTTTACGCATCGCATTCTTTGTAAGCAATTCATCTTCATACAAAAACATTTTCAATCTATTTAAACAAAAGAAATCTGAATGTATTTGGTTTGTGAAATGCAAGGACAAATAATACACCTAGAATAAGTACATCAACGTTTTGTTCTGTTTTAGTCATATGTATTCAATACTATCGTTCTAGGAAAAGCAAATTTTTGGTTAGAAGGTCTAATATAATCATTCACATGTTTAGGCTGTGTCCCGTTATAGAAAACGGTCAAGTTAGGCGAGAACAAAGTAAATCACAAATAGAAAATATGATTTTCTTTATCAAAGCATACCTAACAATAATAACCCCATAATCATTTTAGTCATAATATATAGTGAACTTCTTGTTTTCAATATTGGTATACCGCCATATTTTTCCTTTCGTTTTGTTCATAAATTATTACCTTATTTTCGTTTATGTTTTGTCAATAAGTTATATAAGCATTTGTTTATCGTGATTACTCTATATAACAAACAAACTATTGCTGCAGGTCCTATGTTCCGTACCGACGGCTTGTTTACTATGTTGTAATACGTACAAGTTCTATTCACGATTTCTATACATAGCGATAGACTAATTAGGCTCTGAACATGGTTTTATTGGGCATTAGGAGAGGAATGTGGCCATTGGCTATGTGGCTCCCTCTGGTAGGATACATATAGGTATAGATATATTCCCTTTCTGTCTAGAACATGCCTAAATGGTATTTACGTGTACAGTAGACAGTCGCATGGGCCAGTAACTACTGTTACATGTCGGAAACGCTCATTAATACCTAACATAAATAACGATATTTACTGCACGTGACGGATTATAAAGATAAAAACCTATAAACACATGTGTTTATAGTAATCATAGTAATTTGCATATATATTTAAACAAATTGAACTAGTCTGTTTTGATAAAAAAGGTCAATGAATAACAATGCCATGACGTGAGAGCGTTTCAACACAAATTAATGACCCATTTCATAAAGATAAACTATGTTCAAAGTGGATGACTTAAGATTTCTAGGAAACTTGAACTTGTTTCAAAAACTGAATATTTCGTCACAGTTTAATCACAGGCAGTTAGAGGACCATCTAATCACTCAACAAGGACGATCACTCTATCTTCAGTCATATAATGTATAGTTTTACAAGGTTTTTTTTTCTGTGTAATCAAAAATGTATGTGTCAATGTTGAGACATTTGTGATGGATATTAACAAATCTCTGTTGATCATGTTCCTGGTATGTGTCCCCAGACCCTCCCAGTGTGGCGAGTTAATGTTCGTGACGGTTTTGTTAATTGATTGTGGTAACAAAACGCTGAAGTTTTTTATAACAACATATATAGCAGTAATAGCCAATCAGACAAAATGTAAAAAAAAAAGAAGCCCAAAACCAATGCGACTATTCACCATAACATACAATCAAATGGCCAGCAAATAGATAGACAGACTTAATGCCAGAATCACAATGTAAATATAATCCAGAATGCAGAGGAAACAACCAACACATTGATATCTATTATAAACAGATAACTCATAGAGAGACACAACCACTGTATTCTGTATTATCTGTGTATAACCTCGTGGGTCTACTTACCAAACAAAAGATAAAGCTGTAATATGTTTTTCACATGGTGCATGAGTCTATGCATTATCCTCCTAGTAGGGGTTTCGTCATGACCTGCACAAAATAGAAAAAACAATATTATTAAATATCGATAGCTATTATCATTACATTCATTTACCACAGTCCAACATTAATTAAGAATGTACAATAGACCGGTGATCATTGTTAAATATGATTAATTTATATGACATTGTAGATTTTGAAAAGTCATAAATCCTTTTAAAACTTCAGATACTAATCCCATTTCACCCTTTCAATATTCGAACTAATTGAAGCTCCTTCGGTGAATTAAACAAAGTCAAATTTGTTTTATTGAGACGCTTTTCATCCACAGAAATATGCAGTTAAAACGTTCAAGGCGGAATGGACATTTCCAGACGTTTTGGAGCTAGCATTAGTTTACATGCATTACTTAAACTTTTTTGTATATAATATACATATCATTTCAGAACTGTATTGTCTTAGTGTCAGAAATGTAAATTAATTTTCAGATTTAAATTTGACACTTTGTTTACATTATAAAAATGTGTAACACTTGATTAACCAAAATAATCTGTGTTTTTTTCTTAATTTAACTCTATAGTATAATGGAATTTAAACTTTATATAGTTTGTGTGTGCGATTTGTCAAGAGCTAAAACACGGCTCAGGAGTATAGTTTGAAATTTACAAAACACAGCATTACTGTATTTAGTTTTTACACAAACCTTCAGCTAATATTGTGTTTGGTAAATTTCAAACTAAACATATGAGCCGGGTTTTAGCTCTGACAACTCGAACACACAAGTAATATATAAAACACTCTGACACCATGGTAGCATTCGTATAATATTCTTTACTCCTAGCCTTCCTCTATGTATTTTCGTTGCCTGACGTAATCGTCGCATAAATATGATAACATCAAGGAGTATGACAGGTTGAGGAAAAGTCAAAGTCGTATATATAAACAGAGAGGACTGGTAGAGCGATAATCTAATAAAAATATAAAATGCACGTCAAAAGTACGTCATTTATCATTGCTTTAAAACAATACATCGTTGTTTGATTATATTGATGGCGAAACAAACACGGTATATGTATATAGGATCAGTTTAATGTTTATCTATACATATATGTTAACATTGTATAAAGTTATTTCTGGAAGTTGTAGATGTTCGCTGGTGGTTATGTATAAGGCTTTTGGTTACTCAATACTTCAAACTAAATGAAATATATGTCTGTCACTTACAAAGTTGTTTATGAGTCTACCTCCATTTTGTATATTAGACAATAAAGAATCCTACTTCACAACTGTCAAAAATCGTTGCATTGTCGTTACATAAAACTGTAGACGTCTCTTTTATGAAGAAAATTGCATTATTTCCTGATTTCTTTATCAAGTAATTAATTAAATTCACGTTACATTTGTTTTTTTATATTAAATGACATAATGAATGTGCGAAATATGAAATAATACGTGGTTTAACGACAATTTAATGACATTGGTCATTTGAAGTGTTTGGTCTTACATGATAAATTAAATGCGATGGATAGTGTTGGAAATGTGTATGTAAATTAGTACACTTTGTGGTGAACTTTGAATCAGAGGACAGTACAGGAAGTTTATCGTGAATTTTATCAGGCGACTTATGAATAATTAATTTACCTTAGTGCAAACAATACAAATAGGCTTTTGTCCAGGTGTAAATACAACCAATTCCTGAATTTATTTAAGTGTGCCCGTTATATTTCTAGCTCAACTCGTAGATCGATGCTTATTAACTGATGTAATATATGTGTGTCAAACTTGTCTTTATTATCCTCTTTTTATTCATCTATTTTAACGACACACTACATTTACTCCATCGACTTCCGTCAAAATTATAACTGAAAATACATGTTAAATAATTTATAGCTTTGCTTAACATATATGACATACTTAAGTTTTCAATGGAGCATGAATATATACATAAAATTCATAAAAAAAACCTGCATTTAAAAAATAATGATACGTCCACAGTAATTTGTTGAAGAACTAAAGAACATTTATTACTAATGTATTGCTGTTAATTCATATGTAAAATACGCCGACAAAACAATACATATCAACAGTATGAGAGTATTTATGGTTTCTCAAAATTAAAATGTTTCCACCCGTTTCATTCTGGCATTTATCTTGATACTGTTGTTTTTATCCCATTTTACCATTTATTGTGTATGACATATTTCGTACTCATTGGTGATCACATAAATATTTCGTTACCATCGTTATGGTTTTTTTTAATAAATTAAAATGTGATTTTGTTTGAAAAAGGTGTGATAGTTTATATTATATAAAACAATAAAAAGAACATATCAAATGTACTTTGTGATATATCAAACGGTTAAATTTATGATGCACATGCAAAAATATTGTATTTATATATACATGTATACATAAATAATCAGAGAAAATAGCAACATGAGCCTAGATCAACAAATATGAAAATGGTGTTTATATTAAAAATCACAAACATGTTTCAGAAAATGTCACAATTTTTAACAACAATGTTATTGTGTGTGAACGATATAATTTGCCTAGCTCCAGAACAAGTGTTTATGTGTCGTTTGGTGATCCTATTTCTTGACAGTTTCTTTATACGTCATTTAGTAACGATATTTAGTAATGATATAAACATACATACACTATATCGTGCATGGCCGAAAGTGACAAAACGTCACCATCGGAACACTTCATCCATCATGCACGTATTTAGTATTCTACACTCTCTGACAGGAAGTTTTGAATTGACAACTCGAACTAATACAGAGGTATTGCAACGTTTAATAATTTCTTTATCAATTATTACTTCAATTTTTTTTGGAATGTAATGATTATACCAAACTATTGATCGCTTAGGTTGGTTATTCATTTGTCCTTAATCATGTAGTTATTATTATCATCACACATGCTTTCTTATATGAGTAAAATTGACAAAATATTGCTGTGACTCGTTCTGTTTCATCCAAAGTCACACAAATACATAGGGTTCATCAAAGATATTATGATTATGAACCGGATAACACTACATAAAAAAATTGGATTAAACATTTCCCAAAGACTTTATAGCAGTTTTAAAAGAATCTGTATTATCATTTATTTGAGAGAATCATATTGAAAAAAATAACGTGGAAAAAATGAGATGATAAAAATCATAGAAGAAATAAGATGATAAAAAAACATGGAAGAAATAAGATAATAAAAAAGCATGGAAGAAATAAGATGATAAAAAATTTGGAAGAGAAAAAAGATGGAAAAAAAGCATGGAAGAAAAAAGATGGAAAAAAGCATGGAAGAAAAACATGATAGAAATCATTGAAGAAATAGGATAATAAAAACATGGTAGAAAAAAGATGATAAAAAACATGCAAGAAATGATTAAATCTTAAAATGGGCACTAATGATTGTATTCTAGTTACATAAAAAAAATATCGTTTAACCATAAAATTGATTACAGTGTATTTGCACAGAAAGATAAAAAAAATACATATTCAGAAAAAAAATTACCACACACATGGACAGATATCACAGTGCAATATACGAAATGGTTTCGTATGCCACAATGTCGGTGACCACACAAAACGACGTACATACCATGATCATATCATACAATAACTGCAATGTTTAAGTCAAACCATATTACAGTGCCAAATATACATGACGGTGAATAACATCAGCGACCAAGGTCAAATAAAACACAAAAAGGGCAATAACTCCGTGGTTAGATACAGGATTAGGATATATCATATATTGTGTTTAAGTTATATATAGCCTAATAAAGAATCTATAAACCAACTTGTGTGTCTGGTCTTTGTACACTGGGGCACAGTGGTGATGAAACCCGTGAAAACATAATAAACTGTCAAGGTCTCAAAACTACCTGCCACTTTAGCAACACACATACAACAAACACGGTCAAATGATATAGAATTTAGAATAGAAAATGTCAGGGGACAAAGAAAACAAACATTATAACCATGGTCTTGAAAACCAAACAATAGTATGCATAGTTTTGCAAAAGCCTCCTAACAGATTTAATATTACAACATAGAGTATCAATAGTTACCTGCTTATTGTTTCGTCCTAGTGGGCGCAAGACCACTAATCGGAGAGCATGTCACACTCATCATTAATACTGATGTACTTGGGTGAACATAGAGATGTCCAGAATCCTCCCACGTGTCTAGTCATAGCCCAGACACATTACATAAGCCGAATGTGGTTCTATTTCTTGGTTGGGGGAGGGGGGACTAACGTCAAACGTGACCGATACCTTCTGAATCATGCTGAATGATTAATAAACGATTTTTTTTAGAAATGACAACTTACAAGATTATCTTTTCAACATGTTACGATCTATTTTCATATTTTCTGAAATCTGCTTACCTTTGGTATTTGTTTCAATAGAAAATATATCATTTTGTATCAATCGGTTATAAATGTCCTATCGTAGCTTAACACTTTGACAGATCAAACATCAAATTTCATATCGGTTTCCTTGTAAGCATTCTAAAGTGCAACGATTTCTGATGTTTTTGATATCATTAATGAGTGATTAGTGGTCATTTTGGGTCTATACAAAGAAAATATTACGCCATAGCTAGTTGATGTCAATCAACACTTTTTTTCCGTAAGATCAGAAACATACGTAATCATCAAATTTTAATATGTATGAAAGCGCAAATCAAATCAAAGGACACAAGTACCTGAAATCTGCTATTCCATTCAGTGTTAAACATCACTTATATTATAAGGCTTTATTTAATGCTATAACATGTTTACATTATCCAGTATTAGGTTATATTATTATTATTATATTTATTTATTTATTTATTTATTTATTTATTTATTTTATTTATTTATTTATTTATTTATTTATCTATGCTTTAATGTAACACTGCGTGAACATTTAACATCTAACTATAAGATATAGTATATCTCTTTTGTAGGTTATATCTTTCTTTGTTTTTCCCGCTTCTCCAACTGGAATAGACATAATGTCCAATTTACCGGCTCAAGCTATAAACACATATATACACATATATATAGTACAAAAATCATGTGTCTCAGACATAGAGATTGTCACGTCCATCAATGGGAGAATTATGGATCGCCATTAATCTTGCGTCATCCATTTGTCCGCTACTTAATGGCCTGCGGCGCATGTGCAGAGGCAATGATCAGGTTTTTTTTATAGATACTTGAGCGTGAGAAGAGCCAATTACTGATCTTCAGTAAAAATAGATTTGAACGTGGTTAGGATTTTGATGGTCCTTTATGTACAGAAAGGTCAAAATTGTTGCCGTAGTTATTATTTTAACTTTTAATATTTTACTATCTGTTCTTACGCAACGAAACTGTGTTAAATGCTATTAACATTACAAATAGGTATAGCTCAACTAGAATTGGAAAGAAAGGGCTTGCTTGTCGGTGACTGATTACAAAATAAAATTAAGACCCTGTTAATTACCTATAGGCCTACAGGGTTACCTATCTATGATACCATTACAGAAGAACGAAGACTATATGCCTTAACATAACAAGTGGGCAATCTTTGTCAAATCGGCTAGTGAGTCATATAACGTCTGGACCTCTCCATTCTTTTGAATCAATCGATTAAATCGTTTTAGGTTACAAAAAGTCACATGTAACATGCTATTAACATTGGATTGTTAACATAAAAACAACAACACCATTTATCAACGACTCCGCTGTTCGAATACAGTAGGCCTACCAGTATCTTAATGTAAATGGATATTAATATACAAATTAATATAAATGGGAACACAAAACGCTCTTAAGTGGATGTACACAGTGCTAAACGTATTAAGAGCTTGTCAGTCAGAATGCTAATTTGCATAATGACGTCGGAACCTAAGAAGCGTGAAAATTGACGAGGTCAGGGTCACCGAGGTATGCATGACCCGCTCCATCAGTGAAGCTGAAAGTGACGGAATCGAACTCTCCCCGGCGGAAATGACCTTTTCAATCTAACGCAATATAGTTTCGAGCGCTATTTTTTCATTTTTTTTACTTGAAAGCTAATTTGTAGGGGAGATAATATTTAATATAAAATGCACAAAGCGTTTTCCCTGACAGAATCTGTCGCCATGCTGACCGTTTGATTGAGTTCATTTTGTGATGAACATTAATTCATCATATCTTGATGACAGATCTGGCAAATTAAAGAACAATTGTACTAATAAAAAATAATACAATAATATGTTTGTATTGACTGGGTTTGTTTCAGATATAGCGTTTAGTATATGTCTTAAAATCGTACAAAACAACAGCGTAATATATACATACAGTGCAATATTTTCGATATGCGATGTTTCAATGTATGATTGAAAAATTAAAATAAAAACAAAACAAAAATTGAATTATCTAAAATTCTTCCAAAACCGCATTTGTGAACTACATTCAGGATTACAGATCACCGAAATTATGTTCTCGCGGTTCAAAAACTGTATATGTATTATCCTTTTTGCTCTTAGAACATTAAAGCTATTTGTTAATTAGCTTTGAAATTAATCATAAGCTGTAAACTTTACATCAGTGATCGAACATATCTAAACCCACGAGCCCTGATGAAGTTGTGAAAATTATTCAAATGTATAGATAATCATGTATGATGCCTGATTAACATTAATAACAGCACAGCATTTATATACATGTACATATATTGCATATACTGTATGTAATGTAACTTTTGGTAACTTTTCGTGGTGAAATATACTCTTACGTTCTACATTTGTCAGTATGAAAATTTTGGAACATAAATTTTTTACAGATAAAATTGGAAAATAACGTATACAATTGGCATCTTATATAAAGGTAAGGTATGTGCTTTTTTACCTGCGTACAAGAATATTGCAACAAAGAAAAGTTCAAATTAAAGAGAAAATGACAATGCTTCTTTTCCTAATTTTTCAGTCGTTTCGTGCATTCCGTTGTTTTTCATTTCTAAATAAATAAATAAAATGTTTCAAAGAAGTTGAGAAGTTGTTAAATCATGTATGGATGATTACCCATAATGTACGAATAAAAATATCAAACTTGAAGAATTCCAAATTCTGTGTAAATAAGCTCAATGACTGTCTTTCGCACACAGAGCCATTCAGACATACATACATAAATAAAATACATTCAATATTATACGGAGTTTGTCTGCAATGTAAAAAAATTATCACACATATTATGCAGATCGATGTATATAAGACATCTTCGAAAAATAATACATTTTTATTTAAATGTAAATACAACTTACAGAAAAGTATATTCAGGCTTAAACCTATAACCACAAACTGTTACAAAACATACAATATAACGTGTAATCTCGTACAAAAGAAAACCAGTTGTAACAATTAATATGGACAAAGCACGTGATAATATACAGTGTGAACGTTTTGTATCATACATATGATATATCACTCCAGGTAATTAGAAATAAATGATATCACTGAAGTAAATACAAGGTCATTACTATAAACTAATAACCCAGCATATGTTGTGTTTAAATGATGCTCACACATTATTCTGTCTACGTTTGTACTTTTATCAGATAACGTGACGATATTAAATATCTATATCAAGTAATGGACATTATAAAATTATCAACGTTATTAATTATTTTTTAATGCATCTATACAGATATTAATCGAGATTCACTCGTTACACATCTAAATACATCGACAGGTGCGCTATATTAGAGATGGATGATTTTGTAGTTGATGGATGAATAGGTTTTAAAGTCAATACATAACTATGCATCACTTACTATATCTTATATTTTTCTCTATTTTCTGCTGTAGATGAATCTGTGTAGATAGCAATACCAAGATTATAAATTGAATAATAAACTTTAATGAATACAATACATTACAAATGATTAATATTCATCTTAAAACCCTAACTTTAATTGAATTGTTTTGAGATCAGATTGTAAGTATACAACTAATTATCAAACCCTATTTACCTCGTATGATATATTATGAAAATTACGCACTAAGGGATAATTGAATAAAGAAATTAAATGTGAAAAGGGATCTTCGATGAAAATATTTTCTTTCGATATCATAACTTAAGTTTTACAAAATTATTTCTGTCCTTTTACATTTTCCAATTTGTTGAAAAAAAGACAAATGTCCACTTGCTATGGCCGATGTTGTTAGCAATGAATCATAATAATCACTTTCGCACATCATACAGCCACATATATTCCATCACCTTGCTTACATTGCCGCCATCTTGGAACTTACCTCTAGGCACACTGTATATTTATACAAAATTTGTTTACTTGTCTTTAGAAACAGAATACTAATTTCTCCAGAAAAGAAAACAATAAACATATTCGGACTTTTCGTTATTATATATGTCTATTGTTTTATGAAATGTCAGATAAGTTATAAGATATGGGTCAACTGTTTACCGTTTTACCTGAGTAGTTATACTTACATCAAAGTAAATCACGTCCGTTGGTTTTCTCCAAACGAATTAAGTCCAAAATGGGAAACAGAGATTAAAACCAATTTTAAATCACATCCTCTGGTAACGATAAAATCCGTTTTGTGATCCGAAAGAGTCACTGATAAACACACTCTCGGTAATATTTCTTAAGATGTTGAAACAGTGGCCTACTGAGGTTAGGATCGTTCATAGATTGGAGAAGCTCCTGGCTGACCCGGAATCTTGCCCCAGGGCTGACATCAACGTTACACCTGTCATCGGAAGCAAGTCGTATGTCAGACACGGAAGATCCCGCCCCTCGCACAAACTTATCTTACTTGTATCTTACCTGTGTTATACAGGTAAAGCTGCGAAAGGATTTGGGGAATCTTTATCTATCTTATCTAACACTTTTCCATTATTTGTATTCCTCATTATAATTTAACCATCATGATTATTTCAATACAGCAACGGAACACGCATATTTTAACTGGACCAAGTCTCGTTAATTTATAGAATCGGCTTCCATGCCATTATCAAGGTGGTCAAGCGACGGGAACGTTTAAAACAGTTCGAAGTCATGTAGAAATACATTTTGAAATATATTTAAATTCAAGAAATGTAATCAATATATTAAAATCTTTACACTGATCGACTGCCATTTTATGTTTTTGGTGGCTTAAAGGTATACTAAAACTCAGCATACTGATTGTTTAACTACAAAAGGTGTTACTTGATTTCTATTTTCAAATCAAATATTACAAATTAAAGTTCCTAATATCCAGAATATTGTGATAAATGTCTCTGAAATGCACTAATTATATATTTTGGATAAATTGCGACAACAACAGAGAAATGTGCGGGGAGAGTGAAGTAAGCTGTCCATACGTGATGTTACCAAATCTTCAGTATACCACGGTAAGGATAGCTAGCGGCCTATTTACATCTATCCATCAAACAACACACATAATACCAATACAGATCCGCTGGTTGTTTCTATATAGTTGTTTTACAGAGAGGGCACGTGTATTGTTCTACACAAAATGGCCATAACTGACCATATATGACCATGTTATTGGACGGGTGTAGATATATACAAGACTGATAATGAGGAATATACATTGTTTTCTTGTGCACCAATTCTGTTACATCAGGCGTTCACACAAAAAACCAAGAAGGAATGCAATTTCTTTTCTATCCTTTCTATAACAATTTTTATGATTCCCTTTTGATTAATATTTACTTATATTGGTGATAATTTGTTTTAACTATCCCCTTTTTAACTAAATTTAGCATTATGAGATACTTTTCATATATATTCGAGATTGTTTGTTAGTTTGAATTGTTTTATAAGAACTTAGATACGCATGCATTAATTTATGCTTAACGTAATTGTTTACCAGATGTCAAGGAAATATTAGAACTGGAAACAAAATAGAAAAAAATACCTGCAAAAAATCAGATAGCACAAATTAAGAGTACGATAAAAAATATAATGTAAGATTCACAAATGATTTTATCTTTATTCTTAGTAGAGTATGAGAGAATACAAAGCCTATAATAACAGTAACCTTTAAGTGGAATTATATTTTGATTTTAAACATATTTTTATTGTCGTAAATTATTGACAACAGGGATTGGACACAAGTTTTGCCAACTTAGTAACGTCCTCTCCCGAACACATAATATGAATATATACATAATGGACAGCAATGAAGACAATACATATATATAATATGAATCAAAATTTTCTATTTTAAGAATGAAGGAGAAAAGGGAAAGATAGAGGAGTATAGGAGAGGAGAATAGTTATTTATTAACTTATAATTATTTGTAAAAGTGATAATTGTATACATAGTTATCTGACTGGCTGGGAAACACCGATCGGTTACTTCCTTAAAACGTTGTCCATTATACACATTCCATAGAAGACATCGCACTGAAGATCCACTCGAAGCCATTCCTTTCCTTGAAAATCTTTCACCTATACCAGCCAGTAGATACAACTAATTTATATTGTTGACATATGTATAACATGTAATCTATTAATCAACTAAGATACGGGGTAGATATAGGAAATGGGGTAGGATGCTCATAATGTCAAAACCTGCCAGTACTATCAATATAAATTTGGACTGCCTTTGCAATATTAAGGTTAGCATCATTTTCTAAATCTGCATCTCCTCTTAGTAATGTATCTAATGTGATGTCACCGGGGAACCAATGAAGATCGTTTAATAATGTCTGTCGTATAATGTGATATTTTGGGCATGTAAGGAAAAAGTGATAAGAGTCTTCGCACGTGAATCCACACTCACATCGTGCTGAAGGCAAAAGATTGGATCTGAAAAGATCGTAATTTAAAGTACTTGCTCTATTTCTTAATCTACAGTGGAGAATATCAAGCCGTCTAGTACCAAAATTTAGAAAACACAAATCGGTTTCAGGAAGGAAAGATTTACTTAAATTTGATTTGAAGGTATTTAAAGTTGGAATTATATAGTCACGCTTACAAGATTCTCAGACGAAGGAGAGCATTTAGATGGTTATGTATTATGCACATTTACGTAACAGCTGAGTCATTCTTTGAGCTTGGATTTGTAATTGTCTGCATAAACAGTTTATTACTACTCTATCTTAATTTCCCCGCTGTCTGATCACCTTTTAACCGGGTCCAAAATAAAATTATTCATTTTATACGCCAAGTAGGGGTACTAACTTGTTTTTTTGATAAATGCATTGTAGACTATTCCTCGGTAAACAAGGGCCACATAGTGGCATCTTTACTGCCGTCTATGAGGTAGAAAGGCCCATAATCGACTGGTAATGATTGACACGCGGATCGTTAGGTGATCATAACAGTTATGATGATATCGACAGGTGCGCATGAAACGTGGCGACGTGTCGGTGTGGAATCGTCCCTGTGATGACCAAACAAATCGACATAACTATACTGTAAACAAACTATAAGGACAAAGATGTTTACAACAGCGCTGTATTGTTTTAAGGAATACCTAAATTCGTACTAGAGAACTATATTACAGCCTAAAGACTACTATCATAGACAATCCACTAGCATGCATACATTTGGTGAGATTACATTATATTTTATATAAAAAATTACAAGTTGAAGATCGTGTTATGCCATCGAAAAAGCCTCAAAGGTTTATCATTTAAACAAATTTTACCAGAGAATAATCCATCATCTTTGATCTAAAGAAATTAAATGAAAATGGCGAAATGCAGTAAAAATGACCGTAGAATTGTTAAAGGTTTCCGAAACCTCATATACAGTATATACGTCCTTATTGTCTTTAGGGAATCCTTGAACAAGTATACATTCTACCATTTGGAAACCACAGGGCTATGTCAGAATCCGACAGAAATAGAAAAGTGTTTTTCATTAATGTATGTACCAAGTAGAAAAGGTCTTCTGAAGTCAGTGGAGTACAGTGTATCAAAAAGTAGCCTTATTATGTACTCAAAATTGATAAATGATTATTTATATTCTGGTTCTGGTGTGTTGTAAATATTTTATCTATTTGTTGTTGTTTTTATCAAATGTCACAACACATCTCTATTATCTATGCACTATATGTGTATGAGCTGTACCTTCAAGCAGAAATCCAAATTCATTTGAAAATACAACAACATTCGAAATCTGATGGTATTATCCACGTAGTAGATCTTATGCTAAATTTGATGATAAATATTATTTTCTATGCCCTTTAGTTATTTAGTACAAATAAGCTAGATACTCATATTCGATTGTTAAATGCGTTTTAATCCTGTTAATAATGGTGGCTCAGTGGAATCATAACTCACTGTTTCAATGAGGATTTTGATATGCTGATCAAACCTGAAAATTCCAATTTTTATAATATTTTCAAAATCTGCTGGTAATGTCACATACTGTTACCGTAGTTGTGTTCGTGAGTATTTAATTTGCATGCATTAACTCTTTCGTGGTGTTGCTGTTTTTGCTATGGATACACTTTCAGACTTTTAATCAATAAAGTTTATATATGGACAAAATATTACGTGCGGTGAGAGATTTTTGAGATCAAAAGACCTTTGCGTATTTAACTGAATTAGCTAAATAGCTCTCATATATGTACATCATTACAGTATTACGTCTTTGCATATTACGCAATTTAGGTATCGATTGTTATGTCATTGTTTTGTTAGCACAATTCACATCGTTTTGTCTGAAAAGTATGACGATACGCTCGCAAACACAATCAATATCTACCCTCAAGGGCAGATAACTTTGTAATATGCAAAGACGGAATACGGCTCCAGGTGTGTCTGGTCCTGGCTATAACAAAACCCCTGCCGAGGTTTCGTAATGTTTTTAATGGGTCACGCCTTTATATTACCCTTTGACTATGCGATAATTAAAGCTAAATATGTCGTACGTTATAACAAATATCCCATGATTTTTTCTAAACAAATGAAGAAAAGTGGATTGGTATTAACAAGTATGTGCTATTTTTTCAAACCAAGACGACCCAGCTGTCTAACTGACATCTCTCCTCCAATTTATATTAATGGACAATTTGAATATTCATAGTTTCATTAAAGTCACATCCTTTTTGACATGGTTAATGTTTTTCTAGTCCTTTAGACATTTCTTTGCAATGTCCGTGTGCTTTTGCCCAAGGTACACCAGCAGTAAGCTGAGTATCTAGTATACATCCATTTTAAACACATTGTTCTTAGGGTAATGAATGGCAACGACGCATGTCTGCTTAACCTTATTTTCCCCGTGTCGATGTAATGATAATTATGGACTTTTGTTATTTTCTACTCTTGAAAAATTTGGATACTTAAGAACAAGTTATGTTTCGACGCACATCTAGACGAGTCTGGGACAGTTGAACCTATCTTATCAGATAATTAAGTATTTTCATGATTTTTTTATGTTCCTTTTAGTTATTCATTGATTGATAATCAACAATCAATTGTTTTATGAAATATTTTCTACAAAAGAACGATTTCCAAAATTTATGTTTGATAATCAATTCTGTAGCATTGGATAAATTAATGTTGTGCATAAGGGACAACCGTACATTATTTTACTGTAAGATTGATTTGAAATCTTTTGTAGAACAGAACAGCTTTACTGGTATGAGATATTTAATAAAAAATAAGGCAGATAATACTCTTTTCAAAGGAATATAATAGCCAGATTTTTGTAGATTATTTTGGTAAATTGTGGTGATGAATGTGAATCGCTAGCCATGATGAAGTTAGTTAATGGTGTGTGTCCAAGGGTCCTGTCAGAATCTAATCCATCATCTAACGTCACATTACAGATACATGCACTGAATAACAATGTACTGGAGCACCATCGTAATTAAAGTTTATAGTTATATAACTACTTTATAAACATTTCTAATTCATTTATGTGCATATAGAATTGTTTCTCGTATTATGTTAATCTACGTATTTGAATATGATTAATGTCACCTTAATTCTGCATTCATTGTAAAATTTGTAGAAATTCGCGAAAAACAGCCTGTTTAAATACTTGTTGTGATGCTTGGGTTTTGACTCCTGGTCGACTCTACTGACCGAATGAGGATTATATCCATGACAAACTGCAGTCCCTCCACGTACCTATAATCACCTATATATATATAACGTCTTTGTATTTTACTTGAAAATGGTCAGATATGAATAATAAACAATCAAATAGTGATAAGAAGACAAAAAAGTCCAATCGAAATTTAAATTGAGGCGAGCAAACAAGAAATGAAGATGACAAATTGTATGAGGACTCATAAAACTAGCTGTCCGAAGGAGCACACTCTTATAATACTTTGAGAAATCATATTTGTTTCTCAAAAAAGCAAACTTTGCTAAACCCCACTCCATGCATATTGCCCAACCTTGCATTAGTTTTATTAACTAAATTATACCGGGACCAACATGTTAATCTGCATGAGATGGACACTACCCGACGATCCAGAAAGAAAACAGAAAAAATAACCACCAATTCTAAGCTATACATTTTTAGTTCATGTGAATTGTCCTAATGTCTTAATTTTAGGATGAAACACTGTTTACAATGCGTGTGAGATTGTCGAATATCCCACGGATCTAGTGTATGGTATTTCGATTCACAAAGGTCAAATGCATAAAAAAGGACCTTATATTTTGTTTGATAATATGGTGATATTTACAAACTAGAATATCAATTTTAACCTCTAACTTGGTATCGGTATACTTCAATAAAAACGAAAATAATAATAACATTGCATTGAAAAAGTAAACAAACAAGCAAACTGCGAGGTATAAGTCATGCAAAAAGCTTTTGACCTAGAAATGACTTTCATACCTTGCAAGTAAGGAAAGTGGATAAAACTCCTCATGAAACATCAGAAAGCTAAAATCGTCCGCTAAAAGACACTCAAGTTTTATTTACACAGATGCCAGTTTTATTTCATATTGATGACAGGCTATTAGAACTGTATCACATTAATTAAATTATGAAAACACACATCTATGTAAAAAAGCGATTTGATAAAGTACAAACAGAAATTAATTGATAACTTAAGAAATTCTGTCCAATCTTTACACTAAGACAAATCACCCTAGATGTTAACTCTAGAATATGGACGTGACTAGGTTATTGTTGAATTAAAAGTTTTATACATAGATGCAGGTAGGTATTGTTCAATATACAATATACATACATGAGGTACATGTACGACATTTTTAGAAATGGACTGACCTATTCAGCCAGAGCTTGTGTGACATTTCTCTATGAATGTTAAACCTGTAAACAGCTCCCTTCTTCCTAATTGACGTCAGGTCAGTTTGTGGTGCCGTTAGATTTTAAACTGTTCTAATTAAGATGGCTGACACTTATGTGTTATGAACATTGTTTATATATAATTGAATTGTTTTTCTACCATAAAAATATGACAGCTATCTAAGATCACTATTTGGCATCATGTCTAAGATATTCACGCTGTTGACATGAAATAAACATTGTAAAACCATTGTGATTCTTAAGTTGTATTGTTTATATTAGAATTATGATTTAACGTTTTGACGATTTAACGTTATGCTTTTATTATGTGTTAGTTTAAAATTACAGATATAATTATCGTGCAGTATCATCGATACTCCGGGGGTTACTCTCACTGTAGTTTAATATCAACTTCTGAACTATGTCACAGCAAACTGATGAAGTTTTGTGTACGACAACAAATCAGATAGTGTGGACCTTTAATGTACACCAAAAGGATCGAATAATGGTACACTGTGGCTGACTAAATGACTTTAAAGCTAGGTCGCTCTCTCTACATAATCTTTAAAGGAAGTCTTTATATGCTTGTGAGTGGTCAGGGTTTTTTTCTGGCGTTTCCTCAAAATATATAATGACAATGACAGTAACTCGAGGATGTTCTGCAGAAAAATAATCAAAACGTGAGAGGCATCATAGCAACTATCATCATAGCAACTATCATCACAGCAACTATCGCCATAGCAACTATCATCATAGCGACTATCATCATAGCAACTATCATCATAGAAACTATCATCACAGCAACTATCGTCATAGCAACTATCATCATAGCGACTATCATCATAGCGACTATCATCATAGCAACTATCATCATAGCAACTATTATCATAGCAATTTTTATCATATTTAAAAGCTGTATTTGTAAATTTGAATTTTAATCTTTGCATTTTACAGAGCTCCCTTGCAGGTAGGTACCATTGTGACATCGTTATTTTGTGAGCAAAGATCCACGTCGTTTACTATGAAAAAGCATGACGTTACGCTCGCAAACACATGACGTCTCAATATATATATACATATATATACCCGCAGGGGCAGAAACTATGTAATATGCAAATACAGAATAGGCTTTTTGAACGTAACTTGTATTACTTCTTTGTGTCACACTGGAAACATTTGTAGGTTGGAATCTTTACATATATCCAGGTTAGTGTTACATGTGGCATCTACATGCTTATTAATCTCTGATAACCTCGTTACTGCAATAGTGTTCGTTTACCTTAGTGGGTTTGATCATTTATGTTTTGTTTGTTAATCAAGTGTACTATATTTCCATGTTTTTATCGTAAAAGATATTAAAAAAAATATCCAAAAAGGAATTACAGGTAAAATGATGCAGTTTGATTTAAGAGTTTCAATGTAAAGGCATTGCAAGTTACACAGATACACAACTAACGTTCCAAATGCAACACTTACATTTAAACTAGGACAACTTTTCGAATGTTTCTGTTCTCTTTAAAAAGTAATAATGTTTTATCTTATTGAAAGCTTGTTATTTTGTTCAGAGACTGAAGCGTGTCTGTTGTTATAAAAGATGGATAATTAACAAACTTAGTATGCTGTTCAAAGGTCACTTATCAATGAAATTAAATTCTTACGAATTCAATTAAACCACATACATGTACTTCAAATTTCGATAATGACAATACATTAAATTTTTCAAAACGAATGATTGTAGCAACACATAAGGTGTTGTACAAAAATGGCAAATGCATGGCGTAAAAATAGAAATCACAATATGGCTCAACAGATAATAGTAGGGTAAAAAGGGAGGGTTTGTAAAACGAAAAACAAGGATTTAATCTTATCTTGGGCTGCAACTTTATTTCAATCTTCACTAATATTACTCATTTTCACTACCATATGACGTTGAAGAGATTTGCTGTCCGAGCAGTGCCTAAAGGTTGTGTCTGACAAGTGTCTATGGGGCTTTCAAAATGCAAATAGAAAGCTAATAAAATTCAGACATCAATCAAAGTCGACCATATTCATATACCTCTACTACAGCCACTTACGTAAATGCAAAGTTGTCAAATGGAATATCATACAATGTATGTGCTTTCTGAAACTTGCTAATATTCGCTCCTTTGAAGCGCAGATATTAAAATTATGTTATGGCTTCGCTGAAACAAAAATGTGACTAGGCGAAAATTGTAATTAAACAATCCATAGAACATAGAATATCCTAAATGTAACCATTCTAACCGTTTCGTGTTCGTCCACTTATATCTTTTTGATGATACAAATGATGACGGTATTATAAGCTAAATTGATTGATACAGAATAGGTTTTTTCTCACATTTACGAAAATAAAAATTCCATCATTTTATCAAGTTCACCACAATATGAATAGACTAGGAATCAGCGATAAAAAGGAATGAAATGCAAATATATAACTTAGAGTGTGTTTTAGAAACGATGTAATCAACTTGCATTGAATCACAATTTGCTTTACAACATGGTAAATATACATAGGATATTAAATGAGATCTCATTTCATATGCGATTCTATGAAACGAGTCCAAAATTTCTTTTTTCATTTTTTTTGCGAACAAAAATTAAAACATGAGACCAGTTTTACAAAGGCATGTATGAAATGAACACACAGTTAAGACACATTTTATCATATCTCTACAACAACTTACATTTTGAAAAAATGTCACGTCAAAATGTAATGCGAATGGAGGCCGCCATTTTGTCTCGTCGACCTTGAAATCCTCGCGTCACGTCATTTTTCCTGACGTCATCTGGTTCATTGGTTCTGTATGGACGTCAAAATGAATTTTCAGCCGATGGAAATCCAAGTGATATTACACTATTGGCATACTAAAAAATATTACACAGGCGAAATCACAGGATATCAGGCGGATTATGTGATAAAAATGACTAAAATACTAAATTCTACGTGTTTAATTCATCTTTAGTAATACCACTCATTTTCATTATTATGTAAATGACAGATGACGTCTAAGAAAATATTACGTGATACGGGTATTTCATGTTACATCTCCTTTCCGGTAAGTATCGATAAAATGGTAACCTTTAAGGTTTTATTTTGATGGTTATCTAAAGGTTCTTGTTTCTCTACGACATTCTAACATTAATATGGTTCGCAATAGGAAAGAAACAGCTAACTGGCATCTTGAGCTTTGCGTTTTCGCTCTATCAGATAAGATTGTTGTAAGAAAATTCTTGTATGAAACGTTATACTCAGAAACATATAACGTCGTAATCAATACCTACCCGGACAAGAACAGACAACTCTGTCATATATGATCTGTTTTGTAACATTACGTCATCGGAGTATGTAATATAGGCGAATACACAAATATTGATAAGGCCTCGAGTAAGTAAAGGAAACAGGTGTAGTTATGAATAATTATGCAAATTGTTAACAAACAAATGATAAATACAAGCCTGTTGATTTGACTTTAATATGAGTATATGGTCTGACACTGGCGTTAACGATCAGTGATTGGCCACCTACGCCGTTCCTCTTGTAATCGCTGTTATAGGTGGCAGCACGACCTAAAACCACAGGCTTCAATGTGCCCATCGGCGAAACGCATTGGATAACCTTACTTATGGGTTAAATCCACGGTACTCTGAACTTAACTGTATACAAGACAAACACATATTTATTATCCACAAGATAAACGATACTTTTGATGTACACTGAGAGAGGAGACACAAGACAGTCAATATGATATTACATGGTGCTTTTAGATACATCAAAACGTACATTTTAATTTATCAGACATGTTTATATGAATTCATAGAATATGATGAGTATTTAATTGTATAAATTATGTTTGCTAGTTTTAATCATAAATTAATCATTATTTTCTTTTAATTAAAACAATTAACATAGTAAACAAATAAATCAACTTGAGAACAGGAGCTTGAAATAGCGCATTCAGTTTAGAGTTTTCTTTTCAGTAGCTTATCATGTTCATACCATGCTTTAATACATAAACAACGCTATACATAGACTACCGAATTTCACTTATGATATTATGAATAAGTAACGCAATAGACGAAACAATGTGTGACTAACTTAAACACGAGTGAAGAAACCAAATGAATCTAATTATCTTTACTTTGGCATGCATTTGATGGTTCGTCATTCAGTAATTGGCAAAAACTAAAGACCGATTAGGCTACACTGGATTCATTTTAATTAGATAAAATGGAAATGTCTTTTATCTCTATCGAGTATCCTTTTTATCATATTCAGATGAAAATCTCTTGAAGCGTCAGTTTGGTTATGATTTATAGTTTGAAAGGGTAAGCGAAATGAATAGTAATGCTATGCCATTTTTTTGATCTCATTAGTAATTTCATACCCAATTCCGAAAAAAATGATAAAATTAATAATTATTCTGTAATTATATAATTGCTACCTCCTTTAACTTTATGGGAAAATGTTGATGTATATCTTCTTTATTCAAACAATGTTAAAACAAATATGCACAAAAGACCTTATTTGCTTTTTGATGATTCAATTAAGGATTAAACTGTTACTTTGTATACGTTATGAGATGATAAATCCAATGGAGCACGAGGTAAATTGCGTAAACGCGAACAATTTACCGACTGCTCCATTGGGTTTATCATCTCATAAACTAAACAAAGTAACGGGTTAATCATTATATTTATACAATAAAATAAACTAGAACATCAGATAAATCATTCATCGTGTATTATTCGTCGTCAAAGTTATACTGCCGTCATTTTTCTCCATGCACGACAGCGTCGTTTACTGACAGTTTCATCCATCCTTTTTTCTACATTGTATGACGACACAAAAATTGTTCTTCTATTTCAGTTATTTTATTCATGTCAAATAGCAATAACACATTCAAAAATTAAATATGTTTATTGTGTTATTTGTAAACATTGAAAAGTGATTTTGTGGAATGTCAAAGGAAGTCCAGCAATGTTAAAGCGAATAGTCGGGCAAGTGACTGTAAAATCGGTAAAAATGGTATTAATATATCCGGTATAATTTCTTATGAATTAGAAAAATAAAACTTTCCGTCAAAATCGCTGTACATGCGAAGAAAATAATAATATCTATGGGAATCCTAAAAGTCCTCCCGACCGGCTATGAGTGCAGTTCAACCTTAACGCATGCGCAACACCCACCACTCTCCGTAGTAAACAAAACATGGCTACCGTAGTTTTGAACCAAAAGGTTTCCGACAAAACAACCAACTGACTCACCTAAAATGCGAAAGGAAAGGCAGCGACAATCCCAACAACTGACTCGGTAAACATTACGACGCATGGAGAGTGTTAATACAACTTGTTATAGTGAAGAGAACAGTTCAAACGAGCACGCGGCTCCGGACCGCTACTGTACGTACCTAGGCCTACTACCCGGTACTCCCTGCTCAGCTGATAGTGAGTGAGTCTTCGTATTTTGATCATTATGTAAATAGTCCCTAGCAGTATTTTTTCATAAATGAGTGGTCACATATGGTCACATGTTTCATACCTGGATCCCCAATCGCGTAAAACGTAACCCTGGGGTAAATAGCGGTTCTTTCGTGGGGCCTCTTTAGGGGTAATGAATGCCCTGTATATTTATAAAATGTACCGTTGTAATGCATGTACAGTTAGAATGTAACCGCTAGTGCATTATCAAGTTAAGATTTGTTTCAATTAATCTATAATATTATGCTACCGGTCAATACAGACCTGATGTATATATTTATAGATTTTTAATTTGTAATTTTTTGTTCTGTACATGTTCTGGTAAGTGTTATACACATACATTGTATATAGGATTTACATTGTAGGTTAATTGGTAAAATTGTATTGTATATGTTCTGATATACACATATACATATGTACATGTAGGTTTTAGCTTGTTCTTTAGATATATTTGGAGGACACATACAGTATTATTTCTGGTCATAATAATAAATAGTGTTTGTATATTTATTACAACTGTACCTGGTTCATGTGTATATGACAAACTTTACAGAGTTGAAATGTACTGCAGCCATGTATCATTTATAATTATTCTGAATTTTTGTTGGAACTATAGATAATGAATTTTGTATCTTTTTTGAAACAATATTTGATTCTATCAAATGCATCAGTGACACATTCACAACTTATAAAATGTTTTCTCTAAAATAAAAAAAAAAAACCTGTAGAATGAACCTACATTTATTCATTTATATATATTTGAAATTGATCATTTCAATTTTTGTCATATTCAACAGATATAAAAAATTGTTTGTTCTTTTTTTCAGGCACCATGCATGCATAGTGACATGAATACAGAAAGTTCATCCCTTGGACCTGTATACAAGTGTATGTATACATATACATACAATTAGCATCATATGAAGACTGAAGAATGTTGATATGAGTGCTCTTGAAAGTAAACATTTCCAATATGGACCTAGAAGATCATGAACAGAACATTTAAACAGTATTAATTTATTAAATGTTCCTTTCAACCGTAATCATTAAATAAAATTATGATGCAATACTTTTTCATTGTTTAACTTTGTAGAAATATTTGTTTATATTAGTCCTCTAGATCCAATGATTATAATTCTTGCATCAATATGCCGGCCCATTTGTTTGTCAGGGCTTGTGAGATAGCTTTTCAATTACTTTTAAAATATAAGGATTTTTTTTACATATAGCAATAAAGATACTATTGTCTTAGCATTTCTAAATTCTACTTTACAAGAGAGTAGACTCAACATATAAATAAAACCATAAAACTAGCAAAAAAAAAAGTTATCTGAAATGTTAAAAATCTTTTTGTCTGAACCAAATTTCACATTTATTGTCTATGTGTAACTTGTACATAGACCATTTATGTATTAATACTGTAGTAACAGTGATTACAAACACATAGACTAAAATGTAGTATGTAGTACTATGTACATCTGTCTTTGATTTGAGTTCTAAACAAAAAAGTGGTACCTATTGGGAAGTTGTGACTTGGGCGGAGGGTGAAATACAGAAGAAATAGCTACACATGGAAAAAAGAAAGATATACAGTACCATATGGATTCAAAGTTGCTCCAAAATCAATGAGACTAAATAACCAAAAAAAAAGCCATGTAAACCCCAAATATGCAATGACCAGATCAATGATAAAGCACCCTTCCACTTCCAGTTATCTGTAGCTATTTCTTCTATATTTCAGCCCCCACTCAAGTTACAACTTCCCAACCTCATGATTCTTCTGTCTTTTAGCCCCCCCCCCAACACACATACCTAATTGATTGTCATGTTATTTCAGGTTCCTATTCAGGTATTATTCCTAAAAACCAAAAAGGGTATACACACTGTGTACTCTCAAAGGAGGGGAACCACTTCATTCAAAAATGCATGGAATTTACAATTTCATCTTAATTTTGAAATTTTCAATTTAATTATTAATTACTGGACTATTAAAACAGTATAGAACCCCTCGGCTACAGACAAAGTACTGTGGTACACATTTCTCTTAATTACTTTTCTTCAACTCAATCATCTTTTTCTCCAGAGCACAAAAAAGAACAGGAAACAACAGAAAAGGAAAGTAACATACATGTAGGCCTATATGTTTTCTGGAAATATATATGATGTGTTAATTCTCACAGCATAGGCCTACATGATTCATAACATGAATGTGAAGAATTATATTATCAATGTTTGAGAGAATTTCCTAGTTGTAATTCTATAGCAGCTACATGGAATGTACGTTTACATATATACATTGTACGATACATATACATCATTAAAGTTTCTTTCCTTCCAGCTGGACATTCATGTCATCTCTCTCCAGAACTCAAATATTGTTTACAAAAAAAAAAAAAAAAACAGAGACATAGATAATTTAATTAAATCTCTGCAAAAAACTACACGAATAATTGAACACATATATTGTACTTGTAAAATATCTATGTATGAGCTAATTTATTTTCACATCTTTGACAGCTACATGCATGGACGTTCTATGGAACGTTTTCGTGTGGTTTTAAAAGGGAAATTATGTTACGATTATTTGTACTTAACCTTCATGATTCGGTTGATGTAAAATACGACGAATGCGATGCTGCAATAATTGCCCCTTGCCGGGGCCCCATCTCTGCATCGGCCGAATATTTGTGTCGATTTCCATGTACAAGATGCTTTTATCGAAAAATTATTACAAAGCATTGTCATTAATGTAAGAATACTTCATTTGCATCAAATGTATCATCTCAAAACAACAATTTGCATACCGCATTAGTGGTTTATCACACGAAACGAAACCGACACGACTGAGAAACACATGTCCATGTTGACATTTCCACGCAGCCTCGTTTTCAAAGAGTTTTGCGAATTTATATTTAGAACTGTGCTAAATTTACACGGGGCTTCCCCAAAATTTCAATGGTCAAAACTGGACACCGTAAGCAGAACTTGACCATCATTATGGTATACAATGACTTTTGGAAGGCCAAAGAACGCATTTAGACTGGTTTCCTTTGCCCGACTATTCACTTTAATATGTATCCTATGTATCCATACGCACCGAATCGGGTCACGTTCTGTACTCAAGTTATTGGGAAATATTTACATTTTACCACTGCGACTCCCATTACTCTAATGATAATCATGGTCTGCATTATGAGTCAATAAATGCAGCCTAGACTTGGTGAAGTAATATCTACATAAATGAATGTAAGTCTTGTTTACTGACACTATGTTAGTCCGCGCGGGAAAATTTGACATTATAGTTGAATGAACCATTTTGGTAATGAAACTTATGGAAAAAAATCTTTTATTTGTCTGGATAATTGAAAGTAAACTAAAAAAAGGCTATTGAAAAAGTTTTTTATCTTTTCAATTTTTATATGGATTATTTTTGATCACATTGAACTTGGCTGTTGAGGTTAAATGGCTGAAGCGGTAAATTCAAATGTTCACTTGCATCTACATTATGTTTTACTTTGAACTTGAAAGTAAAATGTAAATATAACAATTAAAGAATTGTTAGATTGCATTTAGTGTGAGATATAAATGCAATCTAGATGGCAGATAAATATTCATAGCGCCCTAACTGGCGCTATTCTATTTATCTGCCGACAAGATTGCATTTGTATCTCCAATTAATGCAATCTTACAATCTTTTAATTATTAAATAAACAGATCTGCTCCAACTTAATTTATTGATACAGAAACAGTGGCAATTGTAAATATGTATGATTAACATAATGCCCGTGTAAAATCATTGCTTTGTATTTACATGAAACAATATCGAAATTCATGGAACATTATTTGAAGGTAAAATTTGACTGAATCATAAATCCAAAAGCTAATGTTTTGTTATATTTTTTTTTCTAATTAAATATCTGTAAAGTTGTAACAAG
This sequence comes from Argopecten irradians, assembly GCF_041381155.1. NCBI lineage: Eukaryota > Metazoa > Mollusca > Bivalvia > Pectinida > Pectinidae > Argopecten > Argopecten irradians. The sequence continues at coordinate 34,521,702 of NC_091145.1, read as the reverse complement.
CACACATCGATTAAATAAACAGACAAAAAACTAACGAAATAGTTATGTATAGGAGGTCCTCTGTAAATCTGGCGTGGTGAGTGGCTCTCTGACAGTTATTACTCTAAAAGGAAGTTTGCTACACAACATAGATAAGTAGTCTCTCTGCACCGTGACCTTTCATTGCCTCACGCCCCAGTAGCGGTTGTAAAAGCTACTCTTAGTTTGATTATTATCCAAATATGTTTTATTATTGGAGGTTCAAGCCACGCAATATTTCGTTTTTTGAAGAGGGACTTTTTCAAATTTTATTTCTATTTCTACGGGAAGCACTAAAATTCTTACACTTAAAATTAAAGTTAATTCATATTTTTTTTCATAATGCACTGAAAAAATCAATACATTGTTGTTAGTTATTAATTTCGTGGTCACATTTCAGTAGCACCTGTTATGTGGTCGAAAGGTAAACATACTGATATTTCCTTCTTCCCTAAATTTGTTTTGTTAATTTATTTTTTAACTCTCTCACGATTTTAAACTCCATCACGATTGGTCGTGAAGGCTGTCAAAGCACGTTCCTCATGTTTCATATGTTTACCACTTTTGCCATTTCCTTAACAAAAAATAAAACAATTCTATACTATACACAATTCGAGATTATTGCTTGAAACTAGAAAAATATCTGATCCTTACCCGATTTATATTTCATAAACACATACAATATCAAAATTATCCTAACATGTGATTGTCTACAATATACATGTTACATATTTAACAGATACACGTAATGGATGGTTTGTAAAACATCTGTATCTCTAATTAAGTCCCCAAATACATCGGAGGACGATTAACTTTGCTCTGTATTTCGTACACAAAATTCTTCACCGTGAGGTATGTCCGCACGATTTCTCAATAACTGGTAATCAAGAATATTGCAATGGGTCGGTAAGTAGATGTGCAAGAGAGCTTTCTTTTAACCATCAAGTGCCCCTGTCGGAAACAAAAATGGTACAATACGGGGATTTCGAGAGCCAAAAACGACGTGGGTTAAGTACAATTTTCCGTCGATTAGTCCCACTTCCGGTGTTTGTGACGTCGCAAAATTCACGTCAAAATATGACGTCACAATCACAGGAAGGCTGGACTAATCGACGGTTAATCTTACTTTAACCATGTCGCTTTGGGATCTCGAGTCTCCCGTATTGTATATCAGGATTTTGGTACACAATGGTACAACAAAATGTATTATCTATGATCACATGGCAATAAGCTCGTGTTATCTTTACTTTACCAGGTAATAATTAGTTTTCTTTGCTTTCACACCAAATATGGCTTTGTGATTGGCCACTATGATACTACTATGAAATAAATCCGAAAATGATGCCAAAATCTGATGTTATCGAGACGTCACAATGAAAATATTGACGTTGCGTATTGATTTCGAAAAATAATGGAATCGTACGTATAAACGTATTTCATTTCATCAAGTATTCTAAAAAAATAATTATAAGCATGTATATCAATATTTTTTAATTTCATCGGGGTATGAAAGAAGTGTTGTTTGCAAACTGTATGAATCTGCGTAGCGGATTCTCACAAAGTTTGCATCAATACTTAATTTTGTTTTGTACTCCTTTTTTCCAACAAAAATTGTGCTTATCACCACTTACTTACTCTGTATATACCTCTGCACCATTTACATTAAAATAGGACACATTTCTTTAAAAATATAACCTCCTCTGCTCACTAGAGCAGGTTATCAGTCACATCAGACTCCAGTTATGACGTCCGTAAGGTGGTTTAATATCTTATTAGTAATTCATGTCAATTTAACTTGTAGATGTCAGGCAGTTGACCAATATGGCGTCTTCACAACATGGCAGATTTATAGGAAATAACGTTAAGATAAAAAGTTGTGTCCTCAATATAAAAAAACCCAGCAAATATAACACAGCGTAGTTTTAGACTTAATTAGACGGTTTGTACACCTGAGTGACGTTAAACATTGTCGCCTTAATCCGCCGACCATAAACAGATCACCTGAGATGTTAGCACCTGCTGGCTGTAGTCACGTGATGAGGAGTAATTATGGTAACGGCGTATTGATAGTAAAACACTAATCAGCGTGTCTGTTTATAGGTCACGTGGTTGTGACGTGTGATTAATGTATTCATTAGAGATGATGACTTATATGGTATATATTAACATATTAACATAATGTGCTCATTGTAAATGTATGTGTTCCAGAAAAAATGATATATATATCTATATTCCACTGTTGATATTGATGATTATTTATGAAACAAAGTGAAATGTTTTCATCTTGAATTACGTTATTATCTATCAATTAGAAAGTACTGTGCTACTGAGGTATCAGGAAAAAAGGACAACTCTGAAACACCTAAGTGCATGAGGCTAATAACGTATGTCAATTGGCATTAATAATGTACAGATTGTTGGAGGTGGTGATAACAAGTAAAAAAGTATTACAATTTTTCACCCGCTTTTGACTAATCGTAATGAAATATTTTGTGTACGAAAATGACGTCATATTTATGAGTTGAAATATGACGTAAGGCTCACAAAAATGCAATGTATAATCGCAAGGACAAATAACTCTTTAAAATACAATAGCGGAATAACCTTTGGCTGAACTAGTAGTGATGGTCTTCCGTAAATGGAAGCGAGAAAAAAATGTAATAAATAGAATATTTCTTGTTTCTTGATGAATACCAGTAATATTTCATTTCGTTAGGTGGAAACTTTGTGTTTTTCACTCGTGAATGATTCCACCGCACTCCATGAAAAATACCATCCTTTATGTCAAGCATTCCATGATATATCAGTATTCTCACGTTAGGCTATAATTACACGACATAACAAAACTATTTTATCCTCCAACTGAAGAACAACTCATTCAGGATTAACTTGCTTTGTCCGTCAATACACTAATGCTGTATACGTTAATACGATCACGAAAATTTGTTACATATCTGACGGAATTTTTTTTACCCTAGCAAAAAGTAGTACACTCTAATTCGGTTCTGTGAATGAACCGTTTTCCTCCGCATCAAAGAAGCGTCTCGCTTCGACTGAAACGAAGTAAATAACTGGAAATTTGTTTTAGTTTTGAATGTCATAATGGTTGCAGGATAATCAGTATAATTCAATTCAATTATTTTTGCTCGACACGGAAAGCCGAGATGTCTCGATAAAGCCTCGTCATCTTGGCTTTCCTAAGTCAACAAAATAAACCTTATATTGTAAGATACTAACCAAGTATTCTCTATATCTACATGTATGATCCGATGCACAGAGTAAATGTGTGTTTTATGCAACAGTGACAGAACCGAGGAAACATATTAATACATATGAATATGACATTTAAAACCACAATATGTTCTATTTTTGTGTAAGTGATGATTCTAGCTATGTCCTAGTTTAGAGTTTCAGAAAGAAACTTTATGCACTTATGTTTCCTAGTGTATTTATATTTGCATGTTAGATACATGGTGTATGCAATTAAATGTTGATAATTTTTGTTAAACAAATGACTTACAGAAATATTGTAATGATTCTTTCTCATTATTACTAATAAGTTGTCTTACTTAAGCTTTGGTATCCAAATGCATATTATATTTAAACAATCAAATATGTTAAATTCTTGATTTCTAATATCTTAAATAGGGTCTTTTGTATTTTTAAAGATATGAAAATTCAAGGTTATTCTCTACTATTTAAGTCGAAAATCAGGACCTGACCTCGACATTAATCTTGATAATTTGGTCACAAAATGAAGGATGACGAAAAGATATCATATAGCAGATTATTAGTACAAGGACCCTTGTACAAAAGATTCCAATTTTGTCAAATTCATAGGTTTCTATATTGTTCGACCAGATGTAAGATAAAATAGATAATCACAAGAGTAAAAGAATAATTAGTTTTTGTTACATGGATAATCCTACGGTCACTCGGTCATGTATGTTGGTTCATCTCTCATAATAATTGACCGATCGTCAGGTGTAATATAGCCATCCTCGTGACGGCAAACGCACTTGTGCCTATTCAACGTCGAAGCAAACATCGTAGCATACACAATTCAAAGTGCAATGTCACGTGCGGTTTGATTGACAGCTGGCGATCCGTCAATCACAACACGTGACATGCCCTATCAAACCTTTATTGGGTATATATTAGACGAACGTATTTCTTATACTATTATATTGAATTATGACAATGTGTCTTACTGGCGTACATACTTAAATCTGAACTACTAACCAAAGTCATTTCCCTCATGTGGCAATAGAAAAGAGCAATATCAAATTTGTAATGGTAGCTTTGTCATTTTTAGACACTATGCTTTAACATATACAGCTTAAATGTAATACTTGCTATTAGACATGCAACACAAGGGAGACAATCCTTAATTGACCCGGGCTGTTAAAGCTAATAAACTTAAAACCAAACCATTGCCATAGCAACCTCTACGGGAATGTCCTGTCAAGTTTTAATTTAATATTGCTGTGATTCAAAACTATTGCTATTTGCAGTTATATTTCCATCTCTATACAATACTGTATAATCCATCGTCGGTTACCAACGTTAAGCAGCCTACATTAACTCTTTATTAATGACGAATGAGTGAATGAAGACTATGAATGATTTGTGTGCTATCTAATGTAACTTTTACATTTTGAAAACCTCTGAAAAATAAAAAAAAATAAAAAAAACCCAAAAAATTCTGATTGATGTAAGCGACAATTTATACACATTGTTTATACTGAATATAAAGTATCAAAGTGGGAAAGGAGAGAACAGTTTTCTTCCTAATACATATAGAGAATGACACAAAACCTATGGAGAGAACCTTCGCAACGTTTTGAAAACACTTCTTATGGACATATTTAGGGGTAACAACCATAACTGACTTTTCTATTGCGATAGACAAAACAGGTATACAATTATCATTTAAATAACAAATTACGGTCATACAAACAAGGGCGATAACAAAATAAAGAAATATGTTATGTCATGTTTCTATTTTTTTAATTAAAGCCTATTAATAGATTCAACAGAATGCAGATTTTCGCCACGTGTACTGTATGATGCTACTATTGATACTTGAGATTATTATCCCTACTTATTTTTAGGGGATGACTGTAAGCGACAAATTGTAAAGGGAGATCACTATTCTCTTCTTTATATAAAAATAATAACAGCTATATAAAGAATGGCGATCAGCATATACACAGAACCTGAAAACATATAACAAAAGGTATGGTCATGTAGTAAGGATATTTTACAGGTACCTATGTCTAATCAGTAACTACGACAGGTAAAAAGAATTAAAGGTACAATACATTGTTTGATGTATTATAGACCAAACAATGTAATGTACATTTAACCAAATTCTTTTTCTTTTAAATAATTGTATAAATTTTTGATTTGAAAGAAAATAAATTGATGTTCAGGAATTTGAATGGACACGTAACATTGTTTAATACATGTGTTGGTACCTCAAAGATCCATTTTCTCTACCTAGTTACCTAGACGACATTGGTTAAAATTTTATGCTAGCAAAATGGTAGATTGTGTTAGAACGCTTAGAAAATAATAATATCAGTAGTCAGGTTATAATTACACGACATGACATAAACATTATCTATGATCCGATACACAGAGGAGTAAATGGGTGTTTTATGAAGTAGTCATAGTAACAGAACAGATGAAACGTATTAATATATATATACTATATAAATTCCGACAAATTACAAACCACAAAAATGTTCTATTTTTGTGTACAGTGTTGATTAGCTACGTACAATTCGAGTGTTTAGGAAAAATGACCTACATGAAAATGTTCTGGTGTTTGCATTGATTTGTGGTAAGTGAGTAAATATTATAATAATTCTTTCTCATATCCCGTTATATGTTACATTAAAATTAATAGTTGTCTTACTTAAGCTTTAGTTGTTAAGGATGTACTCCTCTGAGAGTTTTTCTTGTAGATTTTGGAATGAAAACCATGACCCTTATGTCACTGTTTTTCGTTTTTTTATACTGTCACTAAAAGATATCCTATTTGACTAAATTATTGGATTTTTAATGGGAATTTTGCCGTTTTGTTATACACAAGTTATAAAGCCTTAATTTCCTAATGAGTGTTTGATATGTATGTCTTGTTTTTGTATTAATTCTAACTTTTCCAGTAGTCTTCTTTTAAATATACAGATCAACACGCTAATATTTTTATCAGGTAACACGATATGCCTACCCCTACCCCTTAATTTTGACTACAAATACCAGATTTTTGCCTAATCTAAACCCTTATAATAATTCTTTCTCATTTCCGATATCTGTTCATAAAATTATAAGTTGTCTTACTTAAGCTTTAGTAGTTAAATGCTAATTTCAGTTATGATACATTCTAAATTTTCCGATAAGTTAATATTGATTATTGAAGAATGAGCAGAAAAGATCATATTGCAGATTTAATTATTATTACAAAAACCCTAGTTCAAAAGATTCCAATTTTGTCAAACTCATGGGTTTCCATGTTGTTCGACCAAATGTTACTAAAAATTGATGTGCACACAGATAAAAGAATTATTATTTTTGCAACATTGTCGTTCGGTCATTTATACATGTTCATCTCTCAAAATAATTGACCGATCGCCAGGTGAAACATAGCCATGCCTCGTGCCCGCAAACGCACGTGTACCTATTCAATTCCGGTGCAAACATCGTAGCATACAATGCAAAGTACAATGTCTCGTGTGGTTTGATTGACAGCTGGCGATCCGTCAATTGCAACAAGTGTGAATCTTTATTGGGTATTTATTTGCCGAACGTGTTTCTTTTAACATTATTATACGACTATGCCCCTCACTGGCATACACACTTTAAAGTTATATGGTCTGTGACTTATTGTATTTTTGGCACAGAAAACGTTTTTAAAGTGTTCCACAATTGAATTAAAACATTGATTTTAACGTGTATGCATTTACAATAGCTCGGAAGTGTCCGAACTGTTCCAATCTATACCGATCTGTACAGGTATTGCCGATCGAAAGTTTGAAACATGGCGTTGACTGTGGCGGTTCTTTCAAAACCTTTTATATTTCATACGACATTTACCGCTATGATAATAGTATATCGGTGCGTTCATGGGTCTAAACCATCATATATAAGCATCCATATTCACACATTGTATGTTTTATGAGAGGTAATGATGGTGAAAACAACAAGAAATACAACTTTAAATGTGAACTATTAACGAAAGTCATTTCCGCCATATGGCAATAGATAGGTGCAATATCTTGCATATCAAACGTGTAATGTTAGTTTTGCCAATTGTATGAAGATCACTTAAACATATACGGTTATGTGTAATACATTTTATTTGATATTTACAAAACATGCAGACATCTACACACGCAACACAAGGGAGATAATCCTTAATTGACCGGGCATTGCCAGAACAACCTCTACGGTATATCCTATCAAGTTCTTATATATTGTCTATATTGCACTGATTCAACACTGTTTCTATCTGCACTAGCAGTTATATTTTTCCCCACTATACTGTATAATCCTACTATTAGATTTTACCTCTTTATCATTTTTTTAATTCTGACTGCTTTATACTGAATATAAAGTATCAAAGTGGAAAGGAAAAGAACTGTTTTCTTCCTAATACATATAGAGAATGATAAACAACCCATACAGAGAATATTTAACAGCCCCTTGGAAAAACACATTCATGTGTTTAGAACAAGGTTACCACCTTGATGTTCTAATGTGATGGCATCCTTGATACTCCAGGGGTTCCGATATCTCATAGTAAAACTGGAGGCAACAGAACAGAACAGGTAGTATAGTCATTTGATTCACACCAAAAGAGCACTGTGGTTGGCTGTATGGCTATGACGTAGGGCGTCGCTCTCTCTGTAGTCTTCAAAGAGAATTTTTGCTGGCCTGTGATTGGTTAAGATATTTTCCTCTGTGCTGCCTTCAGACAAATGCAATAACAAAATAAAGAAGCATGTTTTGTCATGTTTCAATGATATGTTTTTGATATAAGACGCCATTGACATTAACAGACTTTCGACACGTGTATTTAATGATGGTACTATTGATATTTGAGATTTTTATCTATGCTTCCTGTAACGCTTATGACTGTTGTAAGGGGATGGCTGTAAGCGACAAAGTCTGAAGGGAGATAACTCTTTTCCTCTTAATACAAAAATAATAATAGCTACACATGAATTGAAAATATATAACAAAAGATATGGTCGTGTATTTAGGATATTTTACAGGTACCCATGTATAAACAATGACTTCGACAGGTAAAAAGATTTGAGTTAAAGGTACAATACATTGTTTGGTGTATTATACACCAAACAATGTATCATACCTTCAACTAAATACTTTTCTATAAAAAATGTGTATGAACGGAAATAAGTTGAAATTTAAGAATTTGAATGGACAAGTATCATTGTTTAATACATGTGTTGGTACCCAAAAAAGATCCAATTTCTCTATCTAGTTACCTAGTCGACGTTGGTTGTTGTTACGCTGGTTAATTGTGTAAGAACGCTTATAAATTAATAATCCAGTTTCTAAATAACACTGATATGATAATTTTATGAAGGTCTATCATTGCTTTACTTTCTTTGGGAGGCTGGAATGTCAAGCTAATTATCAATTGATGTACTTCTAGAGCAAACTTATGATCATATGTATTGGGGTCAACAATAGTTTTACTTCTGTGGGGAGGTTGAAATATCATGGTAATCATTGTTTAATGGACTTCTTTGGCAAAGTGATGATCATATATATTAGGGTCGGCTATAGTTTTACTTTTGCGAGGATGCTGACATGTGTCGGTAATTATCAATGAGTGTACTTCTGGGATAAGTGCACAGTAAATAGCGGAACTGATTGGCCGGGGTCACTGGAGTCATCTAGGGTCACAGGGGTCATCTGCTGTCAGTCGGTCTGACAGGGCTAGACAGGACTCAGGCAAGTGAAGAAAAATTGTTTACAAATATACAGTAGCTACGTTTATAGGTATAATGTGGTTAAACGATGAATATAATATTATTTACATTTACAAATACATTTAGTTTCACATAGATCACAGGTATGATTTAAAAAATAATATAGTTTCCTCTTCTTGAATGTTTTCAAGATGATCAGAAGAACTGAATTACAACAGGTGCTCAGATGTAGAAATTCACCTTTGGTTTGAGATATAACTGAGATAACCAATTATAGACAACTTCCTTGTAAATTTACATACCATAATGGGTGTTTATCTTAATCTTATAACGTCTGTGATAATCTGTGAAAATAATTCCTTAACCCCGATAAGAAGATAAAATACACGTATATCTCTCTTTACTGTGTGTATGACAATAAACTATATTGTTTGGCTATAATGTTTGATGTTATTGTTTTTGAGTTTTCTTATGTTACGCACTTTATGCCGAACATAATGCCAATTATTCTATGATATATTTTTCTCAGAGAAATGCATTGTCTGTACGTGTATGACAATACGGAGTAAATACATGTTATAGGAGTTAGCTGATGTATTCATTTGCTATACAAGAATGTCGATATATTTCAAAAGGATGAAATACAAAAAAACCAAACTAATAGTACATACATCAGTGAGGTTATACATACGTTGAGCCGAGCGATTTTTCTGTTGACATTTCAACAATATTTGACAAAGTATAATTATCCCATGATATGAGAGAATCATGTTATTTCCTTGCACCATAACGTTGTCCTATGTACAACGACGGAAGATTTGCCTACATAAGTGCATTTTTACCTATCTGTGATACGTAAGAAAAGGAAAAAATAAAAAAATATGATAATGAATATGTCAGTTCGATTGTTCATGTTAAGGCTTTTAGTAAGTATTATTATTTTTTTTTATCTCCTAATCTATTATTTCATTATGTTTTTTCTTTATTTTTTTCTTTTATTCAAGCTTTGAAGTCACTTTTTTTTAATTCATCAGGGTATGAAATAAATTTTGTTTGCAAACTGTGTGAATCCGCATAGCGGATTCTTACTTTGCAAACAAAATTTGTTTCACAACCCGATGAAATTAAAAAATAGTGACTTCAATGCTTATAATTAATTACTTTATAAAATGAAATACGTTTACACGTACGATTCCATTGATTTTTTTCCAAGAGATTATTTTTTCCAAATCAATACGCAACTACGCCAATGTTCCTATTGTGACGTCACAATAACGTCGGGTTTCCGCGCCATTCCCGGATTTTTTTTCATCGTGGAATGAAAAATAATGAATAGGCCAATCAGAAAGCCAGAAGCAAAGAGAAAATTAATTATTATAGGATGTTTCTGCAGTCGATTTATTTTGTCATATTTTCATCTTAGATGGGAAGATGGCATCAATTTTTGTAGTCACGACTTCAAATCACCAAAATTACCAAGCACATGAAGGGAATATTTAAGATGAATTATCTAATTATCATGTAACAGACATATATGCATATGTACATACCTTGAACAGGAAAACGTTCTTAAATGTTACGTTTAGTTTAAGAAAAATGAACATTGATACAACAAAAATGAAAAGTAGTGTTTCTTTTTATTTGAAGCAATAAAGCACTTTGTACTGAATAAGTACTAAAAAGAATAATGATGAAGCGACAAAAGGTCGCCCTGTCTAAATCTGTATATTAAACACATTACTGTCTTATAACTACAGAGACAACTGACAGTAAAACAAGTAGAAATAAGCATGGGTGAAGTTTAAGCTGGCATTCTTTTATGGAATCTCATTATGATGTCAATACTCAATAACTGCAATGATAAACATACAACATTATTAAGCAAATCACAAAGTATCTCGTAATTATACTTATATATGTTTTTTTTCATAATAAGTAAAACAAATATGGCAAAAAATAATGTGATAAATGATATCATCAATACATTCATTTAAGAAACACATAAATTTTATGTATTATAAAGTGAAAAGTAGGCGCCTATTGGTATATGGAAAAGCTGCCACAATATTGTCACTGTGTGAACTCCAATATCCAAGAAAGCTAAACATCTTAAGATATAGTATGGACAAATATGTAGCTGCATTTACAGGTGACGACAAAACCAATTGTATCAAATATATCATATTTATAAGCACATTATGAAGCATCCGCGATACTCCATATTATCAATGACGTCATACATTGTATCTCCATATCATAGCAAAACTAGAAGGCTCTGTGTTTGACACTAAATGAACAGGTAATTTGCTTTTTGATGTACATTAAAAGAATTGAATAACTGTACACTTTGGTTGACTGTATTACTTTGATCAAAGGAAGTTTATGTAATTGTTCAGGTTTTCCTGAAAATGCATTCTGTTTTTCTTTGAGATAGTTCAAGAGTTGATATAACGACAGTGAAAGTAACCCATGGAGTATCGAGTATGGATTCCAATATCCAAAATTGTTTGCCAATTTTTTTGAAATAATAAATTTGATATATGAAACTCGTCCACACTGTTTTATACGTATTCGCCTTGACTCACAACTTTTATTTTATCAAATATATAAACTGAACACATTTCTGAGATCCTATGCGTATAACGGCAATAGTAAACAATTGACAATAAAAAAATAATCACATGCATCTTATATTCGATATATCATTATGGGCAGTTCTAACACACAATACAATATAACAGTAAATATAGATAACGAAATATATATTTTGATTTAGAATTTTGATAAAACAATGATAAATTCAGAAGTAAATATGAATATTAAAGTAGAGATATATTTTTTGTAGTTAACTATTCATATATAATATTTTCTAATACGAAAGGAGACCTTTTGGGGAATAATCAATATCTATATAATTGTAAATAAAAAATATTAATAATAATGAAAAATTGTATATAAAATTTACGTATAAAAAATACTGCGGTTCAATAAAAGTGTAATAAAACATTTGGTCATGTAAATAAATATGGATTGTCATGATAAATTATATGATTATACAGCAACTAAAAAACGTATTACATTGTATATTGGGACAATCTTATTCACTGTTATTGAGCACAAATCAATACTTTTCATACTAAAATGCTAACATTAGCATCGAATCTGTATTCTACGGAAGCGTATTAGGCTCACATAGGAAAGTGTTTTTCATAAAGAAAAAAAAACTAAAAAACAAAATAAATTGCCGACCGTTATTTAAATATCTTCCCGAAATTAAAGTGGTTAAGTGGTAATTATATGTCGACAGTGTATTTTCCTGTGTGAGCCTAATACGTGTCCATATATGTACAATTTAGTCGGAGGATATAATTATTGACCAAGATACACAGATGAAATTTAAGACGAAAAATATTCGATGGTATAAATTGATAAAAATACAAAATAAAATCAATATTCCATTGAGATAAAAAAATAAATACCAATAAACACTACTTAATCAAAATAAACATACAAAATATAATCAAGGGGAGGGGCAGGGGGTAAAAAGTCAATAGACAGCAGGGCTAGGTACTGAGGAATTGTTCAGATTCAAAAGTGTCGTAAGTTGATCTATTTTCGGATAGTAAGTGCTTTACTCATCAATAGATAGGTATCAAGGTGTCTGATTTATTGTTTTTTCGATATTATGTCCATGTAAATGACATTTACCAATATATCTATACTACAGGATACCAATTTAGAGATCACTGATAATATCACTGGCAACCAAATAAAGAGAATTTTTTTTACATAACATCAGAAATCGTTTCATTAGATGGTACTTGTGGTAACAAATTTTCCGTATCTCCAGCCTCGACGTCCTCGTCTGGCACTGTTGTTCGTTCGACCTTATGACCTTTCAGTGCCTGGATGAACTTTACGGGGACGCTTCGCGGCTTCTTCTGTGAAACACTATATATCTTCGTCCCTTTATTCTGAAATAGACTCATGTGTGCCATCTGATTGGCGTAATCATGCTGCCCACCTATCCCGTCCTCTGTTAACGATATTATAAAGCACTGACTCCTCTTACGTTTGTAAAATAGTTTTGCTCTTAGTAGGTCCATGAGGTGACAGAAAATTCCCGCTAACCATGTCTTTTCACTCTCAGCATATATCCCAGTTGGCATTGATGATGTTTTCCCATCACACTTCCACTCAAGCAGCTCAAGCATTTCTTTAGACGCTATAAATACAAAGTTGGAACTCTTTCTTACACATACGTCTAGCCAGTCAAACTTGTTGCTGAACCTTTGACCTTGCGAGGTCGCGTCGTCGGCAAAATGGACATGTTTTCCGGTAGATTTCCAAAGTAGATCCGCAAATTCGCTAATCATCTCCTTCGGCCCAGCGTCAGAGGTGTAAACAAGCATAATGTCACTTTGTTCTGTTCTTCTCCTCTCCTTTTCTCTCAGTCTCTTTACATCTGTTAAGTGTAGATAGCATGGAGATATGATATATCATAGATTTGTAAATAATGCATTATTCTCTAGGAGATAATGTGTATATGTTGATATTTATATATCATAGATTTGTAAATGATGCATTATTCCCTAGAAGATAATCTGTATTTGGTGATATGTATATATCATAGATTTGTAAATGATGCATTATTTCCTAGAAGATAATATGTGTATGGTTATATGTATATGTCATAGATTTGTAAATGATGCATTATTCTCTAGAAGATAATATGTATTTGGTGATATGTATATATCATAGATTTGTAAATAATGCATTATTCTCTAGAAGATAATCTGTATTTGGTGATATGTATATATCATAGATTTGTAAATGATGCATTATTCTCTAGAAGATAATCTGTATATGGTCATATGAATATGTCATATATTTGTAAATGATGCATTATTCTCTAGAAGATAATCTGTATATGGTCATATGTATATATCATAGATTTGTAAATGATGCATTATTCTCTAGAAGATAATCTGTATATGGTTATATGTATATATCATAGATTTGTAAATGATGCATTATTCTCTAGAAGATAATCTGTATATGGTCATATGTATATATCATAGATTTGTAAATGATGCATTATTCTCTAGAAGATAATCTGTATATGGTCATATGAATATGTCATATATTTGTAAATGATGCATTATTCTCTAGAAGATAATCTGTATATGGTCATATGTATATATCATAGATTTGTGAATGATGCATTATTCTCTAGAAGATTATCTGTATATGGTGATATGTATATATCATAGATTTGTAAATGATGCATTATTCTCTAGAAGATAATATGTATTTGGTGATATGTATATATCATAGATTTGTAAATGATGCATTATTCTCTAGAAGATAATCTGTATTTGGTGATATGTATATATCATAGATTTGTAAATGATGCATTATTCTCTAGAAGATAATCTGTATTTGGTGATATGTATATATCATAGATTTGTAAATGATGCATTATTCTCTAGAAGATAATCTGTATTGTATATTTATCATAGATTTGTAAATGATGCATTATTCTCTAGAAGATAATCTGTATATGGTCATATGTATATGTCATATATTTGTAAATGATGCATTATTCCCTAGAAGATAATCTGTATATGGTCATATGTATATATCATAGATCTGTGAATGATGCATTATTCTCTAGAAGATAATCTGTATATGGTGATATGTATATATCATAGATTTGTAAATGATGCATTATTCTCTAGAAGATTATCTGTATATGGTGATATTTATATATCATAGATTTGTAAATGATGCATTATTCTCTAGAAGATAATCTGTATATGGTCATATGTATATATCATAGATTTGTGAATGATGCATTATTCTCTAGAAGATTATCTGTATATGGTGATATTTATATATCATAGATTTGTGAATGATGCATTATTCTCTAGAAGATAATCTGTATTTGGTGATATGTATATATCATAGATTTGTGAATGATGCATTATTCTCTAGAAGATAATCTGTATATATGGTGATATTTATATATCATAGATTTGTAAATGATGCATTATTCTCTAGAAGATTATCTGTATATGGTGATATGTATATATCATAGATTTGTAAATGATGCATTATTCTCTAGAAGATTATCTGTATATGGTGATATGTATATATCATAGATTTGTAAATGATGCATTATTCTCTAGAAGATTATCTGTATATGGTGATATGTATATATCATAGATTTGTGAATGATGCATTATTCTCTAGAAGATAATCTGTATTTGGTGATATGTATATATCATAGATTTGTGAATGATGCATTATTCTCTAGAAGATAATCTGTATATGGTGATATGTATATATCATAGATTTGTAAATGATGCATTATTCTCTAGAAGATAATATGTATTTGGTGATATGTATATATCATAGATTTGTGAATGATGCATTATTCTCTAGAAGATAATCTGTATTTGGTGATATGTATATATCATAGATTTGTAAATGATGCATTATTCTCAAGAAGATAATCTGTATATGGTGATATGTATATATCATAGATTTGGGAATTATGCATTATTCTCTAGAAGATAATCTGTATATGGTGATATGTATATACCATAGATTTGTAAATGATGCATTATTCTCTAGAAGATAATCTGTATATGGTGATATGTATGTACCATAGATTTGTGAATGATGCATTATTCTCTAGAAGATTATTTGTATATGGTGATATTTATATATCATAGATTTGTAAATGATGCATTATTCTCTAGAAGATAATCTGTATATGGTCATATGTATATATCATAGATTTGTGAATGATGCATTATTCTCTAGAAGATAATCTGTATATGGTGATATGTATATATCATAGATTTGTAAATGATGCATTATTCTCTAGAAGATAATCTGTATATGGTCATATGTATAGATCATAGATTTGTGAATGATGCATTTTTCTAGAAGATAATCTTTTTTTCCGAAGAAAATTGTGTTATTTCAATTCAATTTTGTGAATCGTGTTTACAAGACGGCAATACAATTTGGAGAAAGACAAGTTTGAATTTATCTATTCTACTTTATCAAACCATCATTCAAAACTCCTTAAACGTGTTTGGATTGTAAAACAACTGTTGTTGTTATATAAAATATCTTGTAGATTTTGATTTAATTTTGCACAAGTGGTCTACCTCGGTGGTAAAGATGTATAAGCCTTCCGAACAGGACCACAAAAATTAATGACGTCACACCTCCAGTGGCGAACCCTGCGATGACCAAAATCCTTTTTATATCCAGGGATTTCACAGCTTTGTTTACATACACTTCACCTGTACAAAGAAAATAAATACGTTTATTGATTATGTCAAAAATACTATTCCTCTTATATCAAAGTCATGTCAGCTTTCATTTAAAGAGCGACGCCTTGAATTAATTTACATCAAGGTCGTGTCACTGACACTTACTTGAGCTGTTTATATAAAATATACTGGCAACTGCGCCATATGGGATTCGAACTCGTTGAAGTACCAATTGATTGTCGTGTTATGAAAGGTTTGCCGATGTTGAACAATGTATGTCATTGTCCGTTATTTACACACACCTTCAGGAATCGTCACATCCTCTGAACATTTCAGATGCTTGCCATTTCTGCACTTCTGATGCGACTGTAACATCCAGATTTCAAATTGTTAAGTGCATTGTTCTTAAAACTAGCAAGTCAAATGGTAGATAAAAAGACACCGTTTACCTTGATTTCATATAAGCATTTACTATGTGAACGTTAAAATATTAATGCAAACAGTTGACTTGTCACAAAAATGAAAAGAAACGTGTTCAGACGATGAAAGATCTAGGACCCAATAAATATAGAATGGAACATGAAGTATTAATCTTACACTACAGACATGTACTTCCTGTGCATATTCATAATTAAATCGCACCCGGTTCTTACTCTTATTAGATAAATACGCAAACAACATGTAATTGGGAAACAACAACAAACAAGACAAACGTGTTCATATGATTCAATGACTTACCAGTACAGTGTAATCCCCACTGACCAAGTCTGTATATACATGCTCACATGTATTCTGTAACGGAGAAAATAAACATCTAAAAATCGTGATAATGAAAAATTCAATGCATCAATAAAATGGCATACTATATTCTTTGTATATGCGATATTCAACAATATTTCGATGAAATGAAAAGAGAAGCACTGTAAATAATAGACTGTGATAATAGAGTGTTATTTATAATCATTTATTTTCGTTGGGCTCAATTTTCGTGGTTTCTAAAATTTTACAATTTCGTCGGCACTTAAATTCGTGGAGAAGACCTTACACATTACCGCTAAAATATACAGTCGACACTGTCATCTGTATTGTTTAATCTCTCAAGCAGAACTAAGCTCTACCACACAACACAGTTACAATCACAATCTAGAGTCGGTACTCAGCCAGTGTTTTTACATATGTGTCCAACAAACAATTATCTTGGCACATCGATAGAGTCATGATATACTCATTTAATTATTTGTTGTTACATGAAGATGAAGTCTATGAAATTCTGAAAACTATCTTTGTTTGAACAATATTCTCTTCCATTCAGCCCTACGGCTTACTAGTTAAATAAGCACTTGTCAACCTGTTGGGTGCGTGACACTGAAGTTCAAAGTTGAAAAAAACATCCAACATAAGGTACCACACGTGCCTGACCCTGCACGGGGTCACCATATAAAAAGGCATGACCAAGCCTTGACACACGCTTTTTTTTGTCAGTCAGGGTGCGTGACGGACATAAAGCCAGAAGGGAAGGTTTCTTCTTACGCTACGCGTGTATTTGGTTTTTGTTCTAATTTTTAATTTTGCGGAGTTTGAAGCCTTTCCTTATTGAATTTGACGTTTACGTCTAAGCTTATCAGCTGTTTGTTGTATTATTTAAATTACTCACGGTTTACTATGCGTCGCAAGCAAGCTCGCGGTAAACGGTTGCCGTTATCGGTAACTTGTGAGGCCGATGATTCGGATGACGATCTATCTCTCCATCCAGGAGAAATAGAGGCAGAGGGGTGTGATTTTTTCCCCGACCCCCTCCCGAATTTAGATTCGGGCTTGAGCGACCCTGTCGCTTATGTCAGCGAGAATGAGTCTGCGCAGCCGCAGTCACCGAACGTTGTTCGGGATAGCAGTAATGGCGGCGTTGGAGGCGATGCCCCAACTATTTCTGTGCCCCGTGGGGTTAGGAAACGTGTTAATGTTGACGCTGCCGCTGGTAGCGACATTCAACTTATGGCCAAACGTATGAAGGCTCTGGAGGAGCAATTAGCAGACGTAAAACGGGCGAGTTCCGGCGTAGGAAAACAGGCCAATGCCAATGGTGAGTACGAGTATATTGACAACTCAGATTTTGTTGATATGACGGACCCGTTGGGCCTGCTCAATAATGAACAATCCGTAGTGGATTTTGATGATATTTACTCTGACATATTACCTACAGAGCAGGACGCTACGGAGGATTTGTTCGCCATCCCCGACTACATTTATGGGGATGCGAAGGTGGGGCCAAGTGTTCACGAGGGATTAGCCAGGTTGGTAAACACTGCGTGTAGGAAAGCGTCCGATGTGACCAAGATGGCGGAGAAATATCCGACACCAGCAAATTGTGGTGATATGACTGTCCCACGATGTAACCCTGAGATTTGGGGTAAAATTGGTAGGCCATTACAGGCGAGGGATTTTCAGTTAAAAGAAGCCCAGAAGTCTGTGTCGGACGGCATGGTTCCAGTTATGAAGTTGACTGAGGCACTAATGAATCATGCAGACTTCCGAGAGAAGTTCAGGCCTCTTTGTATTGATGCCTTGTCGATGCTAGGTAATGCTGTACAGATGTTGTCGGTGAGGCGTAGATATTTTATGAGACAGGCCCTCCCGACGTCTTATCAGGCTTTGTGTGGCAAAGATATGCCGATTACTTCAAATTTATTTGGGGATGATCTTGCAAAGAGAGTGAGAGACATTTCAGAATCTAATAGAGCTTTCAATGTTTTGTCTTCACGAAAACAGGTCCAGCGAGGAGGTTGGAACGGCCAGAGAGGACGAGGGGGCTATAATGGTCAGTTCAGAGGCTCAGGGAGGCTTTTTTTACGGTCAGGCCAGCGGGGTCGAGGTCAACGGCGACTCGTCAGTATACAACAGAGCCAGAACCAAAACCAGAGTCAGAGCTAAAAGAAAGAATAGCTCCCAAGGTAGGTGTTCCATCTGGTAGAATTAAGAAACATTTAGATTTTTGGCAGTCTTTGACGGATGATGAATGGATTTTGGAAACAGTGAGTGGACTTACACTTGAGTTTAATGAGATTCCAGTGCAACGAAAGTTGCCTGGACAAATATCTTTTAGTAAGGACGAGATGGAGATTATTGATTCTGAAGTGAATGATTTGATATCTAAAGGGGCAATAACTCGGTCATTGCATGAGGAAGGCGAGTTTGTTTCAAATTTGTTTCTGGTCCAGAAGAAGAATGGTAAATTCAGGCCTGTTATCAATTTAAAGAGGTTGAATGAATTCATTGTTTACCATCATTTCAAACAAGAGACTTTGGAGGTTGTTTTGGAATCAGTAGAGAGGGGTGATTTTTTTCACCTCGATTGATTTGAAGGATGCGTATTTCAGTATACCAGTTTGCGAGCAGCACAGGAAATATTTAAAATTTGAATGGAGGGGTAGGTTGTATGAGTTTGTAGCTATGCCTTTTGGATTGACAAGTGCCCCTCGGATATTTACTAAGGTATTGAAGCCGATTTTGGCAAAGGTTCGCAGTCAGGGTATACATGCTTTTTACTACATAGATGATTCACTGGTCAAGGCAGCGGATAAAGAGCTGTGTGAGAAAAACTGTAGAGTCTTGGCTGAAACGTTTGAGCTTGCTGGCTTTCAGATTAGTTCGGAGAAGTCTTTGTTCATTGCTAGTCACGTTATTGTCCACCTTGGGTATCTCCTTAACTCAGAAACTTTTACGGTTTCTTTGCCAGAACAGAAGGTGAGAAAAATCGTAGATGCATGCTCTCGAGTTTTATGTCAGGAGTCTATCTCTCTAAGAGAATTGGCTAGTCTTATTGGGTTGTTTACATCATCTCTAAGAGCAGTCCGTTTGTCAGGTCTGTTTTATAGATTGGTGGATAAGGAGAAGACGAAGGCATTACATGAGGGGTTGTCCTATGATGATAGTGTGGTTTTAGATGGGCAGTCTAGAGCAGAGATTGAATGGTGGAAGGATAATGTAGACAGGATGAATGGTCGCCCGATAAGGTCTTGTGATCCCGATGTTGTTTTAGAAACGGATGCTTCCGGTGATGGATGGGGAGCTAAGTTTGGATCTCAGATGACGAAAGGACTGTGGTCGGTGACAGAACAGGAATGTCATATCAATGTCTTGGAATTGAAAGCAGTATGGTTGGCTTTAAGGTGTTTTTTGTTCAGACATATCAGGTACTCATGTAAGGGTTATGACCGACAATGTTTGTACGATTGCGTATATAAACAAACCTGGTGGAAATGTATTGGAGTTGAATGAGTTAGCAAAGGAGATGTGGTTATGGTGTACAGAGAGAGATATTTATATTTCTGCTGCCCACATACCAGGGGTGTTGAATGTGGATGCTGATTATTTGTCTAGGTCAATGCAGTCCTCTGGGGAATGGTCGTTACATTCCTCGATATTTGATAGGATCTGTGGTCATTTCTTTAGCCCAGATATTGACCTATTTGCAAGTAGGTTAAATTTTAAGATTTTAAAGTTTGTCTCATGGTATCCTGATCCAGATGCTTGCTTTTATGATGCTTTCGCTATGTCATGGTCAGATTTACTTACCGTATATTTTTGCTCCTTTCAGTCTGATCAGCCGTGTGTTGCACAAAATAAAGGAAGACAAAGTAAGTATGGCGATAGTTGTTGTTCCATTGTGGAGAAACCAAGCGTGGCTACCTACTCTATTAGACATTGTTGTGGATGCTCCCGCACGTCTGCCGAGGTGGCGAGACTTGCTACTGTCCCCACAAGGGGATCCTCATCCCTTAAGAAACAGCCTGAGACTGATCGCATGTTGCGTGTCAGGAGATGCTTGCAAAAGCAGGGTTTTTCAAGACAGGCTGCCACGCTTGTCTTCTCCTCATGGAAACAATCCACATCCAAACAATATGACTTGGCATGGAACAACTGGGTTGCTTGGTGTCGTGAACGACAGGTTGTTGCCAATCGTCCCGCTGTCGAGGAGTTGATAGCTTACCTTACTCATCTGCATAACCTTGGTAAATCCTACAGTGTGATAAATACACATAAATGTATGTTGTCTCAGACGTTGCCTTTGTTGGGACATATTGGTCTGTCAAACAATCTCATAGTTTCTAGATTTATGAAGGGCGTTTTTAATTCTAATCCTCCTAGGCCCAGATACTCCTCAACATGGGATGTAGCTCCGTTGTTGAAGCATTTAGGGGATATGTTTCCGTTAGCGTCTTTGGAGTTGGATAGTTTAACAAAGAAGTTGGCTTGTTTGATAGCGTAAACAACAGCCCAGAGAGCACAGACATTGTTTAATTTAGACCTTAGGTATATGCAAGATTTTGGAGACTCTGTTATATTCACGGTGCCCGAGTTGATGAAAACGTCTAAGCCTTCAAGGCCATTATATAAAGTGGTATTGCACAAATATGCACAGGAGAAATTGTGTGTAGTAACAACCCTTAGATATTATGTGTTACAAACTGTGGATTTGCGGAAGAGTAACAAATTGTTAGTTTCTTTCAGGCAAGGTTCACAGATATCTACATCTACTTTAGCGAGGTGGATCAGGGAAACCATGACGATGGCAGGAGTGGGCCAGCAGTTTAGGGCCCATTCATTGAGAGGAGCCTCGGCGTCTGCGGCGTATGCGGCAGGAACATCACTTAAAGACATCTTGGAGACGGCCAATTGGGCTTCAGCAAATACCTTCAGGAGGTTTTACCTCCGGGAAGTTGAGTACACGAGTGTGTTTGCTACCAGCGTGTTACAGACAGAGAAATGAAATTTCCGTGTATTTTATTGCATTGAATGAATGAAAGAATGAACTTTATTTGGAGTTTTCGTTGTGTTTTCTGATTTCTTTGGAATGTTGGCAGATTCTTTGAAGGTGCTTATTTAACTAGTAAGCCGTAGGGCTGAATGGAAGAGAATCCCCCCCTCATCCAAGTATCACGATGGATGAGAGGGATTCTCTGTAATGAAGCCCGGAGGCTGGAGAGTTAAATACCCTCCCAAGTCTCTGGGTTTCTATGGATGTTTATAAATAATTTCCCTCCCTTGGTTTGCATATAATCTGCCAACATATCTCTTTGAAAAAGCGTGTGTCAAGGCTTGGTCATGCCTTTTTATATGGTGACCCCGTGCAGGGTCAGGCACGTGTGGTACCTTATGTTGGATGTTTTTTCAACTTTGAACTTCAGTGTCACGCACCCAACAGGTTGACAAGTGCTTATTTAACTCTCCAGCCTCCGGGCTTCATTACAGAGAATCCCTCTCATCCATCGTGATACTTGGATGAGGGGGGATTTTCCAACTTTGAACTTGTCATGCTTGTCCCCGAAATAGACCTTATGTAGTGATAGGTAATAATCATCCTACAATGTATGAACGCATAAACTTACATGACATTGGTGTGATATATATATTTTCGTGGGGATGTAAATTCGTTGATTTTGGTCAAATAACGAAATCCACGAAAATTAAACCCCCACGAAAATTAATGATTTCACAGTAAGTGTATCTATTGTCTCTCTGATTTTGGATTGATTAACGTTGTAGAAAGTGGGCATGAAGCTAATTTAGGATCATTTAACGTCAAAGGATTAATGAATGACGCTGATTGTAGATCGTTTAACGGCATGGGAGGAGGGCATGATGCTGATTTTGGATTGTGTAACGTCATAGTTGGAGGGCATGAAGCTGAATTTGAATCGTTTAACTGCATGAGAGGAGGGCATGATGCTGATTTCGAATTGTGTAACGTCATAGTTGGAGGGCATGAAGCTGATTTTGGATCGTTTAACGGCATGGAAGGAAGGCTTAAAGTTGATTTTAGATCGTTTAACGGTATGAGATGAGGGCTTGAAGTTGATTTTAGATCGTTTAACGCGATGAAAGGAGATGAGGACTTGAAACTTAATTTAGCTCGTTTAACGACTTGAAGCTGATTTTAGATGTTAACGGCATGAGAGGAGGGCTTGAAGCTGATTTTAGATTGTTTAACGGCATGAGAGGTGGACTTGAAACTGATTTTAGATTGTTTAACGGCTTGAAGCTGATTTTAGATGTTAACGGCATTGGAGTAGGGCTTGAAGCTGATTTTAGATCGTTTAACGGCTTGAAGCTGATTTTAGATGTTAACGGCATTGGAGGAGGGCTTGAAGCTGATGTTAGATATTTAACGTACCACCGATGACGAGTTATGGATGGTGTCGGTTCCCTGGAGTGTCACAGTGGAGGAGACAAGATATGGCGAGCTACATCCACTGAGGACAATAGTATCGTTCATTACATCAACGATGTCTCCACACTGGCAAATGTCGTGTACTGAAATAGGTATAATTCAAAGCGTTTGACAATAACATAATATTTACATAATATGTATTTTGTCTATTAAAGTATTTTCTTCGAGTTCTTTTTTCTTTTGAAATATTTACTTGTCTTCGGCATAGAAATTAGTCTACAGTTTTTGCATTACAAATTAAAATATTGTCTTTCACGCTTCGATTTGTCTTATTTATACGTGTTGCATTAACCCATGCGTTCATAAGGTCTTTAATTTATATTTAGAATTGCTGTGAGGTGGCGGAAGAATATAAGCTTTAGTTACAGAGAGCCGTCATACTATTAAACTTGAATACTGACAATTCAGGCCAAAGTAGGCCATAATTGAGCACATGTAATTCAATACCTACCAACTGGGGGTTTGATGTTTTCATAATAGATATTTCGTTTGTCAAATCTCCCAACTGAATATGGCGACGCAAACGTGTTGTTATCCTTTTGAGTCTGTATAGGTGCAACTTGTACAATGAACAAGCCGCTTTTGTCAGGTAAGACAACTTTCAGGCTGTACATGGTTGTGTCGCCCTGGAAGAAAGCAAAAGTTTTATCTTTGTTTAAAACAAAAACAATTTTGTTTCCCAATTTTATCCTGTTCACTAGACAAACTACTATATAACATTATTTTTTTATCATCGTTAAAGATATGAGCGTTCAGCAAGCATCAATTTTGAATCCGGTAAGAACGAAAAGTTACACAGCAAATCAAGATGACCTTCGCCTATTCAATCAATATCGTTTAATTTTTCAGTATATCATAATGACCACAAACCTACAGAACAATCAGCTACCTACTTATAATCAGCTACCTACTTATATACTATTGAAATTTACGCGAGGGGGGATTTTGGCGAATTACCTAAAGGTCGTTTGATCGCGATAATTCCCCCTGGCGTAAGATTGTGTACATATATAAACTGTGTTGCTAAAACTATGAAAGTGTATTTATCACGAAAATAACAACACAGTGAAAGAAATATACCTTTGTATGTAGTCTACTTGTTGTTCTCAATCTGAAGACCTTATAATCGGTAGCATACGGCCCAGATATTTCTAGCTTCAGAACCACACCCCTGGACGTGTGGCCTACAAATCAGTAATACAAAATCGTCATTAATTCATGATGAATCGGAATACTATTCAATAGGATATACTTTCCGAGGAATGACAGTACAGCAGAATATTTACAACAAAAGGGGTGATAAAGCACGGGGTAGTTATGTACCCATAAGCTCCTGAAGAGTATGTAATTTCTACTTTAACAGTCACAGCCATCTAGTAAGATGCTGTCATGCTAATTAAAAAACGAAATTACCAGGAATAGAATCAAGTAAGCTGATATTGAAAACAGATATATGATCTTTCACGCTTTGGTGTTCTGTTTCCACAATAGAAGTCATTTAATTAATTGACATTAGCTTTCTTTTTTAAAATAGGCTGAGTTATCGAGCCTTGATGACTAATTTTGGCTGTTATAATATTTGTTTTGGGAGTTACATTTAAATGTATGGAAAAAGAAACAAATGCCAAAAAGAAGGAAAAACAGAAAGTTTTATCAACTAATTACCGAAATTCAAAATTCTTGTATTAAAATTAAACAGTTTGATTATGTGTGTGGAATATGTACGATGACTTACGATTTCTTTCACAGCTTTTAGTTTCCACTCTGAACGTGACCAGTCCGATGCCCGTCGTATCTTCTATATGTAAGCTATCCACAGTCGGCACACAGTTGTCCTCATTTGTCTCTTTGTAATCTAAAATCAAAACATCATAAATCCTCATCCAACAATCCAACATCCTCCATGGTATGCTTGTATGGAGGACATGTAAACATCATTCTGTAACATAATTTCTCGCGTCAAATGTTATCCTATTTCGCTATATTCGTTTCTAATCTTTTAAATTTTACATAATTGTCCAGAGAAAAGATATTGTTTTAGTCACTGTGACATTTTTATGTTATAGATATATTTGTATTCACATCTGGTATAACAAGCTCTGTTTAAATTAAAATCATTCGCTTATTAAATATGGGTTATGATTTTTATTCTATTACGATCAAACTTCACATTTGTTTTATATTTTTGTTTTAATGCAGATTTCTAAAGCATTGACAAAAAAGGCCTTACTTTTACTTCATTTTCACCAAGATGTATTACAAAACAGATTATACAGAGAAATAAGGTACATGTATATATAAAAGTAGGTCTTACCGGTAAATAATTGTATCTATTTTAAGCTGTTTCGTATTATCGTACCTTTAAAATGAATTTCCTTATCATCACACCCGTAGTTCTGGGATCCTATTTCATCCTACAACAAACCAATCGTCATCATTAAAATTATGAACAGATTGAAATATTATTTTCGATCGGTTTATTATTAACGTAGATAAGATAAACTTTATATCAATAAAATGGTGATTACAGACTGTCATGAAGTAATTTGAAGATAATGGAATACTAATGTATGTACGTGTAGAGAACAGTAAAGGTTATTGCACCTGAGACAATAATTATCTAGTATGACATGGTTGAGATGTCCACAGTAGCCGGTTTCAGATCCTCGATTCTGAAGACAACCCAGAGGAAAAAATCTGAACCAATCACAGGCAAGCAAAAATTGCTTTGAAGACTACAGAGAGAGCGACGCCTACCTTCAAAAGTCAGACAGTCAATCAAAGTGTATCGTTATGCAGCTCTTTTGATTTCCAAAGATTAAATTACCTGCTCTGTTCTGTTACCTCAAGTTTTACTATGATATAGTCCAGGGTTGTAGAGATCGTAAGTGATCAGAACCCCTGGAGTATCGAGGATGCCGGGTCTATGACAATGTTGATGTTAATCAGACAATACATTTTTGTGCAACGCTACTTTATTTCTTTCCTCATAGCAGAAATACTTCAAGAGACACATTGCAACGCTATCTTCATTTCTAAACCATGTTGTTGCATTATAAGCACAGTATATGATTTGTATCACAGATACATCGTATGTATTGCTTCAAACAAGATTTAGATTTAAACATAAAGTTAGGGAACTATCTTCTGCAGGAAAAAACAGCATTTGTTTCAATCCTCGTATACATGTACCATATCCCGACAGTCATCTTACTCCCCTCAATGCAATGTTATAATGACGTCATGCAATAGTGACGTCACAATATTATCACTTTAATAATTCCCAGTGCAGTTATTTGTCATGTGATGTATACGTCACTCGCTGTCTTACTTCTTATGGGTTCGTTCTCGCTGGTGTTCCTTATTTGCGACATCTCCCTTTTCATGTGAAACTGCCAATTTAGTTTCAAGGTTAATTTAGGTTCATGATTTCAAATTTGTTTTCCTCGTTAAAGCATTAACACGGCAAGATCCTAATTGATTGTAATTCAAAGAATTTAGTTACAAAGGGTGTGTAATCCTGACGGAAATTCAATAACCGACTTCAAGACATTATCTATTGGTAGTAAAGTAAATTTGGTGTTCTGAAACCAATTAAATGTCAGAGGCATGTGACACGTATTAATCCCGGGGTTACTCTGGTAACTGGATATTAAGTATTTATTTCTTGTATTACGTGCGACCTTCCCGTATTGGTGTGTAGGAGTGGAGCATTTCTAGTTTCACTTTCTTATAGAGCTTCCCCTTGATTTAACTTCCTGGAGCTATAGTGTCGCGATACCATATCGAACCCAGCAGGCTTAGTCATCCTCTATATCTAACGTCTTCATTATATAATAAATGATCCATATTTAAATGTGTTTTAAATAGGGAAGTCTTATGCATATAACACAGCGGTGAAACAATTTTTTAAACCCGGATCTTTATTTATACGTGTTGGCTTGCGTGGGGACGCGTGATGTTATCAGTTTAACATACATAAGACTATTGTCAGATGTCTCATTTGTCCTATGCTGAATTCATACATGTATCAGGATAGGTTTGTTTTCGTCCACAAATACCTTCCTTCCTTGATAGCTGTTACAACATTATCAAGTAAGATTATGCCTTTGTCAACAGGACAATTGTAACATTTTTGGAAGCCTGTAGAAAAGAATTTGAATGAATTTGTATTATTAAACAATGGTAATCGTGTAGTATTACGACAGTTAGAGTATCACACCTGTCAGTATGTAGGATTGACGACAATTGGACAAAGAGAAATAGTCATGACTTTTGTGATGCAGCACCATTACCAGATAAAATATACACTTGTTGAAATGCAATACGTGATTTATACAAGCGTTTTCTCCAGATATGCACAGCGACTATAATTGCTTTACAATTCGTTACTGTCGTGTTAACAACAACTTCCCCATAATTCTAGTTAAAAAGTGGAAACTAAATAGGCTATATAAGTTATCACAGGTACAACCCTTTTTTGGTTTATGTGTTTCCATGAAATCTGTAAATCTTCCGAATACAAAGATATCGTAACGCTTGCCTGGTTACATATAGGTCCAGGTGTATCTAGTTGTGTGAAACATTCTCAACTTAACGAGATATTCATCACATTCATTTTCATGGATTTTAACTCAATATTTCACCATTACTTTACTCATCCAGAGTAGCCCTAATCAATCTACTTCAGTTTGGCATTGGCTGAATGATACTCAAGGACGTTATATCAAATCTCAAAATGACATCCAACATTTGCTTTTCGTACATATTCTTTTATCAACAAATTTAAATGTTTAGTATAAAATTTTAAACACTTTTAAGCAACTTAACGATTCAAAACTTATCATTTGATTCAGCAAATGTTTCTTTGAATATCTACGTAAGTAAGATGACAATACAAAGAAACATGCATACTGTTGTGTAACGTGTAATATATAGATTATCTCAAATATAAAAGAAATAATATAGCATTTGCTATTTAGATTATCTCAGATTCAGATACAGATATCATCAGGTACCTGGCTGAATTCCTCTAACATGTATTATTTAGATTATTTCAGATGTAAATACAGAGCTCAACAGGTACTTTGTTGAAGTCATGTGACATGTATTATTTAGATTATTTCAGAAGTACATACAGAGCTCAACAGGTACCTGGCTGAAGTCATGTGACATGTATTATTTAAATTATCTCAGATTTAGATACAGATTTCATCAGGTACCTGGCTGAATTACTGTGACATGTATTATTTAGATTATTTCAGATGTAAATACAGAGCTCAACAGGTACTTTGTTGAAGTCATGTGACATGTATTATTTAGATTATTTCAGATGTAAATACAGAGCTCAACAGGTACTTTGTTGAAGTCATGTGACATGTATTATTTAGATTATTTCAGAAGTACATACAGAGCTCAACAGGTACCTGGCTGAAGTCAGTTGACATGTATTATTTAAATTATCTCAGATTTAGATACAGATATCATCAGGTACCTGGCTGAATTCCTGTGATATGTATTATTTAGATTATTTCAGATGTAAATACAGAGCTCAACAGGTTCTTTGTTGAAGTCATGTGACATGTATTATTTAGATTATTTCAGATGTAAATACAGAGCTCAACAGGTACTTTGTTGAAGTCATGTGACATGTATTATTTAGATTATTTCAGAAGTACATAAAGAGCTCAACAGGTACCTGGCTGAAGTCATGTGACATGTATTATTTAAATTATTTCAGAAGTACATACAGAGCTCAACAAGTACCTGGCTGAAGTCATGTGACATGTATTATTTAAATTATTTCAGAAGTACATACAGAGCTCAACAGGTACCTGGCTGAAGTCATGTGACATGTATTATTTAAATTATTTCAGAAGTACATTCAGAGCTCAACCGGTATCTGGCTGAAGACATGTGACATGTATTATTTAAATTATTTCAGAAGTACATACAGAGCTCAACAAGTACCTGGCTGAAGTCATGTGACATGTATTATTTAAATTATTTCAGAAGTACATACAGAGCTCAACAGGTACCTGGCTGAAGTCATGTGACATGTATTATTTAAATTATTTCAGAAGTACATACAGAGCTCAACCGGTATCTGGCTGAAGACATGTGACATGTATTATTTAAATTATTTCAGAAGTACATACAGAGCTCAACCGGTATCTGGCTGAAGTCATGTGACATGTTTTATTTAGACTATTTCAGATGTCAATACAAAGTTCAACAGGTACCTGGCTGAAGTAATGATTATTTAGATTATCTACCTTAGATGTAAATACAGATATCATCATATAGCCGTATTAAATTGTATAACAGATGTTTTATTTAGATTGCCGCAGATTAAAGAGGTATTCATTATTTAGATTATCTCAGATGTAAATACAAGGATTACCAGGTACATGGCTGAAGTCATGTGACATGTTTTATTAAGATTATCTCAGATGTAAATACAAGGATTACCAGGTACATGGCTGAAGTCATGTGACATGTTTTATTTAGATTATCTCAGATGTAAATACAAGGATTACCAGGTACATGGCTGAAGTCACGTGACATGAAGTGTTGATAAACTCTGACACGAATGATAACGTCGTGTCAGGGTACTGACTTGGTGGGGGTCTGTAAAGTCGCTGACAGGCAGAGCACCACGCGGCACGTGTCACATTCCAAGAATCCGTAGTGATCAAATAATCATTGTTTTTATCTATTTTTTATGTAAGCCATAAAAATTTATTGACTTAAAACAAGTCTTTGGGTATTTTATACACAATAATATACGATATGATATAGTCTAGTTGTCGTTAAGTAGCATTTCTAGACGATTGCCCGGATGGTTGATGCATCTGATAGTCTTAGATGAATATCATAATCCTACATGGGGCAGTTACAAGTAGCTGTTGGCAGGCTATGTAATTACAAATGGCTATAGCATCTTCGATTACAAAGAGTTACTATTCTGTAATTTTCTCGATATCACAACTTCAGAGGCCGAATTACCATGTCGAGATTTTTTTATATAAGAAAGGGCGTAAGATAAGAACTTTACCTGTTATGTCATATAAAATAAACCAACACATTGGGTTTTCCGATACGGTTTTGCCTTTTGGACGCGACTTGACCCCTTATATTTATTTTGGATATAACGATCTACTTTTAAAATCAATAATCATTGCCATTTGCGAGTTCAATTATATACTCTCCCTTTCACGAGAAAGCTGCAAGCACAAAATTGATATCAAATTTAGATTCCTTTAAAATAATCATTTTTCGTTCTTTAAAGCTCCATTAAATTATAATGCTGTCCTGATACAAAAAAAAAGTATCTCTTTTCTCAACTTAAACGTTTTTCAAGTATGAAAGATAATCCCATATATATATCTCAACCATATTTGTTTACTCGAATAACATATTTTAATTTGATAATTTAGAATAAATTGAATTTTAATGTATATTAAACATGCTAGCTATCGACAGGTGTATCCTGGTTATCTCCCCCTGACGAACTCTTTTGTTGTTCGTCCGCTAGGCATCATGGCCGCTACAGCTCAGCCAGCGTGCTCTGCTCTTTCGTCAAAAAATGTATAGCCTACGGCCGAGAGAATTTATACCTCTATCGAAGAAGCTGGGCTCTCCCAAATCTGCGATTGCCCAAGTTAACATGATGCAGGCAGAAGCGATTGTTGACATGCACATTAGCGAGGAAGAATCGGAATCTGAGGAGTTCGCGCCCGTCAGGCCTCCCGCCACTCGCAGCACTAGCACTACTCCGAGGTCAATACCTCGCCAGCCAAAGATGACAACTTCCTCATCGACAGACTTATCACATCTTGAAGAAGAGTTGGAACAATTACAAATGGAGGAAAAACGGCTTGATTTGCTGTCTCGGATAAGGAAAACTAAACGATCAATCGTATCACTTCAAACGGAAGAAATCGGTACCGAGACCGCCCCCGAAGCTACACGTGGAAGCTGTCAAGGTAGGGAGAATTTGAACTTGAACATGTTTTCTAGCTTGTTTGGTAACGCCAATTCCACTAAAGACAAACCATATCTGATAAAGGATTTCATATGGGAAGAACCGACAATCGAAAAAAGAGACACTGTCACTATTGATTCAGATGGTATTAAGTTCAATAGACAATCCCGTACCGATGTTTACAATCTGTCAGTCGAGCAATGGGGCTATTCCAGCATCGCTATTCTATTAAAAATGATAGAGAAGCAGGACATTGACAATCAGGGGATTCAGGATTACCTTCGATATACTCAGGGTGTGTTTCGCTTTTTCCACCGATACATCAAAGGTAGCGTTATCCTATACGATAAAGAGTACCGTGAACTTCAATATAGGGAGAAATTTCGTTGGGGGTCATCTCGGCGCGATTTGCAAGATTTTCAACTCATCTCTAAACCCAATGGTCCAACGGCCCAGATACTCTCAGACAACGGCAAAAGTAAGTCAGTGAATATGCAGACCGGTAATAACAAACGTCGTAGGGGCCCTTTCCTCCCAAACGGCAAGGAAATTTGTAGGCGATTTAACATGGAAAGCTGTGAGGTTCCCTCCTGCAGGTTGGCACATAACTGTAGCCTGTGCTTTTCATCAGATCACCCGGCAACAAAACACCCAGTCTCAAAAAAGGCCCACCCCCCTCCACACATCAGTGACTGACACTACCCAACTGTCTAGCCCCAATCTCAAATTGGACAGCTGGACAGAATATTTGCCTGAGGATGATTTTGACCGAGAATTTATATTGGAGGGGGTTCAACACGGTTTTAAAATAATTGATAGTAGTCCAGACACTTCGTTTACAGATGTGGAGATGGAAAACTATACGTCTTGTCACCTGTACTTTGACCTCGTAGAAAAACAGATTGAATGTGAGATAAACAATAACAATTACATAGTTACAAACAAAAAGCCGCGCATAGTTAGTGCCCTTGGTGCCATTCCTAAATCATCTGGTAATATTCGCCTCATTCACGATGCCAGCAGACCAAAGGGTGCTTCCTTGAATGATTACATAAATTCAGACACTTCATGTACTTACATGGATTTAAGGCAAGCCGTCAAACACATTACACCTGGATGTTTTCTCGCCAAAGTGGATCTGAAAAATGCATATCGCTCGGTAAATATTCATCCAAGCAATTATTCAGGCACAGGTCTCAAGTGGACCTTCACTGGCGATTCGACCCCATCTTATATGTTTGACACCAAACTGCCCTTTGGATCATCTAAAAGCCCGCAAATCTTCCAACGTTTAAGCAGTGCTGTATGCAGGATTTTGCATAGGAAGTTTAATATCATCGCAATATCCTATCTTGATGATTTTCTGGTATTTGGAGACACATTCAATCACTGCTTACATGCCCTCAACACACTTATCGCGCTACTCCGTACCTTGGGTTTCGCTATAAACTGGTCAAAGGTCGAAGGCCCATCAACCACAGTCTGTTTTCTCGGGGTTGTTATTAACACAGTGGATATGAATCTCTCATTACCTGAGGCGAAATTGTGTGAATTTTCAGACCTGCTACATGCATTCTCCACTAAACGTCGGGCTAGCCGGAAACAATTGGAGACCTTGTGTGGGAAACTGAGTTGGGCGGCCCAGGTAATCACAGGGGGCCGTACCTTTCTAAGGCGTATTATTGATCTTAAAGACTCTGTGCATCACAATCATCATAAGATCTTGTTATCCGAAGAATTCCATGCAGATTTAGATTGGTGGCTTTCCTTTCTAAGGACATTCAATGGTACTCGTTTGATACAGGACCCAAAACCAATAACCTCAATCCAAACAGACGCTTGCAACACAGGGGCAGGTGGTTATTATGATGGTGACTATTTTTACGTAAATTGGCAGATAGACACCCCCCTGTTTGAGTGTGCACACATTAACGTGAAGGAACTTTTAGCAGTATACTTCGCGGTCTGTCGTTGGAGTTCTGTGTTGGCCAATAAGCGAGTTATCATTTATACTGACAATAAGTCCACCGCGGCATGGGTTAACAAAGGGTCTTCGCGGAATAAACTGTCAATGATGATATTGCGAGTATTATTCTGGATATGTGCGTCTGTCAATGTCTCGCTTAAAGCAATATACCTACCTGGAGCTCGCAATGTAATCGCTGATACTTGTTCTAGGCTACAGGAAAGGGATAAAACTAACTCTACTCTATGATCTCATTCCATCATATACTTTGTCATGCGAAACTTTTGAACCATGCAGCTTGGCTTATCACATGTCTTTAAACTTCATCTATTCCAGATGGGGATACAAAGTCCAGTCTCCTGTCTACAGCGGAGGACTTCAAGCAACAGGCGTGGGCTAAGTCTACATCTAGCACCTACTCTTCGCACCTCAAGTGTTATACAGAGTTTTGTGACAAGATGAATTATTCTCCTGTACCAGCGACTTCCAAGATGCTGCAGTTGTATGTGGCTTACTTAGCATCGGTAAAACATTTTCACTACAGTACTGTGCGCCAGTACCTCACAATCGTTGGTCACATTCATAAACTTTCAGGATACCCTGACCCAATTAAGGAGGACTACAACATAATCCTTGAGTTACGAGGGGTTAAACGGGCTTTAGGTACGGCTCAAATCCCAGTGGACGCGATAACCCCACAAGTGTTAATACAGATCTATAATACTCTGGACCTTTCACAGACAGTTGCCCTTTCATTTTGGTGTGCCTGCTTGGTGGCATTTTATGGTCTCCTTAGGCCAGGCAACGTGGTCGTACACTCTACATTCAACAGCACGAGGGATCTACGGCGTATTGATGTTTCCCCATGTTCATGGGGTTACCTTCTCCGGTTTCGTTGGACAAAAACTATTCAGTATCGTGAGAAGGTGATGGAGGTTCTACTACCACGAATATCCACAAACCATGTACTTTGCCCTGCTCGCGCTATCAGTCAGTTATTAAAATCTACACCCATGGCAGACCCTTTGGGTCCACTTTTCCTGTCATCTCCGCGTCAAGCCCTTACTTACCAGGAATTTCGCAGTTGTCTCGCGCGCTCTCTCCGCCTAGCTGGTCTTGATCCATCAAACATTAAAGGTCATTCCTTTAGGAGAGGTGGAGCCTCCTGGTTGCACAAACAGGGTGTCCCCGTGGACCAAATCAAGACTATGGGCCACTGGGCCAGTGATGCAGTGCTTCGTTACCTTGAACCGAACTTCGAAAAACAATTGTCGACCATGGTCAACTTTGGTCAGTCATTGGAGGCTGTGACTGTGACATTGTAATAATTGTGACTTGCCTGCTTAATTAAGTACGAGATTCATCTCTTATTCCCAATACCATACTCGCTGACTGCCTTTACCACTACCCTTACTATTACACCACTTATTCTTGCCATACTTATAACTGTACTTACCATATCTTAAATAACCTTAATTTTCAACACTGGGCTGGGGAAATTATCCTCTTTATTAATTTGTATGTGTTCTTGTGTTTTTTTGTATAATTAAAGTTCATGCCCAGACTTATGTCCATTATTTGTTTATTGAAGTTAAATTGATAATTTAGAATAAATTGAATTTTAATGTATATTAAACATGCTAGCTATCGACAGGTGTATCCTGGTTATCTCCCCCTGACGAACTCTTTTGTTGTTCGTCCGCTAGGCATCATGGCCGCTACAGCTCAGCCAGCGTGCTCTGCTCTTTCGTCAAAAACCCACCACTCCCACCCAATTTATAGCTGTAGAGGGTTTGCGTATAGTCGTACTATAAGTAGCATTACTTTGTAACGCACTATCTTATCTATTGGACCCTTGCACGGGCTCCTATATCTCTATATATTCATGTTCATGTTGTTTATTTTGTGTAGGGGAAATTATCCTCTTTATTAATTTGTATGTGTTCTTGTGTTTTTTTGTATAATTAAAGTTCATGCCCAAACTTATGTCCATTATTTGTTTATTGAAGTTAAAGAATCTTTAATGAATGAGTAATAATTATTACAAAGGAATATAAAAAATGTGATCAATTTTTGCTTGCAATTTGCGCAAATACGCAAATATTTTTGTTCGTTTCACTCACCTGTATGACGCACTCAAAAATCTCCCAATCACCTGCGCTATCTATTTCAGTCTGCAGTGGACTACATTTAGCAAGGTTGATCACAGCATACAGTATTACGACGAACTTTAGAGCAGACGACATGTCTTGACTTGACGAGACGAGTAAGCATGTACGTGCATGCACGAGTTCTGTTCATCAAATGGAACGAATAGGTTGTTTTCACCGATAAAAAACTTCACCAAAGCTTCCGTAAATTGCCATGGTTACAGTGTATACATTGTTAAGAGGACGCTAGCCAAAAATAGAACCGGTAAAAACCTGAAAGGTGTTTCCCTTCACAAATGTTGTATAGCTGTCAATGTGGACTCGCTTCATTTTGACAATACTTTATTATACTTTGTCACAATACTTAAATACGCTCAAAGATTGAGTTAAGGTGGGGACTCTATGGTCACGCTACCATCACAGACAAACAAGTGTCGACGTGAATTATCCACAAGTTATAAAAGCAGGTTTCTGTAATTACTTCCTCCATATATGCCCTATTCTAATGATACTCATATACGGAGGCATTTTATCGTCTTGGCTCCTAGTTAGTTCTTCGTGTCTACCCTACCTTTAAATTAACCAAATGCTATGTCTTAACCATCATTACTTCGGTATATTTGGGGATGACTGTGAGCACAAATATATTTGATTTTACATGTAGTTGTGTTTAGAAATAAAACTATTAGCTTTGAGAATCAGTCTTTAAGAATATCAAACATCAGTGCTAATATACTCAACTAAATAAACATGGGAGTCATATAGTAACACCATACACAGGCAATAATTCTTCTCGTAGGTTTCACTTGAAAAACTTTCGAGTTAAATTCACATGAAGAATATTGGCTGTGATATGATGCATTCAATGATTCTATTGTCATGTAAATTGGGGTACGTGGGAACGTTAGTACTTCTGTTGTACTTGATATCTACAAAGATTTCCTTATTAGTTTGATGTAACACGATGTACCATCTACAACACGTGTTCTTCTCATCCATGCCATGTTCACCTGTAAAACGATACAATGAGTAAAAGTAAACCAAGATGGCGTCATGTATATCGTTATCTAGTGCGTGAAATTGACGACAGGTGATAATGGTAACATAATATGATTTTTATTATTAAACGGTAACCATGACAACAATTAATGAAACATTAAAGACTGTAATGGATCAGTATAATAGTGTTTGTGATAGTAAACGTTACACATGACTGCTTCAGTCTAAATCTATCTACGTGAGTTACGTTTTGGTCCTGTTTAAATCATGAACAGTATCTTGTTATTCCATCATTTTTAGTTTCTTCTTCTGTAAAGGTGTTTCGTTTCCAATTTTATTTTTTCAGTGTCTTTATTAATTTTGTAAACTGTTTTTTTCCTGTGCCAGATGAAATGCTTATGCACTTTGTTAAAGGTACCATTTATCACCAACAAAAGGACCGAAGCTAATGTCAGGTGTAAATAAACTAAGGGCTGTACTGTAATATTAGTGGGATGGGAATTTTCGCTTATTTTTGCCTTCATTATTTACATTCACCAGAGCAAATTAATAATTTAAATAATAACACTCAGCAAAAATCATCCCACCGCCAACAGTTTGAAAGCGAACTAGTACACGTGTTCAATATTATTAACATATACTCTATTACATTATGTCTAGATCAAGGTCGCTTACTGTAAGTGCTGCTTTACTGACAGTGATGCTTTACTGACAGTGCTACTTTACTGACAGTGCTACTTTGCTGACATTCTTGCTGACTGACATTGCTGCTTTACTAACAGTGCTGTTTTACTGACAGTGCTGCTTTACTGACAGTCCTGCTTTACTGACAGTACAGCTTTACTGACAGTCCTTCTTTATTTTCAGTGCTGCTTTACTGACAGTCCTGCTTTATTGACCGGTTTGCTAACTGAAAGTATTGCTTACTGGCAGTGCTGCTTTACCGACAGTGCTGCTTTACTGACAGTGCTACTTTACTGACAGTGCTGCTTTACTGACAGTGCTACTTTACTGACAGTGCTGCTTTACCGACAGTGCTGCTTTTCTCACAGTGCTACTTTACCGGCAGTGCTGCTTTACTGACAGTGCTACTTTACTGACAGTGCTGCTTTACCGACAGTGCTGCTTTACTCACAGTGCTGCTTTACTGACAGTGCTGCTTTACTGACAGTGCTGCTTTACTGACAGTGCTGCTTTACTGACAGTGCTGCTTTACTGACAGTGCTGCTTTACTGACAGTGCTGCTTTACTGACAGTGCTGCTTTACCGACAGTGCTGCTTTACTCACAGTGCTGCTTTACTGACAGTGCTGCTTTACTGACAGTGCTGCTTTACTGACAGTGCTGCTTTACTGACAGTGCTGCTTTACTGACAGTGCTGCTTTACTGACAGTGCTGCTTTACTGACAGTGCTGCTTTACTGACAGTGCTGCTTTACTGACAGTGCTGCTTTACTGACAGTGCTGCTTTACTGACAGTGCTGCTTTACTGACAGTGCTGCTTTACTGACAGTGCTACTTTACTGACAGTGCTGCTTTACTGACAGTGCTGCTTTACTGACAGTCTTGCTTTACTGAGAGTGTTGCTTTACTGACAGTGCTCTACGCAGTGCTGCTTTACTGACAGTGCTACTACGCATGCTACTTTACTGACAGTGCTGCTTTACTGACAGTGCGCTTTACTGTCAGTCTGCTTACTGAGAGTGTTGCTTTACTGACAGTTCTGCTTTACTGACAGTGCTGTTTTACTAACAGTGCTGTTTTACTGACAGTGCTGTTTTACTGACAGTGCTGCTTTACTGACAGTACAGCTTTACTGACAGTCCTTCTTTATTTTCAGTGCTGCTTTACTGACAGTCCTGCTTTATTGACCGTCTTGCTTACTGAAAGTATTGCTTACTGGCAGTGCTGCTTTACCGACAGTGCTGCTTTACTGACAGTGCTACTTTACTGACAGTGCTGCTTTACTGACAGTGCTACTTTACTGACAGTGCTGCTTTACCGACAGTGCTGCTTTTCTCACAGTGCTACTTTACCGGCAGTGCTGCTTTACTGACAGTGCTACTTTACTGACAGTGCTGCTTTACCGACAGTGCTGCTTTACTGACAGTGCTGCTTTACTGACAGTGCTGCTTTACTGACAGTGCTACTTTACATACAGTGCTGCTTTACTGACAGTTCTGCTTTACTCACAGTGCTGCTTTACTGACAGTGCTGCTTTACTGACAGTGCTACTTTACTGACAGTGCTACATTACCGGCAGTGCTGCTTTACTGACAGTGCTACTTTACTGACAGTTCTGCTTTACTGACAGTGCTGCTTTACTGACAGTGCTACTTTACTGACAGTGCTGCTTTACTGACAGTGCTACTTTACTGACAGTGCTGCTTTTCCGACAGTGCTGCTTTACTGACAGTGTTACTTTACTGACAGTATTACTTTACCGGCAGTGCTGCTTAACTGACAGTGCTACTTTACTGACAGTCTTGCTTTACTGACAGGGCTGCTTTACTGTCAGTCTTGCTTACTGACAGTGTTGCTTTACTGACAGTGCTGCTTTACTGACAGTGCTGCTTTACTGACAGTTCTGCTTTACTCACAGTGCTACTTTACTGACAGTACTGTTTTACTCAAAATGCTACTTTACTGACAGTGCTGCTTTACTCACAATGCTGCTTTACTGACAGTGCTACTTTACCGACAGTGCTGCTTTACTGACAGTGCTACTTTACCGACAGTGCTACTTTACTGACAGTGCTGTTTTACTGACAGTGCTGCTTTACTCACAGTGCTGCTTTACTCACAATCCTGCTTTACTGACAGTGCTACTTTACTGACAGTGCTGCTTTACTGACAGTGCTTCTTTACTGACAGTGCTGCTTTACTGACAGTGCTACTTTACTGACAGTGCTACTTTACTGACAGTGCTGCTTTACTGACATTGATGCTTTCTGACAGTGCTGCTTTACTGACAGTGCTGCTTTCTGACAGTCCTGATTTACTGACAGTGCTGCTTTACTGACCGTGCTGCTTTACTGACATTGATGCTTTCTGACAGTGCTGCTTTACTGACAGTCTTGCTTACTGATAGTCTGGCTTACTGACAGTGCTGCTTCACTGGCAGTCCTGCTTTACTGATATTGCTGTTTTACTGACATTGCCGCTTTACTGATAGTGATGTTTTACTGACAGTGCTGCTTTACTGACAGTCTTGCTTACTGACAGTGCTTCTTTACTGATAGTTCTGCTTTACTGACAGTGCTGCTTTACTGACAGTGCTGCCTTACTGACAGTGCTGCTTTACTGACAGTCCTGCTTTACTGACAGTGCTGCTGATAGTTCTGCTTTACTGACAGTGCTGCTTTACTGACAGTGCTGCTTTACTGACAGTGCTGCTTTACTGACAGTGCTGCTTTACTGACAGTGCTTCTTTACTGATAGTTCTGCTTTACTGACAGTGCTGCTTTACTGACAGTGCTGCTTTACTGACAGTGCTGCTTTACTGACAGTGCTGCTTTACTGACAGTGCTGCTTTACTGACAGTGCTACTTTACTGACAGTCCTGCTTTACTGACAGTGCTGCTGATAGTTCTGCTTTACTGACAGTGCTGCTTTACTCACAATGCTGCTTTACTGACAGTGCTGCTTTACTGACAGTGCTGCTTTACTGACAGTGCTGCTTTACTGACAGTGCTACTTTACTGACAGTGCTGCTTTACTGACAGTGCTGCTTTACTGACAGTGCTGCTTTACTGACAGTGCTGCTTTACTGACAGTGCTGCTTTACTGACAGTGCTACTTTACTGACAGTGCTGCTTTACTGACAGTCCTGCTTTACTGACCGTGCTGCTTTACTGACAGTCCCGCATCACTAACAGTGCTACTTTACTGACAGTGCTGCTTTACTGACAGTCCTGCTTTACTGAGAATGCTTTACTGACAGTGCTGCTTTACTGACAGTGCTGCTTTACTGACAGTGCTGCTTTACTGAC
The DNA here is from genome assembly GCF_041381155.1 of Argopecten irradians. Classification (NCBI taxonomy): domain Eukaryota; kingdom Metazoa; phylum Mollusca; class Bivalvia; order Pectinida; family Pectinidae; genus Argopecten; species Argopecten irradians. The sequence continues at coordinate 34,481,106 of NC_091145.1, read as the reverse complement.
AGTGCTGCTTTACTGACAGTCTTGCATCTCTGACAGTGCTGCTTTACTGAGAGTGCTGCTTTACTGAGAATGCTTTACTGAGAGTGCTGCTTTACTGAGAATGCTTTACTGAGAGTGCTGCTTTACTGAGAATGCTTTACTGAGAGTGCTGCTTTACTGACAGTGCTACTTTACTGACAGTGCTGCTTTACTGACAGTCCTGCTTTACTGACCGTGCTGCTTTACTGACAGTCCCGCATCACTAAAAGTGCTGCTTTACTGATAGTGCTGCTTTACTGAGAATGCTTTTCTGAGAGTGCTGCTTTACTGACAGTGCTGCTTTACTGACAGTCCCTCAGCACTAACAGTGCTACTTCACTGTCAGTCTTGCTTTACTGAGAATGCTTTACTGAGAGTGCTGCTTTACTGACAGTGCTACTTTACTGACAGTGCTGCTTTTCTGACAGTGCTACTTTACTGTCAGTCTTGCTTTACTGAGAATGCTTTACTGACAGTGCTGCTTTACTGATAGTGCTACTTTACTGAGAGTGCTGCTTTACTGACAGTGCTACTTTACTGACAGTGCTACTTTACTGACAGTGCTGCTATACTGACAGTGCTACTTTACTGACAGTGCTGCTTTACTGACAGTGCTACTTTACTGATAGTGCTGCTTTACTGAGAGTGCTGCTTTACTGACAGTGCTGCTTTACTGACAGTGCTACTTTACTGACAGTGCTGCTTTACTGACAGTGCTGCTTTACTGATAGTGCTGCTTTACTGATAGTTCTGCTTTACTGAGAGTGCTTTACTGAGAATGCTTTACTGAGAGTGCTGCTTTACTGACAGTGCTGCTTTACTGACAGTGCTGCTTTACCTACAGTCCTGCTTTACCTACAGTCCCGCATCACTGACAGTGCTGCTTTACTGACAGTGCTGCTTTACTGAGAGTGCTGCTTTACTGACAGTGCTACTTTACTGTCAGTCTTGCTTTACTGAGAATGCTTTACTGACAGTGCTGCTTTACTGACAGTGCTACTTTACTGACATTGCTGCTTTACTGACATTGCTGCTTTACTGACAGTGCTGCTTTACTGACAGTCCTGCTTTACTGAGAATGCTTTACTGACAGTGCTACTTAACTGACAGTGCTGCTTTACTGACAGTGCTACTTTACGGACAGTGCTGCTTTACTGACAATGCTGCTTTACTGACAGTGCTGCTTTACTGACAGTGCTGCTTTACTGACAGTCCTGCTTTACTGACAGTGCTACTTTACTGACAGTCCTGCTTTACTGACAGTGCTGCTGATAGTTCTGCTTTACTAACAGTGCTGCTTTACTGACAGTCCTGCTTTACTGACAGTGCTGCTTTACTGACAGTGCTGCTTTACTGACAGTTCTGCTTTACTCACAGTGCTGCTTTACTCACAGTGCTGCTTTCATGATAGTTCTGCTTTACTGACAGTGCTGCTTTACTGACAGTCCTGCTTTACTGACAGTGCTGCTTTACTGACAGTGCTTCTTTACTGACAGTGCTTCTTTACTGATAGTTCTGCTTTACTGACAGTGCTGCTTTACTGACAGTCCTGCTATCCTGACAGTGCTACTTTACTGACAGTCCTGCTTTACTGACAGTGCTGCTGATAGTTCTGATTTACTGTTAGTGCTGCTTTACTCACAATGCTGCTTTACTGACAGTGCTGCTTTACTGACAGTGCTGCTTTACTGACAGTTCTGCTTTACTGACAGTGCTGCTTTACTGACAGTGCTGCTTTACTGATAGTTCTGCTTTACTGACAGTGCTGCTTTACTGACAGTCCTGCTTTACTGACAGTGCTGCTTTACTGACAGTGCTTCTTTACTGACAGTGCTTCTTTACTGATAGTTCTGCTTTACTGACAGTGCTGCTTTACTGACAGTGCTGCTTTACTGACAGTCCCGCATCTCTGACAGTCCTGCTTTACTCACAATGCTGCTTTACTGACAGTGCTGCTTTACTGACAGTGCTGCTTTACTGACAGTGCTGCTTTACTGACAGTGCTGCTTTACTGAGAATGCTTTACTGAGAGTGCTGCTTTACTGAGAATGCTTTACTGACAGTGCTGCTTTACTGACAGTGCTGCTTTACTGACAGTGCTATTTTACTGACAGTGCTGCTTTACTGACAGTGCTACTTTACTGACAGTCCTGCTTTACTGACAGTGCTACTTAACTGACAGTGCTGCTTTACTGACAGTGCTACTTTACTGACAGTCCTGCTTTACTGACAGTCCTGCTTTACTGACAGTGCTGCTGATAGTTCTGCTTTACTGAGAGTGCTGCTTTACTGACAGTGCTGCTGATAGTTCTGCTTTACTGAGAGTGCTGCTTTACTGACAGTGCTGCTTTACTCACAGTGCTGCTTTACTGACAGTGCTACTTTACTGACAGTGCTGCTTTACTGACAGTGCTGCTTTACTTACTGTGCTGCCTTACTGACAGTGCTGCTTTACTGACAGTGCTGCTTTACTGACAGTGCTGCTTTACTGACCGTGCTGCTTTACTGACAGTCCTGCTTTACTGACAGTGCTGCTTTACTGATAGTGCTGCTTTACTGACAGTGCTGCTTTACTGACCGTGCTGCTTTACTGACAGTCCTGCTTTACTGACAGTGCTGCTTTACTGACCGTGCTGCTTTACTGACAGTCCTGCTTTACTGACAGTGCTGCTTTACTGACAGTGCTGCTTTACTGACAGTGCTACTTTACTGACAGTGCTGCTTTACTGACAGTGCTGCTTTACTGACAGTGCTACTTTACTGACAGTGCTGCTTTACTGACAGTGCTGCTTTACTGACAGTGCTGCTTTACTGACAGTGCTGCTTTACTGACAGTGCTGCTTTACTTACAGTGCTGCCTTACTGACAGTGCTGCTTTACTGACAGTGCTGCTTTACTGACAGTGCTGCTTTACTGACCGTGCTGCTTTACTGACAGTCCTGCTTTACTGACAGTGCTGCTTTACTGATAGTGCTGCTTTACTGACAGTGCTGCTTTACTGACAGTGCTGCTTTACTGACAGTGCTGCTTTACTGACCGTGCTGCTTTACTGACAGTCCTGCTTTACTGACAGTGCTGCTTTACTGACCGTGCTGCTTTACTGACAGTCCTGCTTTACTGACAGTGCTACTTTACATACAGTGCTGCTTTACTGACAGTGCTACTTTACTGACAGTGCTGCTTTACTGACAGTGCTGCTTTACTGACAGTGCTACTTTACTGACAGTGCTGCTTTACTGACAGTGCTGCTTTACTGACAGTGCTGCTTTACTGACAGTCCCGCATCACTAACAGTGCTGCTTTACTGATAGTACTATATTACTATTAATAAAATTACTCGCTAAACAGTTATATTTCCATTTAAACATGTCTACAGTATAAAAATAAGAGTTTTACAGTTCATTATTCTGTGTTTTTACTGATGTTTATAAAGAATCATACATGTTTGTCTGATTAAATCTTATGGTTTTCAATTCCTTACTAGAAAAACTAGCATGTTAAGATGTTCCCCATGTTATGGCACTGCAACTTCAACCCCATAACAGAATGAAGTCTAACAGAGTACCTGTTACACGTATGAGTATGTGCACACATTTTAATCTGACCCATTTGGATTTTTAATTGATCAAGAGTTGAGAGGTTTTATGAATTTTAATTATATACGTCATCCTATCTCGTCCCCTGATGTATGCTTTACCTGACATGGTGCTGGATACACAGGACGAGGAAGTGATATTAGATAACGTTCACGCAGATACACGCGAGGTATAGATTACAAACACAGACATACAAGCGGACAAATATCTTAGAGTCGTAGTTTTATGAAAATGTGCAGAATAAATAAAAGTGTGCATGCAAAGGACTCACTTTCTGAGGAATGTCGTCTCCGACCTTTTGTCGGTCGCGACGTGTGTCTTCATTGATTTTTTTATCATCAATGCTTGTAGAGTTTACGTTTTGATTACAGATGTGGGTTGTGTACAATTGTTTGTGATATTTCGTCACAATTCAAGTGTTTCGCGAATCATAATATGATACGTAATTACAAAATGCAAAATTATCTGACACCCTTTGATTACGAATTTATGTATAAGTAGTATGTTGAAATTAAAGACAACTCTAAATACAGTATACAGGAAAAAAAATTGGCTTACAGTTTATAAAACTAACGTGCAATATATACTTACTTAAGTGTAAAGTGTATTATGCAATGTATCTGGTAGCATATTTGTGTAGAGAAATTTCGGACACCGAAAACCTGAACACAGCAGAGAAATAAAATGACCTTCCGCATTACAATGAATCTTAAATAAGCCCTTCTTCAGGCTTAAATCCTATACTTCCTACAATTGACTACCATTTTATGTCTGTGGGACTCGTTTGATTATACATCTTGTTAGCAAAAATCGTAAACGATCCAGGTATGTAACTGACAATGTTACCAAGGTAACGTTGTACTTATACACTTGTGATACAGTATCACCACTGATGGAACATATGCCACCTAAATTACACATAAAACCTACATTAATGTTATCATTCAGAACCATGATGTAAAAATTTACACAAACTTCAAATGTATTTACTGAAAGGAAGCGTTGGTTATAGTGCAATCAAAACAATATTATAAGTTTTCATTTTGAAGTTGTGAGCTATTCTGAACTTGGCAGATCCACTTGTAACCACAGTAAAACATTGAGACCCTCGAATCCTCATCGTTTCGTTAGACTATATGTTGGCATTCTATGTTTCCAATATAGATGGTTACAGCGTAAAGATTATTTTAGTAAGTATCCCCCTTTCCCACATTAAGGACGCCTGCTGTAGCGCTGCTATATCCATTGTAATATTCATTATACAATTCATCGGAAAACTTCAGTCCTTCTCTCTGTGTGTGTTTGTTTTTTTCGTTATTTAAAACAAAATCTTATAATTATTTTTCCGATTACAAAATTGTCTGTTACAACTGATAATAATTTCAATATTATTAAACAAGTATCCGAGTCCATCAAATAGATACCAATAGGAAATATTGCTGAATGAAATTGTTCATTTTGGTGGCAAGGCTGAACATTTGCATATCATTAAACGTACCGTGAAATATCCTTTGAAACTGTTAATTAAGTCAAGATGTATCATTTCCTTGTAAGATCTTATAAATCTAAAAACATGGGGATCAGACTATTCGTCTTTACGATATTAAACAGTTGTCTGCCCGTTCAGAGACATTTCTGTTATTATCTCATTATTTTGTGATAGAAAATATCGTCGCTTTCCATGAAAATTATGTCGTTACGCTCACAAAAATACCACGTAACAGTCGCTATGCAATATTTGTAACTTTCATTTGATGTAAATGATAGATCTTAAGTCCCCTTGTCTTTGTGTCTAGAACACCATTTACTTTGGACCATGAATGAATATGAATTGGCCCTACCATAAACTAATACCCGATATACCTTAATAATAGGATGAGAACAGACAACCCACTAGTTCATTCAAATTGTAATCAATTAACCGATTCTAATTGACTCAATTAATTAATACTGGTAGGAGAAGACATGCGATTGGTGACCTTCAGAGCTGGGATATAGGAACGGAATATTAGGCTTTGATATTGGGCTGACAGAGGAGAAAATCTTTCTTCATTGAATGAAACTATTAAACAAATCAGAAAATGTTGAAAGCATAACTTGACATCAACGATTCAAGATGGATAATGGTTGTGGCAGGACTGTGACACTTTGTAGTTTTGACCATGGCCTGATTACAATGATAATTCTATAGTGCTGATTGTCTATCCTAGCCTTGGCCTGATGTAAATCTGTCTGCATCATCAGTGTATGTACACTAGTCTGATTAAGCTTGACATTTGTTGGATTCCTATAGTACATTCCATAGTTGTGGAGTGTAATGCAAGGCTACAGGTAGACAGGTGTGGTGATCTGACCTACTTTTTAGGGGTCTATGCACCCAAAACGTCAGGTTGATTAGGTTTAATTAAGGGTTATAGGTAGACATTAGAGGGATATAGGAAAGGACCTACCATAAGGGTATGTCTTAATGTCTTTAGCAACAGCCACAACCATTTAAAGACGTTCTGTACCAGGTTAAGCTAGTGGATCATCAAAGTCTGAGAGAGCATACCTAGTCCTGGAGAAAAACTACCAAACTGTGGTTAGTGTACCAACTCGAAACACAGAGATGATGGCTATACCGATAAATAACCACCCGTCCACTTGGACTCCTACAATTTGTGAGGGTTTTTATATCCAAAATTTAAGGGTTACATGCATGCTGTGAGGTTTAAAGTTAGGAGACTTAAACTTAAAAAATGTCATTAGCTTTACAAAATGCTTACAAACATGGACATTTGAAGAAGATCAGACTCCGATTTCTCAAAATAAAAATGCAAACTTAAGTAGATACTAAAGTTTTTTTCTCATTTTGTTATTATGTAAACAATTTTGACTTAAATCAGTTTTTCACTAATTTTTTTTTAGAAATCGTGGTCTGACCTACATTTTTAGAGTCTTAGCTAATGATAGTCTAAATATCCTAAAAATATCAAGATGGATATTTGTATATTAAAAGCTAAACACATGTTGACAGGTTAAAAACAGAATCTGACCCACATTTGAGGGTCTCGACTTGTAAATGTCAGCTTTCTACTCATTCACTCTAAGGAAGGGGCAAGTCTAAAGCTATATATACCATTATCTGACCCATATTGGAGAGTGAGTATTTGCCTGGAAATGTCAGGAGGTCTACCATACATTTCAACAAATCTTTAAATAACCCTACGATCACTCACAGAAGTCATTTGTCTGTGTCAGCATTCCTCTATTGTAATGGGCCTTTAAATGTTACAGGGGTTAAAATGATATACATAACACAGTCTAGTGCCAATAGCTAGGTATTGAAGCATGCAATTATCTTTGAAAATAAACTATAATAATGTTACGAAATAATAGTAATCACAATTTATTGCCAGATTTTAAGGTTGTCTGGTTACAGTGGTTATTTACACCAGTATAATGGTACTGGTGTAAGGGGGAGAACAGGGTCATTTCTAAGATCTCAGTTGATGTCCAGTTTTTTTATGGTCTAAATGGGACTAAAGCAATCTTAGTTTCAAAACTAGGGGGAGATAATGTAGAATTATAATTTGTTACAAGATCTAGTGGTCAGTTTAGAGTCCAAGGTCAAACCAATCAGAGTCAGTGGTCAGTCTTCATCAGTGACTGGCTATTTTTGTAGGTGTATAAAGGTCATGCACTCACCAGGGCAGAGGTCTCAGACTGTAATTATATAAGGTACAGTAGCACAAGTATGCTACTATGTTCTGTAAGACAAGATATTGTTGTAGATCTGAAAATTTCATTGTCATCATGGATTCTGTGGAACTAGGAATATAAGAACAGCAAAATTCAGGTTTTTTACACTAAATTAAATTTTACTTAAAATGTCTTAATTTCGCTTAATACTTAAAATGTCAAAGACTTTCTGATGATTTTTGTGTCGCCTACAACACAAGTGTGCGACACATAAGTATTACTATGTCGGCATCTGTGTCAGTGTCGGCGGTGTCCGGAAAACAGTTTCTGTGCGACAACTTTAGTATTTATTGTCTGATTCCAACCAAACTTTGTATATATTGCTTTATATCAATGAGATCTTGGATGAGATTGATACTGGTCAAAAACTGTCAATATTTGCAAGAGTTATGAGACTTTCAAATTGTCCTAAACAGATAAATCCATGGTTTCCGCTCGATAACTTTGTATTTATCGATCGATTTCAACTAAATTTGGTATATTGTTTAATATTAATAAGATCTAGCTAGGATGGGTTTGATACTGGTCAAAATCCATTAATATTTGCAAGAGTTACAGGACTTAATATTACTTCACTTATAGTTATTAACAATATTTTCAAGAGTAAATAGCTATTTTATATGATGTTTCAAACTGCTGTGCAGGCGACACATCCACTTCCATGGAATTCTTGTTTTGCTAGAACTAGAAGCAAGCTGCAGATTGTAATGTAATGCTCAATGAGTGAAAAATAATGGGATAAAACATGATCAAATTGTCTCCCCTTGTTCATCCTGGGTGATTGCCATTATAGTTTTTTTTCTATATGTGTCTGTCTGATATTGTCTTCGTCTCCCACCTGTTAATACTGGGTGGAAAAATAAGGGGGATAAATATTATATATAGAGTTATATACACTGCTGTGTTTGAGTTCTAGCTGGCTTCAATCTTCTCCTGTTTTCACTGAATTTTATATCAATTGTCTCCCTTTATAATTTTATGAATTGAAGTTCATATTGATTTGTTTCTTCATGCTTTGGTATATATTGAATCAGTGATGTTGTTCTAATGATGCTAAAGCCTACCTGTGTAATGACACAACATCATTAAGACAGCCATCAGGTACATCATCAGTATTGATTATGAGGTACAGTTTACCTGTGTACCATACCTTGACCATTAATTACATTGTCTGGCCTGAAGGCTCTGAACCTTCATATGTCTATAGGTAGCGTGTAATTGTAGCGGAAGGTACTACTGGCAAATATTGCTGATATACAGTCGTAGGGGAAATCATGCTAGATTACAGAGGCAGTCCTGTGAAGATATTGATTATTTCTCGGGAGGCAGAGGTTTTCATTTTAATTAGCTTTAATGTTGAAAAATCTGCTGTGCATGCACATTGCACCTATACGATAAAATAATATTGCACGAAACAGCAGGTAGGGGATGAAAATTGTACCCACTGCCCTCATAATGCATGATCATAAACTGTGTCTGCTAATGAAATGGGATCTAATATCTTTTCACTTCTTCCTTGCAACTTTTTATTTCCTGATATATCTGTCCCTTGACACTGCATCACTGTTGGTCTTTTGAATTATATATCAGGCAATAAAAAGATTAATATTCAAGTTCTGCTTAAATTAGCACCAAGTATATAGAGAGTATTAGAGTAACTAAGACAACTAGGTTATCTGTGATATATGTTCTAGTAAAGTGAAAGTAACTTACTGGAGGATTTGCCTGTTGTATGGCTCAGTGGGATAGTACTTTAAACGGATGATGGAGGAAAGTCAGAGTACTGGGAGAAAAACCACCAACCAAACAATACATCATCAAAATATCAATATTGGTTTGAGTGATTGTGTATCTAAAATATACTGGTAAACAGGTAGTTGTACTTTGTCTTTATGTAGAGCAAATTCTAGATCTGTTGGAGAATTCTCTGCGATATATATATATATATACATGTATGTTGATATATTTATTGTTACATTCACTCACAATATATAACCATTTTTATGTTACATAGCTTTAACAGATAATTCTGTAACTTTACAACCCAGTGATTGTCAAGTTTACTTAAGATTTACATCTCTTACACAGTGTGCCTGCTAGTTTATATGTCTGACATTTTTACGATTTTATACATTTACATCTGGCCGTGCCTGTTCTGTGTATTGTATAATGTTTATGCTAGCTATATAGTTGTTGAGTTAGCAAGACAATTTAAGTCCTGCAAAAGGTGTCTGTTAAGTTCATATATAACAGACTGTTTCTACAGTAGCATAATTGTTCCTATCAACATTTCCTTGTGTTTGTAGGATCATAAATCGTTAGCTTGTACAAAACAGCCTTGATAGGCATTCAGGGAATTTCCTGTCTTCAAATGAAGTTCAAAAGCATTTTTTATATACATAATCACCAACAAACCTGGTATCAGTTAATTATAACGGTAGAGTTCATTACTATTAAGAAAAGACGTTTTGTTCTATTAACTTCATAAAGATAAGTACTGATTTATGTTCGAGAGAAATGAGTCCAAATTATATTAATGTAGTTGCGCTGTTCTAATATTGTTTTAAGTTGAGAAATCCAGGTGTATGATTTATAAAGCATGGATAGATAGCAAAACTTAATTGAGTCTAAGCTAATATCATCCTTTACCATCATAAAGATAAATTAAATTAAATGAATTCTCACAGAAATATATCACCAACATAGTGCAAACTTGCACACAGTCAGTTACATTACATTATAGCTTAATTAAAGATCACTTATAGTAGAAACTCCATTTTGGTCCAGATTGTCCTGAAGTTTAAACTTGCATGGGCATCATACACATGTATACTACGTATGCATATACAACCTTTAATTATAAATCAAATTAAAAAACAAATGATAACTTTTTCAAATCATGGCCTCAATCGGCCCAGATGGAATTGTATAAGTGGTTTATAATGTGGGAGAAAGCTGACTTGTGATACTATGACCGGCCCTCTGTGGCTGGTCATAGCACTTGCATAATCATACATAATGATTATGCTTGTATTTTGGGCTCTAAGACCTTACTATACAAGTCCCTGCAACACCTGGTAGAAGACACCCTAATCAGACTCCCTAAGGATCTCTAGGTTTTGCCTGACAGGCCTAGTCTGTGTTTCTGATACATCTTTATCCTAATATATTAATGAAACCATACAGTACACAACCAATATAAAGGTTGCAAATTAAAGATAACTTTATCTTCTTTCTTATGATGTAGAAAATATATAGAACTATTATTAATTACAAATGTTACATTAGAAATACTGACTTTCACACACTAAACATTACTGTAAAAGCTATACAGCTTCCAAACTATACTGCCTATAGAATTGTAACTCAGTATATCAATAATACACATCTTGCTGTATCCAATGCTTAGTAAATTACATTATTCACTATTATAATTCTTTACTTATTACTTGTTTTAAATATAAAACAAACACATTTATTTTAGCTCTTACTGAGACCTGCTATCATGTGGTCACCACGGGGGTCAACCCTTCCCTTCAGCCAGGGGTACTGACTCAGCATGGTCCCTCTATCCTGACACTACACAGTGGACAGTCTAACTCTCTTATCTATATGTATAGATATAATTACTGTGTCTAATTTAACCTAATGCTATCTGTCATATACGCCCTTACACCATTTAAATTTGTTCCACAAATTTGCTTTATATGTACATAATATTTGTAAAATATCATTTCTATTTTATCTGTTTCTCACTCTTGCATTCCAATTCTCAACATAATATATAATCATGTATAATAATTTCATAAGTATATTGTATAGACATGCAAAAATTAACTCATTTTGCTTGGTGACAGTTTGTTTTCCATGAGCTGTAGAACGTTCGATAAAAATGCTCAATTTAATATATATTCTAGTGCTGTATTACTGAAACTGTCCGTGTTTTTTTTTTTTAGCACTATATATATTCACTTTTGTCCATACATTGACATATTCACAACCACTTCAATTCCACGATTGAAAATATAGCGTTTAAGCTCACATTTGAAACTGTTCATGTTTCATATCATTGAGTAACAACAAATTGCACACAAATTGTAGGTTCCATGCAACGTTCTTAAACAAAATAGATTTTGAGTGATAGAACAAAAAGATAGGACAAGTCCTAAATCATCCCAGCACTGAGAGTAAGTGTTCATCTATCTATTGAATAAAACGTTACAATACAGCTATTTATACTGAATTCTTCCCAAAGCTGTTTGGCTTTCCAGAACAATACTAACTGGTGTTCTTATAACTATTTCTCTATAGCTATATACATTGTATACATGTATCCTACATGCCTCAGTACCACATATTCCTGTGTACTACTTATATCTCCAAGACTTATTATATCCCATGAACATAACTGAGGTGATTACTCAAACTTTGTTCTATTACTTATTTCTACCGGTAGTTTTATATTTAAGTATTAACCCTTCCAGTACCCTTCTGTACCTAGGTTAGCGGATACTCTCTGTACCCTCAGACACACCTGTACCTGGATATGTCCCTGAACGGTTTGAGTATTTATATCAGCACAATTATACAATACATTTGATATGTAATATTCAAAGGGATTTTACTATCGTATTCCCAACAAAATAAACCTATAACTAAAGCAGGGCTCAAAATACTAAAATCCTAACAGTTAAAAAAAAACAAATGTTACCCCAAAGTTTCCGAATATTTTGTGCACAAATTTCGTAAATAATTCTGAAACTGCTAGAAATCCTAGAACTCAAGTTGCTAAAGCTCAAGATCTATCAGTATGAGAAAAGGATATAAAGTCTATTTAGTACTTTCTGGTGCCTATATATATACCTATATGCATATATTTTATACCTACATACTCTTCTTTATACCACTATCTTACATGGTTGAGTGTCAATTATACGCTACATCAAAACAATAATAATCATACAATACTAGAGGAATGGCATTTTTCTAATTTTTTTTTTTTTACTACTCTATATATACACTACAACTTCTTTTTATTCCTATTCTTTTTCTTCATTGTACCTCTCTGAGTCTTTTGAATATGGAACTCTCTGATCAAGTGAGGATGTAAAGCCTCTTCTTTTACCCAAGAAGTTTCTCTTTGTTCCTTCCATTTGACTCGGTACCATTTCACCTTGTTACTTGGTTTACAGCATATAATTCTGTCAACAGTCAGGCTATTACTGGCACTGTCTCCAGATTTCTGCTGAGTAACAATAGGTCTATTTGTACTGTCTGTATCATCCAAAACCTTGACTACTCTGACTAGCTTCATTGGTAGCATTTACCTCTTGATCAGACTCAACATCCGAGTCATCAATTAACTCAGGGTTAGCATCTTGATTTTCATCTGATCCTTCAGGAGGATTGGTAGGTCTCAGCTCTGGACTGATATACCTTTTCAGTCTGTTTGCATGCACAAGTGACTTTACCACTTTATGTGTCTGACAGTTCCTGATTTTAAACCTATGGTTGTCCATGGCATTTGTAATGTAAAATGGGCCCACCCATTTCTGGCATAATTTTGGTGACAACCCAATAGGAACTCGTTTACAGTGCAACCAAACTCTTTCTCCTATTCTGAAATCAGGGTTTTTGGCATTTTTGTCATGCTGCTTCTTATATTTAGCCTGAGCTTTCCTGACATTATCTTTAGCTAGCTGCCTAAATGTCTCGTGGTTTTCTATTATTTTGGCTAGATGTGATTCTGCTGATTTACCCACTGTGGTAGTAGGCGTCAAGACCGTATCTATCGGCAACCGACACTCTCTTTCCAAACAATAGAAAATAGGGCGAAAATTGCGTTGACTGTGTCGAAGGCACTGCCCTATAGCTCAACATGATGCTAGGTAAAATGTCATGCCAGTTTGACTGCTTTACATTACAGTAACTTCTGAGACTAGTTGCTATGCTGTCATTCATGCGTTCACATGTCGCATTTGTCTGCGGATGGTATGACGAAGTTTGAATCTTGGTGATATCAAAGATCTTACATAACTCCTTTACAAGGATTGACACAAAGTTTTGACCTCTATCTGTCAAAATAGACTCTGGTGCTCCATACCTGCATATGAATTCATTGTATAGAACTCTAGCAATCTCAGCTGCCTCATATGAGACAAGTGGAAAAGCTTCACACCATTTAGAAAATGAATCCACTATAAGTAAGATATATCTATGACCTTGTGTTGTTTTGGGTAAAGGTCCCAATATGTCCATGTGTATACGACTAAATACATCTTCAACTGGAAGAGGTTTTAGAGGCGCAGAACTTTGATGTGTATCTCGCTTTGCCCTAGCACAAGCCTCACATGACTTACAATAGTACTGGATATCTTGAAACATTTTATACCAGAAGTACTTTAGTCTGATACTGTGATATGTGCGCTCAATGCCTTGATGACCTGCTGTCAATGCATCATGATAACTGAGAAGAACATCATTCTGTAGTGATTTTGGGACTACCAGTTGTTTGATAACTCTTTCACTTTTCAACCCTTTACCTCTTGGATAATACAGATGATACAGTACACCATTATCCATCAAGAAATCATTGGATTCTACTACTATGGTATGGGCTAACTTTTTGTCTTCAGGCAATGTTCTACACTGAAGATAATCCATCATAGGCTTCAGTTTAGGATCTTTGATCTGAATATCCCTCATTTCCTCAGAACTCATTGCTGAAACTGACTTTTCTGCCCCTGCAAAATTGTCATCATTAGTATCTGAGAGTACCTTTTCTTTAACCACACTTGATTTTATTGAAGCACAAGTTGGAACACTTTCAGGCCAATGTAATGTGTATTCCATGCGAGACGAAGGGTTTCTACTGATTGATGCTACAACTACCTCATGTACTTTGTCATTCTGATCTTTCTCTTCAGGATAATCTCGACGAGACAGACTGTCAGCATTAGAATGCTGTTTACCTGCTTTATGTTCTACGACAAAGTTGTACCCCTGCAACAACAATGCCCATCTAGCTATTCTACCTGCTTTTTGCTTACTATTCTGAATAGTTTTAATAGCCATATGATCAGTATATACCACAAACTTTTTAGAAGCTAAGTACACATGGTAGTACCTGATACCTTCCACTAAAGCAAGACCTTCCAAGTCTGTGATACCCCAATTCTTTTCAGCTTTACGTAAGGCTCTGCCACCATACGCTACAACTCTTTCTTTTCCATTACTGTCTTTTTGACCAAGTACATACCCTATAGCTTTGGTTGACGCATCTGTATAGAGAATAAACTCTTTGTCAAAATCGGGATACACCAGTATAGGTGCAGTTGTCAAACTTGTTTTGAGCAGTTCAAAAGCTGACTTGCACTCCTCTGACCATTTGAATTCAACCTCTGATTTTAGAAGTTCATTAAGGGGAGCTGCTATTGCAGCAAAACCTTTGACAAACCGGCGGTAGTAGTTACATAACCCTAAAAAATGCCCGAACATCATGTTGTGATCTTGGGACAGGGTATTCTGTTACTGCCTTTATTTTCTCTGGATTGACACTGATGCCATTTGTTGAGAAAATATATGGCCGAGGTATTTGACACTAGACACCGCAAAATTACACTTAGCTGGTTTGAGCCGCAGGTTTGCACTGCGTAATCTGTCAAAGACCTGACTTAAATGGTCAAGATGTTCTTCAAATGTTGAAGAAAACACTAGAATGTCATCTATATAGACAAGTGCAAACTTGTAGCTAAGGTCTCTTAAAACTTCAGTCATGACCATTGAAAATGCTGTAGGTGAATTTGACAGACCAAATGGTAGCTTTTTAAACTGATAAACACCTTCATGTGTTACGAATCCTGTTTTTGGTTTTGATTCTTCTGAAATAGGAATTTGCCAAAAACCTGCCCTTAAGTCAAGACTAGAATAAAATTTTGCTTTGGCCTGGCCAATGGTATCAGATATGTCCTCAAAGCGAGGTATGGGGAAACTTATTGGTTTTGTCACCTGATTTACCTTTCGGTAATCAATAGCAAATCTATATTCACCACTTGCTTTCTTAACCAGGACAACCGGACTTTGCCAAGGTGTATTAGCTTCCTCAATGATGTCATTGTCTAACATCTCTTTAGTCTGATTCTCTATCTCCCTTTTTGCACCAGGTGAAGTTCGGTAAAATCTTTGTTTGATAGGTTTAGCTTCACCTGTGTCTATCTCGTGAAAGTAGAGGTTTTGTGGTACCTAACTCACTCATGTCTTTTGCAAATACATCTCTATTTTTCCCTAGAAAACTGAGAAGTTTATTTTTCTGTTCTGTTGTTAGGTCAGAGTTTTCTATAGAGATGCCTATGTCTTTAGCTTTTTGTACATTTGCACTATCTGTGTTGTTTGTCTTTGTACTAATGCTAGACACTGGGGTTACTTTGTTACTGCCATCCTGTAAGGGGAGATCATCAAAAATTTGATTTTGTTCTATCTGTTTTACCATGGCAATAGGTTGTTTAGCTTTTAGTTCAACCATCTTATTTGTTGGGTTTAACACTTGGTAAACTGTACTATTCTTCTTAACAGTAGAAACTGACCTAGCACCCATGATGTGTAACTTTGATGGTAAACTTGACAAAGGTTCTAAAAGATTGATTCCTGTACAATTCTTACTTGTTGTGACCTTAATAGTACTAACTGACCTGGGAGATATATTGATGTTATTTAGTACTCTGGCTAGGTTTGATTTTTCCTGACTAGGTTGTAAAAATCCCACAACAGCTATCCCTCCTTCTAATTCTAGACATCCCTTTCCACAATCTATTTTAGCATTATGAGTTTTCAGGAAATCAGTGCCTAAAATCATGGGAAAACTAAGATTCTCAACTATCTGGAATTTTTGACACATTGTCAGATGACCAATGGCTATGGGTATAGTTATCTGCCCCTTGATTACAATATCACTGCCATCTGCACTATGCAACCATTTGAGCTCTGACTTTTCCAAGTTTTCTATGCCTAGTCCTGATTTACATAAAACACTAGCCCCTATACATGACACTCCCTGGGCTCCAGTATCTACTAAGGCTGAACATACCTGATTGCCTACCCTGACACTCACTAAATATTTATCTAGGGGAAATTCTTGTCTTTTTGATTCCGGTTTCGGACTACTTCCCACTTTTTGTTCCTGCCTATCCCTAAAGATTTTCTTTGGGACAGGCGCGCACCCCTATTTTTGATTTTTGGCGGCCCTACAAATTGCCTTAATGTGGCCGACTTTCTGACAATGAAAACATTTAGAATTTCGGAACCTACAATCACGTGCAACATGCTGGTACTCACCACAATGTCTGCATTGTATGCCACTTGAATTGCCTCTCTTTTGCTGGTTCCTCTGGATCCATTTGGAATTGGATTGTCCAGTCTTTACTATGTTGACATGAGTACTCGCACTACTTGTTTGTTTTCGGAGTTCCTCCAGCTCCTGTTGTAAGGCAGCTACCTTATTAAACAGTTCTGTGTTGTTGGTACCCTCCTGCTCCATTGACTCAAACATTTTCCCATATTTCACTATTTCCTTCAGGGACTGTGCTTCCTTACTCAATACAAATTTCCTAATGTCAGGACACAGACCATTTACCACCACATCTTTAATCTCCTCCTGACTGCGGCCAAGTTCTGCTCCTAAAGTTTGTACCTTTTCAATATATGAGATTACATCACTTCCATCTTCTTGTACACTGGCAAGAAATTGTCTAATTAATTTAGGCCGAGAGACCTCACTTTGAAAAAAACGTTGCTGAAAACTTTCTACAGCTTTGTCAAAATTGTTCTGGCTTTCTTCCTCAAGGCTATAAAACCATTGTTTCTGCTTTGTTGATCAGCGCCAATGAAAAATGCAAAATTTTGTCCTCCTCTTTCCATTTCCTCAACTTGGAAACTTTTTCAAACTTGTTGAGCCAAATTTTGGCATTTCCTTCTCCGGAAAAAGGTGTCACATTGATGTTTAAATCTTTGGAGGCCATATTGATGTTAATTTCGACCCGAGGATCTGTAGTTTTGCAGTGTTCACAAGCTGGTATTGTGCCTGCCCCAGGATTCTCCACCACTGTATGACCGGCCCTCGTGGCTGGTCATAGCACTTGCATAATCATACATAATGATTATGCTTAGTTTACACTAAAAATATAATGTCCAATCCGTACTGCCAGTTCCTCATATTTATTACATAGGGTTCCACAATTTTACATCATCAGCATCTCACATTCACCAATTGCACTCCATGTTTATATATATATATTCCAATGGTCTTACTATAACCTTTTGTCACTTCTAGAACTTCTCAAACTACTAGTCTCTCTGGAACTGTATTTTGGGCTCTAAGACCTTACTATACAAGTCCCTGCAACACCTGGTAGAAGACACCCTAATCAGACTCCCTAAGGATCTCTAGGTTTTGCCTGACAGGCCTAGTCTGTGTTTCTGATACATCTTTATCCTAATATATTAATGAAACCATACAGTACACAACCAATATAAAGGTTGCAAATTAAAGATAACTTTATCTTCTTTCTTATGATGTAGAAAATATATAGAACTATTATTAATTACAAATGTTACATTAGAAATACTGACTTTCACACACTAAACATTACTGTAAAAGCTATACAGCTTCCAAACTATACTGCCTATAGAATTGTAACTCAGTATATCAATAATACACATCTTGCTGTATCCAATGCTTAGTAAATTACATTATTCACTATTATAATTCTTTACTTATTACTTGTTTTAAATATAAAACAAACACATTTATTTTTAGCTCTTACTGAGACCTGCTATCATGTGGTCACCACGGGGGTCAACCCTTCCCTTCAGCCAGGGGTACTGACTCAGCATGGTCCCTCTATCCTGACACTACACAGTGGACAGTCTAACTCTCTTATCTATATGTATAAGATATAATTACTGTGTCTAATTTAACCTAATGCTATCTGTCATAAATATCATAGATTTGTAATGATGCATTATTCTCTAGAAGATAATCTGTATATGGTGATATGTATATATCATAGATTTGTAAATGACGCATTATTCTCTAGAAGATAATCTGTATTTGGTGATATGTATATATCATAGATTTGTGAATGATGCATTATTCTCTAGAAGATAATCTGTATATGGTGATATGTATATATCATAGATTTGTAAATGATGCATTATTCTCTAGAAGATAATCTGTATATGGTCATATGTATATATCATAGATTTGTGAATGATGTATTATTCGCTAGAAGATAATCTGTATAATGGTGATATGTATATATCATAGATTTGTAAATGATGCATTATTCTCTAGAAGATAATATGTATTTGGTGATATGTATATATCATAGATTTGTGAATGATGTATTATTCGCTAGAAGATAATATGTATATGGTGATATGTATATATCATAGATTTGTAATGATGCATTATTCTCTAGAAGATAATATGTATTTGGTGATATGTATATATCATAGATTTGTGAATGATGCATTATTCTCTAGAAGATAATCTGTATATGGTGATATGTATATATCATAGATTTGTGAATGATGCATTATTCGCTAGAAGATAATCTGTATATGGTGATATGTATATATCATAGATTTGTAAATGATGCATTATTCTCAAGAAGATAATATGTATTTGGTGATATGTATATATCATAGATTTGTGAATGATGCATTATTCGCTAGAAGATAATCTGTATATGGTGATTATGTATATATCATAGATTTGTAAATGATGCATTATTCTCTAGAAGATAATCTGTATATGGTGATATGTATATATCATAGATTTGTAAATGATGACGCATTATTCTCTAGAAGATAATCTGTATTTGGTGATATGTATATATCATAGATTTGTGAATGATGCATTATTCTCTAGAAGATAATCTGTATAATATGGTGTGATATGTATATATCATAGATCTGTGAATGATGCATTATTCCCTAGAAGATAATCTGTATATGGTGATATGTATATATCATAGATCTGTGAATGATGCATTATTCTCTAGAAGATAATCTGTATATGGTCATATGTATATGTCATATATTTGTAAATGATGCATTATTCCATAGAAGATAATCTGTATATGGTCATATGTATATGTCATATATTTGTAAATGATGCATTATTCCCTAGAAGATAATCTGTATTATGGTCATATTTATATATCATAGATCTGTGAATGATGCATTATTCTCTAGAAGATAATCTGTATATGGTGATATTTATATATATAATAGATTTGTAAATGATGCATTATTCTCTAGAAGATAATATGTATTTGGTGATATGTATATATCATAGATTTGTGAATGATGTATTATTCGCTAGAAGATAATCTGTATATGGTGATATGTATATATCATAGATTTGTAAATGATGCATTATTCTCAAGAAGATAATCTGTATATGGTGATATGTATATATCATAGATTTGGGAATGATGCATTATTCTCTAGAAGATAATCTGTATATGGTTATATGTATATATCATAGATTTGTAAATCATGCATTATTCTCTAGAAGATAATCTGTATATGGTCATATGTTTATGTCATATATTTGTAAATGATGCATTATTCCCTAGAAGATAATCTGTATATGGTCATATGTATATATCATAGATCTGTGAATGATGCATTATTCTCTAGAAGATAATCTGTATATGGTGATATGTATATATCATAGATTTGTAAATGATGAATTATTCTCTAGAAGATTATATGTATTTGGTGATATGTATATATCATAGATTTGTAGAATGATGCATTATTCTCTAGAAGATAATCTGTATATATGGTGAAATGTATATATCATAGATTTGTAAATGATGCATATATTCTCAAGAAGATAATCTGTATATGGTGATATGTATATATCATAGATTTGGGAATGATGCATTATTCTCTAGAAGATAATCTGTATATGGTGATATGTATATAGCATAGATTTGTAAATGATGCATTATTCTCTAGAAGATAATCTGTATATGGTGATATGTATATACCATAGATTTGTAAATGATGCATTATTCTCTAGAAGATAATCTGTATATGGTCATATGTATATATCATAGATTTGTGAATGTTGCATTATTCTCTAGAAGATAATCTGTATATGGTGATATGTATATATCATAGACTTGTAAATGATGCATTATTCTCTAGAAGATAATCTGTATATGGTCATATGTATTATAGTAAAGATTGAATTATAGATTTGTGAATGATGCATTTTTCTAGAAGATAATCTTTTTTTTTATCCGAAGAAAAAGAAAATTGTGTTATTTCAATTCAATTTTGTGAATCGTGTTTTCAAGACGGCAAATACAATTTGGAGAAAGACAAGTTTGATTTATCTATTCTACTTTATCAAAACCATCATTCAAAAACTCCTTAAACGTGTTTGGATTGTAAAACAACTGTTGTTGTTATATAAAATATCTTGTAGATTTTGATTTAATTTTTACACAAGTGGTTCTACCTCGGTGGTAAAGTATGTATAAGCCTTCCGAACAGGACCACAAAAATTAATGACGTCACACCTCCAGTGGCGAACCCTGCGATGACCAAAATCCTTTTTATATCCAGGGATTTCACAGCTTTGTTTACATACACTTCACCTGTACAAAGAAAATAAATACGTTTATTGATTATGTCAAAAATACTATTCCTCTTATATCAAAGTCATGTCAGCTTTCATTTAAAGAGCGACGCCTTGAATTAATTTACATCAAGGTCGTGTCACTGACACTTACTTAAGCTGTTTATATATAAAATATACTGGCAACTGCGCCATTATGGGATTCGAACTCGTTGAAGTACCAATTGATTGTCGTGTTATGAAAGGTTTGCCGATGTTGAACAATGTATGTCATTGTCCGTTATTTACACACACCTTCAGGAATCGTCACATCCTCTGAACATTTCAGATGCTTGCCATTTCTGCACTTCTGAAACGACTGTTAAAACATCCAGATTTCAAAATGTTAAGTGCATTGTTCTTAAAACTAGCAAGTCAAATGGTAGATAAAAAGACACCGTTTACCTTGATTTCATATAAGCATTTACTATGTGAACGTTAAAATATTAATGCAAACAGTTGATTTGTCACCAAAAATGAAAAGGTAAACGTGTTCAGACGATATCAGAATTTAGATTGAATTTAATATTTACTAGGTCGGTCACCTATATATATAGAATGGCAACAGTGTCAATGAAAGGGATAAAGATGTGTGAAACAATGTAGTCGTGTTTAATTTACACACACCTTCAGAATAGTTCTGACAACATAAATCACTATCCATTGTCATCCTTGGATGAGCATTGCCATTTCTGAAATTCGTGACCTTACACATACTGGAGTTTTAAACATCTATATTCTTGCATTGTTATCTAAAACTATTGAAGTTGAAATCTCTAATGCTGAACTGACACCTGTCATTTACACTTGACATTACAATCAAATTTACTAGAGTAACGTTAAAATACTCATGCAAACAGTTGTTAAAGTTCACAACAAATGAAAAGAAAACGTTTCAACATGTATATGAAAGATCAATTAGGACCATAACTTTGTGATAAATTTTACATGATGGATGAAGTCTATTACTATCTTTGTCGGTTACACTGTTCTTGACCTGATAATGTTATAATTAAATCGCACCCGATATCTTATCTTATTATAGGATAATAAAATACGACATGTTTTTGGGAAACAACAAAAACAAAGACAAAGTGTGTTCTATGTATTCTAATGAAAACTTATCCTAGTACAGTGTAGATCCACTGCCAAGTCTGTATATTCTTGCTCACAATGTGATTTTGTATCGAGAAATTATACCATCTAAAAATCGTATAAGAAAACTTTCAATGCTATCCAATTAAATGGACATACTATATAATCTATGTGTTATGCGAACTATTTCAACAATATTTCGATGAAGATGAAAAATGAGAAGGCAACTGTAAATAATTAGACTGTGAAAATAGAGTAGTTATTTATAATCTTTTATTTTTAGTTGGGCTCACATTTTCGGGTTTCTAAAATCTTTATCAATTTCGTTCCGGCACTTAAATTTCGTGAGAGAAGACCTATACAAATTACCGCTATAATATACAGTCGAACACTGGACATCTCGTATTGTGATATTCTCTCAAGCGAACTATAGCTCTAACACGACCAACAACACAGGTTTACTAATCACATTCTATAGTTCGGTAACTCAGCCAGTGTTTTTGAAAACATTATGGACCAACAAACACATATTATCTTAGTGTCCCAACGGATAGATTCAGGATATACTCATTAAAAATTTATTGATGTTAAACTGAAGATGAAGTCCAATGAAATTCTGTAAATCTATCATTGTTTTGAACAAACTCATTTTCCAACATTGAACTTGTCATTGCTTGTCCCCGATTCTAGACCTTATGTAAGTGTTAGGTAAACATCCAAATAATCATCCTAAAATGTTTGTATCGCATTAACTTACCTGACTTTGGTTATGATATATATAGTTGTAGTGTGGGATGTAAATTCGTTGATTTGTAATATACGTAACGAAATCCAACGAAAATTTAAAACCCCACGAAAATTAAATGTGATTTCACTCGCAGTATAGTGTAACTATTGAGTGTACTCTCTTGATTTTGGATTGAATATACGTAGTAGAAAGTGGGCAATGAAGCTATGTTATGTATCATTTAACTGTCATAAGGAGAATAATTGAATGACGGCTGATCTGTATGATCGTTTTGAACGTCATTTGGGGAGGAGGGCATGAATAGACTGAATTTGGATTTGTGTAACGTCATAAGTTGGTAGGGCATGAATCTGAATTAGGAAACGATTAACTGCACTGTGAAGGAGGGCATGATGCTGAATTCGGAATTGTGTAACGACAATAAGTTGGAAGGGCTTGAATGCTGATTTTGGATCCGTTAACGGCCAATGGGGAGCGAGGGATCTGAATCTGAGTTTAAGTTCCGTTTAAAACGGGTCACGGTATAAAAAGGGGGACTTTGAGTCTTGCTAATACTCATTTAATCTATTTGTTGTTACATGAAGATGAAGTCTATGAAATTCTGAAAACTTCTTTGTTTGAACAACATTTTCCAACTTTGAACTTGTCATGCTTGTCCCCGAAATAGACCTTATGTAGTGATAGGTAATAATCATCCTACAATGTATGGACGCATAAACTTACATGACATTGGTGTGATATATATATTTTCGTGGGGATGTAAATTCGTTGATTTTGGTCAAATAACGAAATCCACGAAAATTAAACCCCCACGAAAATTAATGATTTCACAGTAAGTGTATCTATTGTCTCTCTGATTTTGGATTGATTAACGTTGTAGAAAGTGGGCATGAAGCTAATTTAGGATCATTTAACGTCAAAGGATTAATGAATGACGCTGATTGTAGATCGTTTAACGGCATGGGAGGAGGGCATGATGCTGATTTTGGATTGTGTAACGTCATAGTTGGAGGGCATGAAGCTGAATTTGAATCGTTTAACTGCATGAGAGGAGGGCATGATGCAGATTTCGAATTGTGTAACGTCATAGTTGGAGGGCATGAAGCTGATTTTGGATCGTTTAACGGCATGGGAGGAGGGCCTGAAGCTGATTTAAGATCGTTTAACGGCACGAAAGGGGACTTTGAAGCTGATTTTGAATCGTTTAACGGCATGGAAGGAAGGCTTAAAGTTGATTTTAGATCGTTTAACGGTATGAGATGAGGGCTTGAAGTTGATTTTAGATCGTTTAAACGCCATGAAAGGAGATGAGGACTTGAAACTTAATTTAGCTCGTTTAACGACTTGAAGCTGATTTTAGATGTGTTAACGGCATGAGAGGAGGGCTTGAAGCTGATTTTAGATTGTTTAACGGCATGAGAGGTGGACTTGAAACTGATTTTAGATTGTTTAACGGCTTGAAGCTGATTTTAGATGTTAACGGCATTGGAGTAGGGCTTGAAGCTGATTTTAGATCGTTTAACGGCTTGAAGCTGATTTTAGATGTTAACGGCATTGGAGGAGGGCTTGAAGCTGATGTTAGATATTTAACGTACCACCGATGACGAGTTATGGATGGTGTCGGTTCCCTGGAGTGTCACAGTGGAGGAGACAAGATATGGCGAGCTACATCCACTGAGGACAATAGTATCGTTCATTACATCAACGATGTCTCCACACTGGCAAATGTCGTGTACTGAAATGGGTATAATTCAAAGCGTTTGACAATAACATAATATTTACATAATATGTATTTTGTCTATTAAAGTATTTTCTTCGAGTTCTTTTTTCTTTTGAAATATTTACTTGTCTTCGGCATAGAAATTAGTCTACAGTTTTTGCATTACAAATTAAAATATTGTCTTTCACGCTTCGATTTGTCTTATTTATACGTGTTGCATTAACCCATGCGTTCATAAGGTCTTTAATTTATATTTAGAATTGCTGTGAGGTGGCGGAAGAATATAAGCTTTAGTTACAGAGAGCCGTCATACTATTAAACTTGAATACTGACAATTCAGGCCAAAGTAGGCCATAATTGAGCACATGTAATTCAATACCTACCAACTGGGGGTTTGATGTTTTCATAATAGATATTTCGTTCGTCAAATCTCCCAACTGAATATGGCGACGCAAACGTGTTGTTATCCTTTTGAGTCTGTATAGGTGCAACTCGTACAATGAACAAGCCGCTTTTGTCAGGTAAGACAACTTTCAGGCTGTACATGGTTGTGTCGCCCTGGAAGAAAGCAAAAGTTATATCTTTGTTTAAAAACAAAAACAATTTTGTTTCCCAGTTTTATCCTGTTCACTAGACAAACTACTATATAACATTATTTTTTTTATCATCGTTAAAGATATGAGCGTTCAGCAAGCATCAATTTTGAATCCGGTAAGAACGAAAAGTTACACAGCAAATCAAGATGACCTTCGCCTATTCAATCAATACCGTTTAATTTTTCAGTATATCATAATGACCACAAACCTACAGAACAATCAGCTACCTGCTTATATACTATTGAAATTTACGCGAGGGGGGATTTTGGCGAATTACCTAAAGGTCGTTTGATCGCGATAATTCCCCCTGGCGTAATATTGTGTACATATATAAACTGTGTTGCTAAAACTATGAAAGTGTATTTATCACGAAAATAACAACACAGTGAAAGAAATATACCTTTGTATGTAGTCTACTTGTTGTTCTCAATCTGAAGACCTTATAATCGGTAGCATACGGCCCAGATATTTCTAGCTTCAGAACCACACCCCCTGGACGTGTGGCCTACAAATCAGTAATACAAAATCGTCATTAATTCATGATGAATCGGAATACTATTCAATAGGATATACTTTCCGAGGAATGACAGTACAGCAGAATATTTACAACAAAAGGGGTGATAAAGCACGGGGTAGTTATGTACCCATAAGCTCCTGAAGAGTATGTAATTTCTACTTTAACAGTCACAGCCATCTAGTAAGATGCTGTCATGCTAATTAAAAAACGAAATTACCAGGAATAGAATCAAGTAAGCTGATATTGAAAACAGATATATGATCTTTCACGCTTTGGTGTTCTGTTTCCACAATAGAAGTCATTTAATTAATTGACATTAGCTTTCTTTTTTAAAATAGGCTGAGTTATCGAGCCTTGATGACTAATTTTGGCTGTTATAATATTTGTTTTGGGAGTTACATTTAAATGTATGGAAAAAGAAACAAATGCCAAAAAGAAGGAAAAACAGAAAGTTTTATCAACTAATTACCGAAATTCAAAATTCTTGTATTAAAATTAAACAGTTTGATTATGTGTGTGGAATATGTACGATGACTTACGATTTCTTTCACAGCTTTTAGTTTCCACTCTGAACGTGACCAGTCCGATGCCCGTCGTATCTTCTATATGTAAGCTATCCACAGTCGGCACACAGTTGTCCTCATTTGTCTCTTTGTAATCTAAAATCAAAACATCATAAATCCTCATCCAACAATCCAACATCCTCCATGGTATGCTTGTATGGAGGACATGTAAACATCATTCTGTAACATAATTTCTCGCGTCAAATGTTATCCTATTTCGCTATATTCGTTTCTAATCTTTTAAAATTTTACATAATTGTCCAGAGAAAAGATATTGTTTTAGTCACTGTGACATTTTTATGTTATAGATATATTTGTATTCACATCTGGTATAACAAGCTCTGTTTAAATTAAAATCATTCGCTTATTAAATATGGGTTATTATTTTTATTCTATTACGATCAAACTTCACATTTGTTTTATATTTTTGTTTTAATGCAGATTTCTAAAGCATTGACAAAAAAGGCCTTACTTTTACTTCATTTTCACCAAGATGTATTACAAAACAGATTATACAGAGAAATAAGGTACATGTATATATAAAAGTAGGTCTTACCGGTAAATAATTGTATCTATTTTAAAGCTGTTTCGTATTATCGTACCTTTAAAATGAATTTCCTTATCATCACACCCGTAGTTCTGGGATCCTATTTCATCCTACAACAAACCAATCGTCATCATTTAAAATTATGAACAGATTGAAATATTATTATTTTCGATCGGTTTATTATTAACGTAGATAAGATAAACTTTATATCAATAAAATGGTGATTACAGACTGTCATGAAGTAATTTGAAGATAATGGAATACTAATGTATGTACGTGTAGAGAACAGTAAAGGTTATTGCACCTGAGAACAATAATTATCTAGTATGACATGGTTGAGATGTCCACAGTAGCCGGTTTCAGATCCTCGATTCTGAAGACAACCCAGAGGAAAAAATCTGAACCAATCACAGGTAAGCAAAAATTGCTTTGAAGACTACAGAGAGAGCGACGCCTACCTTCAAAAGCCAGACAGTCAATCAAAGTGTACCGTTATGCAGCTCTTTTGATTTCCAAAGATTAAATTACCTGCTCTGTTCTGTTACCCCAAGTTTTACTATGATATAGTCCAGGGTTGTAGAGATCGTAAGTGATCAGAACCCCTGGAGTATCGAGGATGCCGGGTTCTATGACAATGTTGATGTTAATCAGACAATACATTTTTGTGCAACTTTACTTTATTTCTTTCCTCATAGCAGAAATACTTCAAGAGACACATTGCAACGCTATCTTCATTTCTAAACCATGTTGTTGCATTATAAGCACAGTAATATGATTTGTATCACAGATACATCGTATGTATTGCTTCAAACAAGATTTAGATTTAAACATAAAGTTAGGGAACTATCTTCTGCAAGGAAAAAACAGCATTTGTTTCAATCCTCGTATACATGTACCATATCCCGACAGTCATCTTACTCCCCTCAATGCAATGTTTATAATGACGTCATGCAATAGTGACGTCACAATATTATCACTTTAATAATTCCCAGTGCAGTTATTTGTCATGTGATGTATACGTCACTCGCTGTCTTACTTCTTATGGGTTCGTTCTCGCTGGTGTTCCTTATTTGCGACATCTCCCTTTTCATGTGAAACTGCCAATTTAGTTTCAAGGTTAATTTAGGTTCATGATTTCAAATTTGTTTTTCCTCGTTAAAGCATTAACACGGCAAAGATCCTAATTGATTGTAATTCAAAGAATTTAGTTACAAAGGGTGCGTAATCCTGACGGAAATTCAATAACCGACTTCAAGACATTATCTATTGGTAGTAAAGTAAATTTGGTGTTCTGAAACCCAATTAAATGTCAGAGGCATGTGACACGTATTAAATCCCGGGGTTACTCTGGTAACTGGATATTAAGTATTTTAATCATTCTTGTATTACGTGCGACCTTCCCGTATTGGTGTGTAGGAGTGGAGCATTTCTAGTTTCACTTTCTTATAGAGCTTCCCCTTGATTTAACTTCCTGGAGCTATAGTGTCGCGATACCATATCGAACCCAGCAGGCTTAGTCATCGTCTATATCTAACGTCTTCATTATATAATAAATGATCCATATTTAAATGTGTTTTTAAATAGGGAAGTCTTATGCATATAACACAGCGGTGAAACAATTTTTTAAACCCGGATCTTTATTTATACGTGTTGGCTTGCGTGGGGACGCGTGTGATGTTATCAGTTTAACATACATAAGACTATTGTCAGATGTCTCATTTGTCCTATACTGAATTCATACATGTATCAGGATAGGTTTGTTTTCGTCCACAAATACCTTCCTTCCTTGATAGCTGTTACAACATTATCAAGTAAGATTATGCCTTTGTCAACAGGACAATTGTAACATTTTTGGAAGCCTGTAGAAAAGAATTTGAATGAATTTGTATTATTAAACAATGGTAATCGTGTAGTATTACGACAGTTAGAGTATCACACCTGTCAGTATGTAGGATTGACGACAATTGGACAAAGAGAAATAGTCATGACTTTTGTGATGCAGCACCATTACCAGATAAAATATACACTTGTTGAAATGCAATACGTGATTTATACAAGCGTTTTCTCCAGATATGCACAGCGACTATAATTGCTTTACAATTCGTTACTGTCGTGTTAACAACAACTTCCCCATAATTCTAGTTAAAAAGCGGAAACTAAATAGGCTATATAAGTTATCACAGGTACAACCCTTTTTTGGTTTATGTGTTTCCATGAAATCTGTAAATCTTCCGAATACAAAGATATCGTAACGCTTGCCTGGTTACATATAGGTCCAGGTGTATCTAGTTGTGTGAAACATTCTCAACTTAACGAGATATTCATCACATTCATTTTCATGGATTTTAACTCAATATTTCACCATTACTTTACTCATCCAGAGTAGCCCTAATCAATCTACTTCAGTTTGGCATTGGCTGAATGATACACAAGGACGTTTATATCA
Organism: Argopecten irradians; assembly: GCF_041381155.1. NCBI lineage: Eukaryota > Metazoa > Mollusca > Bivalvia > Pectinida > Pectinidae > Argopecten > Argopecten irradians. The sequence continues at coordinate 34,451,826 of NC_091145.1, read as the reverse complement.
AATCTCAAAATGACATCCAACATTTGCTTTTCGTACATATTCTTTTATCAACAAATTTAAATGTTTAGTATAAAATTTTAAACACTTTTAAGCAACTTAACGATTCAAAACTTATCATTTGATTCAGCAAATGTTTCTTTGAATATCTACGTAAGTAAGATGACAATACAAAGAAACATGCATACTGTTGTGTAACGTGTAATATATAGATTATCTCAAATATAAAAGAAATAATATAGCATTTGCTATTTAGATTATCTCAGATTTAGATACAGATATCATCAGGTACCTGGCTGAATTCCTCTAACATGTATTATTTAGATTATTTTCAGATGTAAATACAGAGCTCAACAGGTACTTTGTTGAAGTCATGTGACATGTATTATTTAGATTATTTCAGAAGTACATACAGAGCTCAACAGGTACCTGGCTGAAGTCATGTGACATGTATTATTTAAATTATCTCAGATTTAGATACAGATTTCATCAGGTACCTGGCTGAATTACTGTGACATGTATTATTTAGATTATTTCAGATGTAAATACAGAGCTCAACAGGTACTTTGTTGAAGTCATGTGACATGTATTATTTAGATTATTTCAGATGTAAATACAGAGCTCAACAGGTACTTTGTTGAAGTCATGTGACATGTATTATTTTAGATTATTTCAGAAGTACATACAGAGCTCAACAGGTACCTGGCTGAAGTCAGTTGACATGTATTATTTAAATTATCTCAGATTTAGATACAGATATCATCAGGTACCTGCTGAATTCCTGTGATATGTATTATTTAGATTATTTCAGATGTAAATACAGAGCTCAACAGGTTCTTTGTTGAAGTCATGTGACATGTATTATTTAGATTATTTCAGATGTAAATACAGAGCTCAACAGGTACTTTGTTGAAGTCATGTGACATGTATTATTTAGATTATTTCAGAAGTACATAAAGAGCTCAACAGGTACCTGGCTGAAGTCATGTGACATGTATTATTTAAATTATTTCAGAAGTACATACAGAGCTCAACAAGTACCTGGCTGAAGTCATGTGACATGTATTATTTAAATTATTTCAGAAGTACATACAGAGCTCAACAGGTACCTGGCTGAAGTCATGTGACATGTATTATTTAAATTATTTCAGAAGTACATTCAGAGCTCAACCGGTATCTGGCTGAAGACATGTGACATGTATTATTTAAATTATTTCAGAAGTACATACAGAGCTCAACAAGTACCTGGCTGAAGTCATGTGACATGTATTATTTAAATTATTTCAGAAGTACATACAGAGCTCAACAGGTACCTGGCTGAAGTCATGTGACATGTATTATTTAAATTATTTCAGAAGTACATACAGAGCTCAACCGGTATCTGGCTGAAGACATGTGACATGTATTATTTAAATTATTTCAGAAGTACATACAGAGCTCAACCGGTATCTGGCTGAAGTCATGTGACATGTTTTATTTAGACTATTTCAGATGTCAATACAAAGTTCAACAGGTACCTGGCTGAAGTAATGATTATTTAGATTATCTACCTTAGATGTAAATACAGATATCATCATATAGCCGTATTAAATTGTATAAACAGATGTTGTTATATTAGATTGCCGCAGATTAAAGAGGTATTCATTATTTAGATATATCTCAGATGTAAATACAAGGATTACCAGGTACATGGCTGAAGTCATGTGACATGTTTTATTAAGATTATCTCAGATGTAAATACAAGGATTACCAGGTAACATGGCTGAAGTCATGTGACATGTTTTATTTAGATTATCTCAGATGTAAATACAAGGATTACCAGGTACATGGCTGAAGTCATGTGACATGTTTTATTTAGATTATCTCAGATGTAAATACAAGGATTACCAGGTACATGGCGGAAGTCATGTGACATGTTTTATTTAGTTATCTCAGATGTAAATACAAGGATTACCAGGTACATGGCTGAAGTCATGTGACATGTTTTATTTAGATTATCTCACATGTAAATACAAGGATTACCAGGTACATGGCGGAAGTCATGTGACATGTTTTATTTAGATGATCTCAGATGTAAATACAAGGATTACCAGGTACATGGCGGAAGTCATGTGACATGTTTTATTTAGATGATCTCAGATGTAAATACAAGGATTACAGGTACATTAAGTCATGTGACATGTTTTATTAAGATTATCTCAGATGTAAATACAAGGATTACCAGGTACATGGCTTGAAGTCATGTGACATGTTTTATTTAGATTATCAGATGTAAATACAAGGATTACCAGTGTACATGGCTGAAGTCATGTGACATGAAGTGTTGATAAACTCTGACACGAATGATAACGTCGTGTCAGGGTACTGACTTGGTGGGGGTCTGTAAAGTCGCTGACAGGCAGAGCACCACGCGGCACGTGTCACATTCCAAGACTCCGTAGTGATCAAATAATCATTGTTTTTATCTATTTTTTATGTAAGCCATAAAAATTTATTGACTTAAAAACAAGTCTTTGGGTATTTTATACACAATAATATACGATATGATATAGTCTAGTTGTCGTTAAGTAGCATTTCTAGACGATTGCCCGGATGGTTGATGCATCTGATAGTCTTAGATGAATATCATAATCCTACATGGGGCAGTTACAAGTAGCTGTTGGCAGGCTATGTAATTACAAATGGCTATAGCATCTTCGATTACAAAGAGTTACTATTCTGTAATTTTCTCGATATCACAACTTCAGAGGCCGAATTACCATGTCGAGATTTTTTTTATATAAGAAAGGGCGTAAGATAAGAACTTTACCTGTTATGTCATATAAAATAAACCAACACATTGAGGTTTTCCGATACGGTTTTGCCTTTTGGACGAGACTTGACCCCTTATATTTATTTTGGATATAACGATCTACTTTTAAAATCAATAATCATTGCCATTTGCGAGTTCAATTATATACTCTCCCTTTCACGAGAAAGCTGCAAACACAAAATTGATATCAAATTTAGATTCCTTTAAAATAATCATTTTTCGTTCTTTAAAGCTCCATTAAATTATAATGCTGTCCTGATACAAAAAAAAGTATCTCCTTTCTCAACTTAAACGTTTTTCAAGTATGAAAGATAATCCCATATATATATATCTCAACCATATTTGTTTGCTCGAATAACATATTTTAATGAATCTTTAATGAGCGAGTAATAATTATTATAAAGGAATATAAAAATCAATTTTTGCTTGCAATTTGCGCAAATACGCAAATATTTTTATTCGTTTCACTCACCTGTATGACGCACTCAAAAATCTCCCAATCACCTGCGCTATCTATTTCAGTCTGCAGTGGACTACATTTAGCAAGGTTGATCACAGCATACATTATAACGACGAACTTTAGAGCAGACGACATGTCTTGACTTGACGAGACGAGTAAGCATGTACGTGCATGCACGAGTTCTGTTCATCAAATGGAGCGCATAGGTTGTTTTCACCGATAAAAAACTTCACCAAAGCTTCCGTAAATTGCCATGGTTACAGTGTATACATTGTTAAGAGGACGCTAGCCAAAAATAGAACCGGTAAAAACCTGAAAGGTGTTTCCCTTCAGAAGTGTTGTATAGCTGTCAATGTTGACTCGCTTCATTTTGACAATACTTTATTACACTTTGTCACAATACTTAAATACGCTCAAAGATTGAGCTAGTCTCTAAATATGTCCTTTACAATAAAACTGAAGTAATGCCTTATAATGCTTTTGGGTTTTTTTTTTTTACTTGCTTGACGCTTTATAGACAGTCATGATAGTTATCAAGGACGTGCCATGTTTTAAAAGCTGGAGCACGCGGAGAAAAACTAAAGACCTGCAGTTGGGTGCCTCAAAACTATCCAATTAGAGTGATCGAACCAGATGATGAAGAGTAAGATAAACCTCAGGTGGTTAAGGCCGGGACTCTATGGTCACCCAACCATCACAGACAAACAAGTGTCGACGTGAATTATCCACAAGTTATAAAAGCAGGTTTCTGTAATTACTTCCTCCATATATGCCCTATTCTAATGATACTCATATACGGAGGCATTTTATCGTCTTGGCTCCTAGTTAGTTCTTCGTGTCTACCCTACCTTTAAATTAACCAAATGCTATGTCTTAACCATCATTACTTCGGTATATTTTGGGGATGACTGTGAGCACAAATATATTTGATTTTACATGTAGTTGTGTTTAGAAATAAAACTATTAGCTTTGAGAATCAGTCTTTAAGAATATCAAACATCAGTGCTAATATACTCAACTAAATAAACATGGGAGTCATATAGTTTTGACAACCATACACAGGCAATAATTCTTCTCGTAGGTTTCACTTGAAAAACTTTCGAGTTAAAATTCACATGAAGAATATTGGCTGTGATATGATGCATTCAATGATTCTATTGTCATGTAAATTGGGGTACGTGGGAACGTTAGTACTTCTGTTGTACTTGATATCTACAAAGATTTCCTGATTAGTTTGATGTAACACGATGTATCATCTACAACACGTGTTCTTCTCATCCATGCCATGTTTACCTGTAAAACGATACAATGAGTAAAAAAACAAGATGGCGTCATGTATATCGTTATCTAGTGCGTGAAATTGACGACAGGTGATAATGGTAACATACTATGATTTTTATTATTAAACGGTAACCATGACAACAATTAATGAAACATTAAAGACTGTAATGGATCAGTATAATAGTGTTTGTGATAGTAAACGTTACACATGACTGCTTCAGTCTAAATCTATCTACGTGAGTTACGTTTTGGTCCTGTTTAAATCATGAACAGTATCTTGTTATTCCATCATTTTTAGTTTCTTCTTCTGTAAAGGTGTTTCGTTTCCAATTTTATTTTTTCAGTGTCTTTATTAATTTTGTAAACTGTTTTTTTCCTGTGCCAGATGAAATGCTTATACACTTTGTTAAAGGTACCATTTATCACCAACAAAAGGACCGAAGCTAATGTCAGGTGTAAGTAATCTAAGGGCTATACTGTAATATTAGTGGGATGGAAATTTTCGCTTATTTTTGCCTTCATTATTTACATTCACCAGAGCAAATTAATAATTTAAATAATAACACTCAGCAAAAATCATCCCACCGCGAACAGTTTGAAAGCGAACTTTACCAAATGTGAAAATGTCCACGGTGACAGTAATTTTGGCTAGTTTTAGTTTTTTTCTAAAGAATAGAAGTTAAAAAAAATAAGCTGATGTAGCATGTCGCTGGGGATATATCAAGTACATCTTATAACCAAAAGGTTTAATGTCTGTTTTGATGTAACTAGTACACGTGTTCAATATGCTATTCTGACAAGGTTTGGCTAGATTTTACTGACAAAGAATGAAGCTTTACTGACAGTGCCACTTTACTGATGCTTTTGCACTGACAGTCTAGCTTTACTGACAGTGCTGCTTTACTGAAGTACATGCTTTACTGACAGTGAGGCTAACTGATAGTCTGCTTTACTGACTAGTACAACTTGCTGCAGCCTATTTATTAACAAATAGTACTCTATTACTTATGACTAGATCAAGGTTTATCCGGCTTACTGACAGTGCTGCTTTACTGACAGTGCTGCTTTACTGACAGTCTTGCTGACTGACAGTGCTGCTTTACTGACAGTAGTGCTTTACTGACAGTGCTGCTTTACTGACAGTGCTGCTTTACTGACAGTGCTGCTTTACTGACAGTGCTGTGCTTTACTGACAGTGCTGCTTTACTGACAGTGCTGCTTTACTGACAGTGCTGCTTTACTGACAGTGCTGCTTTACTGACAGTGCTGCTTACTGACAGTGCTGCTTTACTGACAGTGCTTTTACTGACAGTGCTTTACTGAAGTGCTGCTTTACTGACAGTGCTGCTTTACGACAGTGCTGCTTTACTGACAGTGCTTTACTGACAGTTGCTTACAGAATGCTTTACTGACAGTGCTGCTTTACTGACAGTGCTGCTTTACTGACAGTGCTGCTTTACTGACAGTGCTGCTTTACTGACAGTGCTGCTTTACTGACAGTGCTGCTTATGAGTTTTTACTGACAGTGCTGCTTTACTGACAGTGCTGCTTTACTGACAGTGCTGCTTTACTGACAGTGCTGCTTTACTGACAGTCTGCTTTACTGACAGTGCTGCTTTACTGACAGTGCTGCTTTACTGACAGTGCTGCTTTACTAGACAGTGCTGCTTTACTGACAGTGCTGCTTTACTGACAGTGCTGCTTTACTGACAGTGCTGCTTTACTGACAGTGCTGCTTTACTGACAGTGCTGCTTTACTGACATGCTGCTTTATAGACGTGCTGCTTTACTGACAGTGCTACTTTACTGACAGTGCTGCTTTACTGACAGTGCTACTTTACTGACAGTGCTGCTTTACTGACAGTGCTGCTTTACTGACAGTGCTGCTTTACTGACAGTGCTACTTTACTGACAGTGCTGCTTTACTGACAGTGCTACTTTACTGACAGTGCTGCTTTACTGACAGTGCTTTTTACTGACAGTGCTGCTTTACTGACAGTGCTGCTTTACTGACAGTGCTGCTTTACTGACAGTGCTGCTTTACTGACAGTGCTGCTTTACTGACAGTGCTGCTTTACTGACAGTGCTGCTTTACTGACAGTGCTGCTTTACTGACAGTGCTGCTTTACTGACAGTGCTGCTTTACTGACAGTGCTGCTTTACTGACAGTGCTGCTTTACTGACAGTCCGCATACTGACAGTGCTGCTTTACTGACAGTGCTACTTTACTGCAGTGCTGCTTTACTGACAGTGCTGCTTTACTGACAGTGCCTGCTTTACTGACAGTGCTGCTTTACTGACAGTGCTGCTTTACTGACAGTGCTGCTTTACTGACAGTGCTGCTTTACTGACAGTGCTGCTTTACTGACAGTGCTACTTTACTGACAGTGCTGCTTTACTGACAGTGCTGCTTTACTGACAGTGCTGCTTTACTGACAGTGCTGCTTTACTGACAGTGCTGCTTTACTGTGTGCTGCTTTACACAGTGCTGCTTTACTGACAGTGCTGCTTTACTGACAGTGCTGCTTTACTGACAGTGCTGCTTTACTGACAGTGCTGCTTTACTGACAGTGCTGCTTTACTGTGCTGCTTTACTGACAGTGCTGCTTTACTGACAGTGCTGCTCTGATAGTTTTGCTGCTTACTGACAGTGCTGCTTTACTGACAGTGCTGCTTTACTGACAGTGCTGCTTTACTGACAGTGCTGCTTTACTGACAGTGCTGCTTTACTGACAGTGCTGCTTTACTGACAGTGCTGCTTTACTGACAGTCCTGCTTTACTGACAGTAGTCTACTTTACTGACAGTGCTGCTTTACTGACAGTGCTGCTTTACTGACAGTGCTGCTTTACTGACAGTGCTGCTTTACTGACAGTGCTGCTTTACTGACAGTGCTGCTTTACTGAGACAGTGCTGCTTTACTGACAGTGCTGCTTTACTGACAGTGCTGCTTTACTGACAGTGCTGCTTTACTGACAGTGCTGCTTTACTGACAGTGCTGCTTTACTGACAGTGCTGCTTTACTGACAGTGCTGCTTTACTGACAGTGCTGCTTTACTGACAGTGCTGCTTTACTGACAGTGCTGCTTTACTGACAGTGCTGCTTTACTGACAGTCCTGCTTTACTGACAGTGCTGCTTTACTGACAGTGCTGCTTTACTGACAGTGCTGCTTTACTGACAGTGCTGCTTTACTGACAGTGCTGCTTTACTGACAGTGCTGCTTTACTGACAGTGCTGCTTTACTCACAGTGCTGCTTTACTGACAGTGCTGCTTTACTGACAGTGCTGCTTTACTGACAGTGCTGCTTTACTGACAGTGCTGCTTTACTGACAGTGCTGCTTTACTGACAGTGCTGCTTTACTGACAGTGCTGCTTTACTGACAGCTGCTGCTTTACTGACATGCTGCTTTACTGACAGTGCTGCTTTACTGACAGTGCTGCTTTACTGACAGTGCTGCTTTACTGACAGTGCTGCTTTACTGATAGTTCTGCTTTACTGACAGTGCTGCTTTACGTGACAGTGCTGCTTTACTGACAGTGCTGCTTTACTGACAGTTCTGCTTTACTGACAGTGCTGCTTTACTGACAGTGCTGCTTTACTGACAGTGCTGCTTTACTGACAGTGCTACTTTACTGACAGTGCTGCTTTACTGACAGTGCTGCTTTACTGACAGTGCTTTTTACTGACAGTGCTGCTTTACTGACAGTGCTGCTTTACTGACAGTGCTGCTTTACTGACAGTGCTGCTTTACTGACAGTGCTGCTTTACTGACAGTGCTGCTTTACTGACAGTGCTGCTTTACTGACAGTGCTGCTTTACTGACAGTGCTGCTTTACTGACAGTGCTGCTTTACTGACAGTGCTGCTTTACTGACAGTGCTGCTTTACTGACAGTGCTGCTTTACTGACAGTCCTGCTTTACTGACAGTGCTGCTTTACTGACAGTGCTGCTTTACTGACAGTGCTGCTTTACTGACAGTGCTGCTTTACTGACAGTGCTGCTTTACTGCAGTGCTGCTTTACTGACAGTGCTGCTTTACTGACAGTGCTGCTTTACTGACAGTGCTGCTTTACTGACAGTGCTGCTTTACTGACAGTGCTACTTTACATACAGTGCTGCTTTACTGACAGTGCTGCTTTACTGACAGTGCTGCTTTACTGACAGTGCTACTTTACTGACAGTGCTGCTTTACTGACAGTGCTGCTTTACTGACAGTGCTGCTTTACTGACAGTCCCGCATCACTAACAGTGCTGCTTTACTGATAGTACTATATTACTATTAATAAAATTACTCGCTAAACAGTTATATTTCCATTTAAACATGTCTACAGTATAAAAATAAGAGTTTTACAGTTCATTATTCTGTGTTTTTACTGATGTTTATAAAGAATCATACATGTTTGTCTGATTAAATCTTATGGTTTTCAATTCCTTACTAGAAAAACTAGCATGTTAAGATGTTCCCCATGTTATGGCACTGCAACTTCAACCCCATTACAGAATGAAGTCTTACAGAGTACCTGTTACACGTATGAGTATGTGCACACATTTTAATCTGACCCATTTGGATTTTTAATTGATCAAGAGTTGAGAGGTTTTATGAATTTTAATTATATACGTCATCCTATCTCGTCCCCTGATGTATGCTTTACCTGACATGGTGCTGGATACACAGGACGAGGAAGTGATATTAGATAACGTTCACGCAGATACACGCGAGGTATAGATTACAAACACAGACATACAAGCGGACAAATATCTTAGAGTCGTAGTTTTATGAAAATGTGCAGAATAAATAAAAGTGTGCATGCAAAGGACTCACTTTCTGAGGAATGTCGTCTCCGACCTTTTGTCGGTCGCGACGTGTCTCGTCATTTATTTTTTATCATCAATGCTTGTAGAGTTTACGTTTTGATTACAGATGTGGGTTGTGTACAATTGTTTGTGATATTTCGTCACAATTCAAGTGTTTCGCGAATCATAATATGATACGTAATTACAAAATGCAAAATTATCTGACACCCTTTGATTACGAATTTATGTATAAGTAGTATGTTGAAATTAAAGACAACTCTAAATACAGTATACAGGAAAAAAATGGCTTACAGTTTATAAAACTAACGTGCAATATATACTTACTTAAGTGTAAAGTGTATTATGCAATGTATCTGGTAGCATATTTGTGTAGAGAAATTTCGGACACCGAAAACCTGAACACAGCAGAGAAATAAAACGACCTTCCGCATTACAATGAATCTTAAATAAGCCCTTCTTCAGGCTTAAATCCTATACTTCCTACAATTGACTACCATTTTATGTCTGTGGGACTCGTTTGATTATACATCTTGTTAGCAAAAATCGTAAACGATCCAGGTATGTAACTGACAATGTTACCAAGGTAACGTTGTACTTATACACTTGTGATACAGTATCACCACTGATGGAACATATGCCACCTAAATTACACATAAAACCTACATTAATGTTATCATTCAGAACCATGATGTAAAAATTTACACAAACTTCAAATGTATTTACTGAAAGGAAGCGTTGGTTATAGTGCACTCAAAACAATATTATAAGTTTTCATTTTGAAGTTGTGAGCTATTCTGAACTTGGCAGATCCACTTGTAACCACAGTAAAACATTGAGACCCTCGAATCCTCATCGTTTCGTTAGACTATATATTGGCATTCTATGTTTCCAATATAGATGGTTACAGCGTAAAGATTATTTTAGTAAGTATCCCCATTTCCCACATTAAGGACGCCTGCTGTAGCGCTGCTATATCCATTGTAATATTCATTATACAATTCATCGGAAAACTTCAGTCCTTCTCTCTGTGTGTGTTTGTTTTTTTCGTTATTTAAAACAAAATCTTATTATTATTTTTCCGATTACAAAATTGTCTGTTACAACTGATAATAATTTCAATATTATTAAACAAGTATCTGAGTCCATCAAATAGATACCAATAGGAAATATTGCTGAATGAAATTGTTCATTTTGGTGGCAAGGCTGAACATTTGCATATCATTAAACGTACCGTGAAATATCCTTTGAAACTCTTAATTAAGTCAAGATGTATCATTTCCTTGTAAGATCTTATAAATCTAAAAACATGGGGATCAGACTATTCGTCTTTACATATTAAACAGTTGTCTGCCCGTTCAGAGACATTTCTGTTATTATCTCATTATTTTGTGATAGAAAATATCGTCGCTTTCCGTGAAAATTATGTCGTTACGCTCACAAAAATACCACGTAACAGTCGCTATGCAATATTTGTAACTTTCATTTGATGTAAATGATAGATCTTAAGTCCCCTTGTCTTTGTGTCTAGAACACCATTTACTTTGGACCATGAATGAATACGAATTGGCCCTACCATAAACTAATACCCGATATACCTTATAATAGGATCATTTTACTATTCCAACCTTCATGGGGACCTAACCATCTGTCACTGTCCTATATATCATATAGTAACTCCTGACGATTTCGCAATCGGACGAAACAGTGCTGTTTAAGGAAGTGGGGATATCCAAAGGGGAATTTAGTTAACAAGACCGACATGCACACTGATATTAATAGTAATTTAATTTCTGACTAAACCGTGGATTAAGGGCTTCTTCAAGAGTTTCGTAAGTTTTCATCTTTCAAAAAGGGAAGTAATTCCATACACTTTCACGGCTGTTGTCAAATTGACAGGCAACAGACGTAGGTATTATATTGTTTAGGACAAAACAAATGTACTTTTAAAATATATTTATTTACACATTCTCACAGTTTCAGTTCACAACTTTAGCTTAAAGTGCATAAAAAAATAAAAATAAATTTCGACAATTGCATTTGCAATATTGATAAATGTGTAATGTATGTTTGTTAAATGATAACTATGTAACTGGACATTAAAGATATTGTACACATATATGTATGTGGGTCCTCAAGTCATTGTATATATCAAAGGGGCAGTACGGTCAGTCTGTTGTTACCAGTAGTGACAATATGGTCAGTCTATTGTTACCAGTAATGACAGTATGGTCAGTCTATTGTTACCAGTAGTGACAGTATGGTCAGTCTATTGTTACCAGTAGTGCAGTATGTTAGTGGCATTCTATTGTTACCAGTAGTGACATTATGGTCAGTCTATTGTTAGTCCTGTATTATGGTCAGTCTATTGTTACCAGTAGTGACATTATGGTCAGTCTATTGTTACCAGTAGTGACAGTATGGTCAGTCTACTGTTACCAGTAGTGACATTATGGTCAGTCTATTGTTACCTGTATTGACATTATGGTCAGTCTATTGTTACCAGTAGTGACAGTATGGTCAGTCTATTGTTACCAGTAGTGACATTATGGTCAGTATTGTTACCATGTGACATTATGGTCAGTCTATTGTTACCAGTACAGTATGGTCAGTCTATTGTTACCAGTAGTGACATTATGGTCAGTCTATTGTTACCAGTAGTGACATATGGTCAGTCTATTGTTACACATTGAGTACCAGTATGACAGTATGGTCAGTCTATTGTTACCAGTAGTGAGAGTATGGTCAGTCTATTTGTTACCAGTAGTGACAGTCTATTGTTACCAGTATGCAGTATGGTCAGTCTATTGTTACCATTAGTAGTGACAGTATGGTCAGTCTATTGTTACCAAGTAGTGACAGTATGGTCAGTCTATTGTTACCAGTAGTGACAGTATGGTCAGTCTATTGTTACCAGTAGTGACAGTATGGTCAGTCTATGTTACCAGTAGTGACAGTAATGGTCAGTCTATTGTTACCAGTAGTGGACAGTACTATGGTCAGTCTATTGTTACCAGTAGTGACAGTATGGTCAGTCTATTGTTACCAGTCAGTCAGTCTATTGTTACCAGTAGTGACAGAATGGTCAGTCTATTGTTACCAGTAGTGACAGTTATGGTCAGTCTATTGTTACCAGTATTGACAGTATGGTCAGTCTATTGTTACCAGTAGTGGCAGTATGGTCAGTCTACTGTTACCAGTAGTGACAGTATGGTCAGTCTATTGTTACCAGTAGTGACAGTATGGTCAGTCTATTGTTACCAGTAGTGACAGTATGGTCAGTTACCTATTAGACATCTATGTCAGTACATCTATTGTTACCAGTAGTGACAGTATGGTCAGTCTATTGTTACCAGTAGTGACATTATGGTCAGTCTATTGTTACCAGTAGTGACAGTATGGTCAGTCTATTGTTACCAGTAGTGACAGTATGGTCAGTCTATTGTTACCAGTAGTGACAGTATGGTCAGTCTATTGTTACCAGTAGTGACAGTATGGTCAGTCTATTGTTACCAGTAGTGACAGTATGACAGTATGGTCAGTCTATTGTTACCAGTAGTGACAGTATGGTCAGTCTATTGTTACCAGTAGTGACAGTATGGTCAGTCTATTGTTACCAGTAGTGCATTATGGTCAGTCTATTGTACCGTATGGTTATGGTCAGTCTATTGTTACCAGTAGTTGGACAGTATGGTCAGTCTATTGTTACATGTATTGACATTATGGTCCTATTGTTACCAGTAGTGACAGTATGGTCAGTCTATTGTTACCAGTATGACAGTATGGTCAGTCTATTGTTACCAGTTTACATATGTCAGTCATTGTCGTATTGACATAATGGTCAGTCTATTGTTACCAGTAGTGACAGTTTGGTAGTCATGTTACTATGACATATGGTCAGTCTATTGTTACCAGTAGTGACATTATGGTCAGTCTATTGTTACAGTAGACATGGTCAGTCTATTGTTACATATACAGTATGTCAGTCTATTGTTACAATAGTGAAGTATGGTCAGTCTATTGTTACCAGTAGTGACAGTATGGTCAGTCTATGTTACCAGTATTGGTCAGTCTATTGTTACCAGTAATGACAGTATGGTCAGTTACCAGTGTGACAGTATGGTCAGTCTATTGTTACCAGTAGTGGCATTATGGTCAGTCTATTGTTACCAGTAATGACAGTATGGTCAGTCTATTGTTACCAGTAGTGACAGTATGGTCAGTCTATTGTTACCAGTAGTGGCAGAATGGTCAGTCGATTTTGTTACCAGTAGTGGCAGAATGGTCAGTCTATTGTAACCAGTATTGACAGTATGGTCAGTCTATTGTTACCAGTAGTGGCAGTATGGTCAGTCTACTGTTACCAGTAGTGACAGTATGGTCAGTCTATTGTTACCAGTAGTGGCAGTATGGTCAGTCTATTGTTACCAGTAGTGGCAGTATGATCAGTTTACTGTTACCAGCAGTTACATTATGATCAGTCTATTGTTTCTAGGGGTGGCAGCATTCATGTAGAAATATGTGAAATAAAGTCCAACAAACCGAGAAGTTTATGCCAGATAATTTTACACCTTTAAAGGACATTTTTCATCATAGAACTTGAGTTAAAGGCGATAGTTCACAATTTCAAAATTATGAACAAATATCGATGATGTTATCTTCAAAGCGATGTATTATAGATTGCGTAATATATAAATCACTCCGTAAAGTACATTTGTCAAGTCAATAAATCCAAATCACAACTCGTTAGAAATCAAAAATTGTCGCTGATTTGATGTTGATATATTAACCGAATCTGCCTTTCACTTTTTGGCATATTTAATACATATATTCTCTTTCCCTTATTTTCTTTCTTTTATATTTAGAAGAGGCCGCGATGTCCGATGTTTAAACTGGTGGATGCCGGGGACACCGAATCGAGATACGCCCTGTTCCGTTATCCTTCAGGAGGGCGAGTAAAAGAGAACGTACTTTCAATTTACATCGAAAGGGGTGCTCGAGTGAAACTGAAAAATATTGACAAAACATTTACAAAATGTGTCATAATACATTACGTATTGATAAATATGAACGTATTAATATCTCCTTTTATACAGTCGTTTAAAACATTTAAATACTAATGCACGGAGTCATATGATAATATCATGTTTCATGGGTTTTAGATTAGAGAGGTAAATTTGAATTGGTAGGAAGTCGAAACGACACCTACAATAACACAATAATGCATTCAACAGGAAGAATTATAGACGGACAAAAGAAAAACACCAATTGGAGGACATCACTAATTATCATTATTCTATTTATAACATTCCGTATTTGCATATCAAAGAGTTAGCTCCCTTGCGGGTAGCTATCGAAGATGACATCATTATTTTGTGAGCGAAATTCAGGTCATTTTCTCTGAAGAGTATGACGTTCCGCTCGCAAACACATGACGTCACAATCCATACCTACCCGCAATGGCAGATAACTTTGCAATGTACAAATATAGAATAATTTACAAGAATGTGAGTTGATGATGTTTCTAATGATAAGTACTTTGTTGTTAAACTCTTAAGAGAAATGTGATTACATAAGACCATAAGAGTACTTACCAATTTTTGGATTATCTGTTTCATAATAAGTGTTGTGTTCTTCAAATACTCCGACCGAATAGGGAGGTATAAAGGTAGGAGTATCCTTGGGAGTCCGTATGGCCGCTACTCGTACTATAAACAGTCCACCTTTGTTGGACAATGCCACTGTCAGGTTGTATGTGGTCATGTCCGCCTGATAACATATATATATTTATTTCGTTAATTGTGGAGATGTAAAATGTAATTAAGGAAACTATCGAACCCATTTGATTAGCGCTCAGCATACAGGGAGTGGGACGGCTGGTTCGCCCGTTGTCATTATAATGTGACCGGGTGGGGTATGTTGCTTGGTGTCTTCGGCGACATGTTTCAGTGATATAGCACTATAAAAAGGGCGTCACTATACAAGAAGACACAACATGAATATACCGCAGTCTCCCAAAACTTGCACCCAGCACAACATACACGCAATACACCGCATACATGGGAGGCCGTACATGACCATAGCTGTTAAAAGGACGTTAATTAATCAAACAAACAAACAAACAAAATAATTGAAATAGATTCTAGTTAATATTGCATGCCTTCATTATACATGAATTTTTTACCTGCTACACATGATTGTAATATGTCCCAACATTCTTCCAATAGCCCTCACACTTTTTCTTGCATGTATCAAGTTCAGTGTTGAATATTAAGAGTAGGCCTATGATTTTTCTCTTGGTTATCTGGTTTTCTTTATCTCAAACATGACCTTAAATGCTCATAATTCTTCATATAACATTCCCGAAACGTGAACAAATAGTATCACACTCGTTGTCACGTGCCATTGTATAAGTAGATGTATCTTAGTTTGGATTTCGCGCCATTTAAGTTTGTCTAAAGAGTCACAAGGTAAGTCACGCATGCGCACAGGTGTGAGTTGAAAGCAGTAGCAGGGTTGGAACTCAGAGCGCAAAATACAGCTTGCGGTAAGTAAATACATTCATATGTCCTTGTCATAGTGTTAATTATAATGAGGGTTCATAAGTATAGGTATTTGCTATAGTTTATAAGTTATGGTTAGGTGTAATTCACCCGGCGTGTGTGCTTGCGTACGGCAATGTGTGTGCACGGGCCATGTGTATTTTGTAAAGCATGGTTAGGTTGTTAAGTCAGCATACGTGACATTATTTACCGTAAATGCTTAGAAATGAGATGATTATCTTAGTATTTGTAATATAGCTATATACTATGCCTTTTGAGATAGTGAATATTTAGATAAATAGCACAGATTTGTATAGAGCAAACATATAAATTGTTTATTGGTGTTATATCATACCATACGTATATTATAGCTTTCCACCCATAGAGAACTACAGAACTACCCAGAAACTGATGGATACATATGACATCAAGCCATATCGTCGCTAGCCAATGTGACCTCTACATTTACCAGAAGGTCTGTGTGGCATCTACGACTACTAGCGGGTCTGTGTGACCTCTACATTCACCAGTGACGGGTCTGTGTGACCTTCACCTTGTCTACGAGCCTTTACCCCGGTCTGTGTGACCTCTTCCTTGTCTAGCAAGTCTATTTGTTGTGACCTTCATCTTGGTCTGTGTGACCTTTACCTTTACTGGAAGGTCTGGTCTGTGTGACCATCATCGTGGCCTTTGTGATCTCCACCTCAGCCGGCGGGTCTGGGTGACCTTCACCTTGGTTTATGCGACATTGACAGCGGCAAATTGGCAATACTGTGCAGTGGTACTGAACATTATATCGGAACAGTGGATTGGACAAGTGGAAAGCAGCCACATAATGAACATATTTATATCGTTGTAAATAAACATCTGTACATAATATATTATGATAAGATTATGATAAGTTAAGATGGTGAGAGCCTGTTATATGAGTGTGTGTTATGTGCTGGTGTGACTGTAATTAGTATTATTTGTTGTAAATAAACTTGTAAATATTGTATTCTGGGAGTCTGACTGATGCTTAAAGGAAGGTTGAACAATTCCGGTCGGTTCTCGTTACACTCGTAAATGCTCAACCTATGATATAGTTTTTTTTCTATAACAGTAACTAATATTTCAAGATACTAAGTTTTTCTGAATTATGTAGATTATCTTTATTGTGAAATATATATACAAATAAATAAATATATACCCTTGTGTGGAGTGCACGTTTTGTTGCTATGGCTACGACCTTGTACTGTATTCTATCCGCTTGAGATAGTTCCAATACAACAACCACACCTCTCACTTTGTCACCTACAAAACAGACAATCATCGAACTACTCCACGACAAAATGTTAGTGAGGTATCGATATTAGTTAGTCCCATCATTTGGTGATATGAAGTCATTTTTTAAAATGATATTTGTGACGTCCTTATCACCGGAAGGTGGACAAATTGACGGTAAATCGTAATTTACCCACGTCGTTTTGGGATCTCGAAACATTTACGTTTTAAGAATAAAATTTGTCCGATTCCGATAAATCTATATGTTAATTAAGGTAGGCATTATTTTTCTATAAAGACAATTGACGATGTTTATAAAATTTAAACTATACTACGTACGATTTCTTGTACAGCTTCGAGTTTCAACTCGAAATGTTAATGTCACCAGTCCGATTTCCGTCAACGTATGTGTTATACGCAAGCTATCCACCGCCGGCATGCATCTGTACTTTTTTGTTTCTTTGAAATCTGCACAAAACAAAAACATTTTTGAATTCCGTCAATATACAATACAATGCTAGTCATTTAGAATATATGTTTTTCATATGAGATCTTGCGTGTGTAATGAATGTCAAAACGATTACCTTTTTATACGTCAAGCAATACACTGATATGATGAAATATGTTTTCTTTGTATATTATTTCATAACACTCTAAAGTGGAAAAGCAGAAAACTTGAAATAAGTTACACTCTGACAATATCGAGTGCATGACATTTGAAACGGTGCTACATTCCATCAGTACCTTGTGTTTGAATCTCCTGAGTCTCACATCCATAGTTCTCATTTCCTAATTCATCCTAAAGAATAAAATAAATGTGGATATTTGAACACAAAACCATTGTGTCATATAGTTGTTCAATAGTTAAACAAGCTTATTGATATCTTTGTCCTAAGACACGTCGGAATTATTGATGAATAAAAATTTCATAACTAAAGATGATCATATCCAAACCTAGTGCCAAATAAAACAAAATCAACACATCTATTATACAAATTTATCCTGCCTCGGACAAGAATCTTGTATTCCTATTGGTTAAAATGACGTCACGTGATATCCAATATATAGTCGTATTAGGTTTGTAGAAATAGTATCAGGTTTGGACGATAGAGTTATCGTTCTTTGACCCTTAAGTCATTAGCAACAAGATGGCGGTCAAGTAACGCTTCGCGACGACGGCACTCAACGAGATGGAGACAAAATGTTTGAATGATAGCGCTGATGGCCACTTTCAAAGCAAACCGACATTGACAACACTTTTTTAGGATTATTTAACAGAAATGGACCATGACAATGCATTCGAGTCTTCAATGAGGTGAAAATTGTTTTAGGTTTTGAGTCGTTTTGGTTTCCATGATACTCAGTACATAACTGCATTTTGCAGTTATAATGTACTTCATTGAAAGGGTCTTTGACGTGATAAATTCGTTACACAGTTTGTTAGTGACCTAATACGGAAAAAATTGGGTCTAACTAATAATATTGTAATGTGCTTAAGACAACCCTTTATCTTGTAGGATCTTATAAAAAAACGTTGTAAGCTATTTCAAATTATCCCCATGCCCAATACGTTTAAATGATTTTTTTTGCATTAGAAATCTATTTTATCATTGCTAGCTTTACATGTGGATACAATATACATGTATTTGTTTCTTCAAATAGAATCACAATACCGTAATTGACCAACATACCATTATTAACTCATTCACTCCCGAAGACACATCTGACTAGACCAGTCCATGATGAAAATTCAGGGATGAATAAGTTAAAGCGCACACTACATTATTGCACTTCCAAGATTGATATCGACTGATAATCTGTGTTATCTGGAATGCCAAATAGCAGAAAATTCAGAGTTTTGTTTCTCCTGGAATGAGTATACCCATCTGTGGGTAATACGTTGGACTCAATTAAACGATAGTTCGCAAATTGACAACAATCGTCAAAATATTCTTATTTAATATCCCCATTTATTGTACAGATAATTGACAGTTTAGAAATAAGATGACCACCTGTATTGCTGTTTAAAAACAAGTTATATGTTTGCTTTGTCACAGGAATGAAGCTTTTTGGGTTTCAATGTTCGTATATTATCATAATATTTTCAAACAAGCAAACATGTACAGTTTGTTGATGCCGTATTTGTCAGTAAATTGATCCTGATTTGCATACTAAAATATAACCTGATATTGACTATCACTTCCCTATATACATTTGATAATAATTTTTTGTTGAAAAAATGCTGAACAAACTATGCGTGAAGATTTTCGCGAATCAAAAAGTTTCTCTGTTTCTCTTTAGAAGAATAATGCATTCATAAGCTTTACTAAAACCTGTGCGAAGCTCTAACTATTTCCGGTAGACTAGAATTTGAGAGACTTTTTAATGGAATAGATAGTCGTATTACCCGTTAAGGACTGGACTGGTCCTGTTGGGAGTGAGATCATATGTATTATATAGGAGGCAATGGTGTATTCCTATTTCGTTTTCTTATACAACATGATTATTCTATTGTGCTATTTCACCAAAGCATGCTACTCAAGATACTAAAATGAAAATTCTGCCCGGTTACATTAAATTGACAACAGTCGACCGATTTCTTTAAGCTGGGAGCTCATTCAGAACGATCAGTAACTACCACTTCTACAGTCTATAGTGTATCTCGGCCAGGGATCATAATCTTCATCCCAGTGGTGGAGTTAGTAGTGTAAAGGCAAACGTTATGAAGACAGAAGCCTGTTTGAAAGAAGAAAACAGATACTATCCTGAATTAAGTCGCATTTTACAATCACGCAATGAGGACAGAAGGCACAATTCTGTCGCACGTCTTTGATGCAGGTAATATTTACAGGTGTATTTCTATCATACTACTGCACTAACAAGGAGTTGTTATCAGGCAGACTGTAAGCACGTTACTGTTTTCGATTGTAAAATATTAAAGATGCTCCACCGCCGACAGAGCATAAATGATATCCATCACTTGAACAATAATTGGTGTTTAATCGTGTATATATATGTCTAATTAACACAAAAAATTATATAAAATAATTTATTTTGCCTTTGGTCCATGCGCAATCAGTACTTCATTCCATATAAGATATAGTGCCACGGATTTTTTTCGGGATGCAATTAAATATTTTTTGTAATTTTAACTTGAAAGTTGTATTTCTGGTAATTTTCATTGTAACGATATGTCGCTTTAATATTTGATATTTGAACATGGACATGTAACTTAATGATTAAGCTCCCCAAAACCATATGTCAGCCTGTAAGAGAGCCGAAATCTAGGGATCATATATTCCTGGTTTTGAATAAAACGCCTTCAATCACCGCCATGTTCAGTACCTTCGGGTTTTGTCGGAATTCCGAATCGTATCACGTGACTGACGTCCACACGTCCTGCACGTGGTGATCAAGGTAACTAGCGTAAGCGCACATGTGTTTGTTTACGTTTTCCTTCTGGCTAAAATGAGCAAATCGTGCTGGTATATGTATATGTATGTCCACAGAGCGAGTATTTGAAACATCCAATACACGCATTGACGTAATTCAATATTGTGTGTATCAAATATTGTAATGAGCGGGAATTAATTTCTTTGTAAATCCAGTTTGCTGAGGTCGACCACATATTTTGTTTATGAAAAATTGTTGACATTTTCTCTTGGTTTTACAACTCTCGTGTTACTTCGAGATTGTCGCGACGACGTTCGGAAGAGTTCGGAATGATTCGGCATCTTTCGAGCCTATTTTCCACGTGTACACGTTAAAAAGATTTTTTACATTTATAATTAAAAATACTTCCAGTGCTGTAACTTTATAAAAAGTGGTAAAATTAGAAAGTTTTAAACTCAGACAGACGACGAAAAAAAATGTATAACACTTAAACAGTTTTCATTACGACACAAAAAGAGCGAAAGTGATAGACCATACAACTTTGAAGTAAAATGAAAAGCTCAAACTTTTCAATGCTGGTAATGGTGTAAAGTAAGTAACTTTTGTAACTGATAAAAAGTACTAAATCGTCTGCTCCTGTTTTTAATAGTGAAAAAATACCATTTGTCAGCGGTGGAGCATCTTTAAGAATAGGGTAAGATTTATTGAAATTGCATGGTATGATTTAAAATCAGCTTTATACATGTAAATTATGCATTTTCGTTAATATATTTCACTCACCATAATGACGCACTTCAGAATGTCCAAATCACCCGCGCTTTCTATTTTAGTCTGCAGTGGACTACACCTAACTAGCGCAATCAGAACATGCAATACTGCGGCGGACAAAAATACAGTCATATCTGGATTTGACGGGACGCAAAAACATGTACGTGCAAGTACGAGTCCAGTTCACGGAATGCAAGGCGTTGGCTATTTATAAATAAATAAATCAAAGTTTCCGTAAATAACCATGGTAACAGGAAGTAAGGAGGGCGTTAAGCAAACTTAGAACCGTTAGAACAAAAGTTTCCTGGTCATACTACCTGTCTGTTAATTAATACCTCAGTACATACTATACGACTCTTTCATATGTGGATATGAAGGATAGGGATATTCTACCCGAGGGTCACAAAATGTAGTAAAACCCGAGGCTTGCAATTTATTGCAATTTTACAACTATAATATCCCGCCATATTGAAATAAATTCGGAGAAATCCACAACGGAAAGTAAAATTACGTGATATTTTCAACAAAAATTACGTTGTTTGCATCCTTTATAGTAAAACCAGTCAATATTGTTAAAAAAAAAATTTACCGAGGAAATAGAAATTTTGTTGACGCCGTGACTTCATGAGGTTTTATTGCATGGGTAGCCATGGAATACAGCCCCAGGCGACATGAGTGTATTGCCCTAGACCAGCCAGTACTACACCCGTAGGTATGAAAGAAAATTACGTATGACTGCAATTCCATCATACAAAAGCACTCGCATACGTTTTCCTAGATACGTTAATTTAACAGTTCTTCAGAATAATAAAGAAAGAATATTAACTACATACTGTTATTGGCATCAAACAAGGAATCCTAATTTGATCCTTTGAAGTAATTCAAATATTTCCTTCTGACAGAGTATTTTCTATCGAAGAAATGTTAAAACTGAGTTGAAATTAATTTCAGTGATTTTTGTTCCATTGCTAAAGGATTCAGTATTAATGTGCTAAGCAATTTTCCGGTAGAAAAGGAAGAATCACACAAATAATACTTCCACCTCTTCTGAGATGAATATTGTTTATCTAGTTATTCATACCAGTATGATATACTGACGGAAACATTTATTGACCTTCTGAACCAAATACAAACAGGTATTTGCACCTTTACAGGTAAGTTAGATTCATCATACACCTGTATCGTTATTGACTCGCCAATCTAATTGATATAAGGTGAGACCTTACAGGTGATTTATCAAGGTGTTTGAGTATATAAATCAGCAGATAACAATAGAAAGGGCTATGCTATCTCAGTATAACAATTATTATCATTTACCTTTATGATCGCCTACACCGGTACAACCACTGTTATGATATACACCTTTATTTTACTAAGTTTGGAGGGGACATAACCAGGATTCAAATTGTTTATATTTGGCGAAATTGAGTTTCAGTACTTGATTTTTAGTTAATATTAAAATTGTGAAGCCATGTTACCTCAATGTTTATTTTGTTTACTCATTTTGGTGAGACCTAGTAACCTAGACTCGATATATCAGATTCTTATGTCATCGAATATAATGCGTGCCTCGTGTCAGGAAATATCGACAATTTAGAACACCTGTTGAACCCATAAACGAAAGTGTTGATTTTTGCATACTTAATATTTCTTACTGTAGAATTATTTCGTAGTTTTCTATTGATTGTAATTTCAATTCAAATTCAAATTAGGTTCATATTTTCGTATCATGCCTATTTGAAAATTACAAATTACAAAGCTTTACTAATCACGAGGATTTCCCTGTATACCCCTCTAACATTAATTCCCCTCATCCAATCACGAGGATTTCCCTGTGTACTCCTCCAACGTTAATTCCCCTCACCCAATCACGAGGGTTTCCCTGTGTACTCCTCTAACATTAATTCCCCTCACCCAATCACGAGGGTTTCCCTGTGTACTCCTCTAACATTAATTCCCCTCACCCAATCACGAGAATTTTCCTCTGTGTACTCCTCCAACATTAATTCCCCTCCCCAAATTACGAGGATTTCCCTGTGTACTCCTCCAACATTAATTCCCCTCACCCAATCACGAGGATTTCCCTATTTACACCACCAACGTTAATTCCCCTCACCCAATCACGAGGATTTCCCTGTGTACTCCTCTAACATAAATTCTCCTCATCCAATCACGAGGATTTCCCTGTGTGCTCCTCCAACGTTAATTCCCCTCACCCAATCACGAGGGTTTCCCTGTGTACTCCTCTAACATTAATTCCCCTCACCCAATCACGAGGATTTCCCTGTGTACTCCTCCAACGTTAATTCTCCTCACCCAATCAGGAAGGATTTCCCTGTGTACTCCTCCAACATTAATTCCCCTCACCCAATCACGAGGGTTTCCCTGTGTACTCCTCTAACATTAATTCCCCTCACCCAATCACGAGGATTTCCCTGTGTACTCCTCCAACGTTAATTCCCCTCACCCAATCACGAGGATTTCCCTGTGTACTCCTCCAATGTTAATTCCCCTCACCCAATCAGGAAGGATTTCCCTGTGTACTCCTCCAACATTAATTCCCCTCACCCAATCACGAGGGTTTCCCTGTGTACTCCTCTTACATTAATTCCCCTCACCCAATCACGAGGATTTCCCTGTGTACTCCTTCAACATTAATTCCCCTCAGCCAATCACGAGGGTTTCCCTGTGTACTCCTCCAACATTAATTCCCCTCACCCAATCATGAGGATTTCCCTGTGTACTCCTCTAACATTAATTCCCCTCACCCAATCAGGAAGGATTTCCCTGTGTACTCCTCCAACATTAATTCCCCTCACCCAGTCACGAGTGTTTCCCTGTGTACTCCTCCAACATTAATTCCCCTTGCCCAATCACGAGGATTTCCCTGTGTACTCCTCTAACATTAATTCCCCTCCCCCAATCAGGAAGGATTTCCCTGTGTACTCCTCCAACATTAATTCCCCTCACCCAATCGCGAGGATTTCCCTGTGTACTCCTCTAACATTAATTCCCCTCACCCAATCACGAGGATTTCCCTGTGTACTCCTCCAACATTAATTCCCCTCACCCAATCACGAGGATTTCCCTGTGTACTCCTCCAACATTAATTCCCCTCACCCAATCACGAGGGTTTCACTGTGTACTCCTTCAACATTAATTCCCCTCACCCAATCACGAGGGTTTCCCTGTGTACTCCTCTAACATTAATTCCCCTCACCCAATCACGAGGATTTCCCTGTGTACTCCTCCAACGTTAATTCCCCTCACCCAATCACGAGGGTTTCACTGTGTACTCCTCCAACATTTATTCCCCTCACCCAATCAAGAGGATTTCTCTGTGTACTCCTCTAACATTAATTCCCCTCATCCAATCACGAGGGTTTCCCTTGTGTATTCCTCAAAAATTAATTGGCCTCTCCTAAATCAAAATGATTTTCCCTATGTACTCTTTCAACACTAACTCCCCTCCCCCAATCATGAGGGATTTCCCTGTTTATATCTCCTACATTAATTCCCATCTCCCAATCACAAGGTTCTCCATGTTCTCCTCCAACATTAATTGGCCTTTCCCAATCACGAGGATTTTTCCTGTATATTCCTCCAACATTAATTCCCCCCTCAAAATCACGAGGATTTTCGCTGTGTAGTCCTCCAACATTAATTATCACAATTATCCTATATCACAAACACGAAGGTTTGCCCCTGTGTATTCCTCCGACATTAATTCCCCTCTCCCAATTACAAGGTTCCCCGTGTACTCCTCCAACATTAATTGCCCCCTTCGGATCACGAGTATTTTCCCTTTATATTCCTCCAACATTTATTCCCCTGGCCCAATCACGAGGGTTTTCCTCTGTATATTCCTCCGACATTAATTCCCCTTCCCCAATTACAAGGTTCCCCGTGTACTCCTCCAACATTAATTGCCCCCTCCCGATCACCAATATTTTCCCTTTATATTCCTCCAACATTAATTTCCCTGGCCCAATCACGAGGGTTTTCCCCTGCGTATTCCTTCCGACATTAATTCCCCTTCCCCAATTACAAGGTTCCCCGTGTACTCTTCCAACATTAATTGCCCTCTCCCGATCACGAGTATTTTCCCTTTATATTCCTCCAACATTAATTCCCATCTCCCAATTACAAGGTTCCCCCATGTTCTCCTCCAACATTAATTGCCCTCTCCCGATCACGAGTATTTTCCCTTTATATTCCTCCAACATTAATTCCCCTGGCCCAATCACGAGGGTTTTCCCCTGCGTATTCCTTCCGACATTAATTCCCCTTCCCCAATTACAAGGTTCCCCGTGTACTCTTCCAACATTAATTGCCCTCTCCCGATCACGAGTATTTTCCCTTTATATTCCTCCAACATTAATTCCCATCTCCCAATTACAAGGTTCCCCAATGTTCTCCTCCAACATTAATTGCCCTCTCCCGATCACGAGTATTTTCCCTTTATATTCCTCCAACATTAATTCCCCTGGCCCAATCACGAGGGTTTTCCCCTGCGTATTCCTTCCGACATTAATTCCCCTTCCCCAATTACAAGGTTCCCCGTGTACTCCTCCAACATTAGTTTGACCAAATGAACTTATACTACGCCGCCATACCCATAGAAAAAAAGTGTTCATGGTACAGACAAACTTTAATCAATATGTCGATATAGTGGAGACTATTTTGTTGTGCAAAACTGTAATATTCAATACGATTGTCTGTTTTATAAAACAAATATGTCTAATAAATTAATTAGGCTGTTAAATGAAACGAAATCAAGATCACACGGAACGCGCTAAGCATGTTCGACCAAAGAACCTCAATAGAAGTCTTGAGAACATGGCGAAGCTTCATCGATTCACTACAAAAACAACATTTTAATCAACTCCGTGATAATCTTTGAAACGTCAAATGGGTTAAGTATTGCTGCCATTTCATCTGTAAATCTTGAGCATTTAGTACGAATCGCTGGAAATCCTAACGCGACACCGTTTGAGATTCCGAGCTTTCATTTTTCTGTCCCTTCGTCCCACCCATGCGTAGTCATACTTCCTTGGCATGAGTTGGCTCACTCTCTGAATGAAGGCTAATCCTTTCCTTTTAAACTGACCCTTCCTCACCATGACCTCGGCGTGTGAATTCAACACCTCTTTGACAGCACTGCGTTTTTTAGACAGGAGGTAGTTGAACCAGGTGTTTGCTTTCGGTACTCCCGTTGTAACCTTATAGAACACTGGATATATTTTCCTCTTCCCGGAAAGACGGACACCAAACTCGTAGACAGCCGGGACCCCGACCACATCCTTGCTCTCTAATATTCCTGCGTTACAGTAGCCGTCACACCAATCACGACGGACTAGTTTGGAGCCAGGACTAGCTGTCGACGTCTTGGTGATCCCGACCATCCACTTTGACCACATTAGCCGTTTGAGTGGCCCTGTTGTGAATTTGGTATCGGTTAGACTCTCCCTGTATAGTAATCCTCCTGATTTTGTTCTTTTTCTTATTTTCTGCAAATCAAATGCAAGTCTTTAATATATCCTGTTGTTATTAGCATCTGTTCAGTGTATTCAGTGAGATATTCTAAAATTTTGTTAGAAAACGAGAAATCAAACTTCTTTATTTTATCTAACGATGGATATAAAGTTTATCTTTTTAATTTTTGTTGATTGCAAACAAGATACATGTATATAACTTGTACACACAATGTTCAATGGTCCGGATGTAAGCGGGTCTAAGGGTAGAAAACCGGACATTATCTTGCAAGAGACCCCTGACCGTTTCACCCCGGCCAGCTAGGTGAAGGGCGAGTAACTTTACTACTACATCACCAGATCACCCAACGATAGATGTTGTTTAACATTGGAAATGATTGCACCTTTTTTCTTCTGTGCGTAATGGTATTTCGTTTACGAGACACCACTTTGTTACTTAAATTTTCGAATTGTAACGTATAGGTTTGGTTTGAAAATAAAGCGTTATACAGTGAAAAGATCTCATTACCTTTGCAGTTTCGGAAGTTTTCCGGAGTTTCCCCGCTTTCCCGATTTTTTCAGCTTTTGCAGACTTCAGTAGTTTTGACTTTTTAGGTCGTGCCATAGAAACTTTTGTGGCCGTTCCTATAGGTCCGAAGGTGCCGAAACCTGGTGCTGTAAACGGAGCTGCTACACCGGGCCCCGATCCAAATGCACTTGAAGGGCCGGCAAATCCCGATTTTCCATCCCCGAGAGTTGAGAAAATGCCATCCAGTGTAGTGTCCATTGCTTTGCCTTTGTTCTTCTCTCTCACCTCCGCCTCATAAGCCTGTAAAAGGGTAAATTAACTGTCAGTTACTGTCAATAGAAAGCTATCCGTTCTTATGCCAGATTTTGTTGCTATTCCTTTGATGAATCAGCACATAGAAAGCACACAATCGAAAAACTCTGATATCATTACTAGTAATAAAACGATCATAGCAAAACTAAATTGCATATATTTAAAAAATATATATATATATTATACCAATTACTTGCATTAAACTAGAAACATGAAAACAAGGAGGAATAAAGGCAATACATCATTAAATTTACCTCAAACAAGTCTGATCCACTTTCCTTGTAGCAAATTGACATCAGTATGTCAAAAATGACTCCAAACTTAGCAAGGGAGATAACTCGTCCTCCTGTGACGTTTGATATATGCTGATAAAAGGAAAGCGGCGATCTAGCATTGACACACACACTGTAGATCCTGACGCCCTGAAAAAAGAGAAAAAAAAATGTATTATCATAAGTCAGACATGGATGATAATGTATGTATCATCCATTCATTATCTTAAAAGGTTTAGAGACATTGCATATGTTATAGCTATCATACAAATTACCAATCATATCGTAACATCTGTCAAGTGACGACGGATAGCTACAATCTGCGAGGGGGGGCAATCTGAGGACATAGTCAAAGTCTGTGTCATACAAATGACATTCCAGACTGTGATCTGTTACAGTATTTTCTTTATCCTGATTGGTCAATTTTAGATTCGAAGTATACCCTAAAATCTCGATAATAAGCCTGGTTCGAAAACAGGCCGGGCTTTAAAGTAAGCCTTTGATTTCCTACAGTCAAATGTATCTTGAAAATATGCCGGTTTTGAAAATAGATCGCACTTGAAAGTAAGCCTTGGATATTTTCCAAGGAAATAATCTAAAACCTTATTTTAGTATATGCACAAATACATGTAAATTAATGCATATTTGTATTTATTATCATAAATAATTAATCAAACACTGATGAAACGTTTCGAAAGCAGACCAGTCTCGTAAGTAAGCCAATCATACAAAATGTACCATACACGAAAAGTGACTTAGAAAAGTGACGGGCTTGAAAATAAGCCGGTCCTAAAAATAACCCTGGGATTTCCTAATAAAGAGACTATAAGCCGCTGATTATCGATATAGGGTATACGATGTTATTATTTCAGTATTACCATATTATTCAGTTCTTTCGCTTCCACTCGCCAATTGATGTCGTTGACAAAGTCTCCATACTTGTATCCAACCTCATGTGGCCTGCAGTCGCCAATGACCACTAGGGAGCGCTGACTACCTGGTGTCCATGACAACACTTCTCTAGCCCTCCGGAGAACAAGTTCGTAGCACTCGTCAGCATCTCCACCGCCCGTGCGACTTACTGTTTTCACGAAATCGCAGAGTTCTGGAACAGTTGCTCCGAAGTCAATCCATTTAATGATGTAGTTTGAAGCATCACAATAGTCACCATGTGCGATGACAGCGATTCTGATCCCGGGGATGTCTGCTTGGAGACGCTGTACCATGTCTTGAATTCGTCCACGAACTTCTTCCAGACAACCATACATGGATCCAGTGGTATCAAATGAAATGGCGATCTCTATGAGGCCCCCCGGAGGGAGTGGTGGAGAAGTGCTTGATGATGTGTCACTCGGAATACTGGACTTGCGTTTAGAAAGTGACGCTACTTTTCCTAAAGACGGTTCTTTACCGAGAGATGATTCTTTCAATTCGGAAACAGATTTGCGTAACGCGGCCACAGCGTCCGAGGCAGTTCCCACACTTGCCTTTTTTGAACGAGATGTAGACAAGGGTATCAAATCGCAATCCTTCCCGATAGATGTCGCTCTCAAACTCCCTGTCTTACCGACACTGGAGCCGGATTCAAGTGCAGTTACAGATGAGTATACACCAGAACCCTCAGACACCAACGATGCTTTACGTTTCAGAGATGTTTTTGATGACATTTTCGACAAGGAACGTTTTCGAGATTTTTTTGATGACCTTTTCGGAAAGGAAAGATGCCTAAACGAAGGGTCTGGAGAACTTGGAGGTGACTCGTCTGTTGGTTCTAGACTCAACGTGGTGTCCCGCCGAAGGCTTGGTTTCTTCGCCATACTTCCTTCTGTGCTTTTCCGCTTTACAACAGGCATCTACCAAAATAATACATATGCACTGAATATGTATGTCGTTAAACACCCACATAACTGTATTTCTAGTGAAACCAGCATATAAATATGGTTATTGAAACTCCGGTAAAACCACATCAAATTTGGATTTAAATGCTGATAAATACGCATTAGGGAATGTTACGAGTCTGTGTACAATTGTCTACAGATGTGACCGTACCCAATGATTCTGTCGTACTATCATCGTTTAAT
Source organism: Argopecten irradians (assembly GCF_041381155.1). NCBI lineage: Eukaryota > Metazoa > Mollusca > Bivalvia > Pectinida > Pectinidae > Argopecten > Argopecten irradians. The sequence continues at coordinate 34,421,827 of NC_091145.1, read as the reverse complement.
ATAGGCATTAATATGACGAACGATTACAAAATGATTTCAAGTCTGCAAGTCTTCTTTATACTTGGTATGTAATTTTGTAAAGGGAACAGTTTTGGTTCGCGTATTTGAGGATTTGTCTCACACATGCAGCAGACAGTATCAAACAAAGAAAGTGTAATTGGTTACCTCTTTAGTTAGATAATGATAGGTAAGTTATAAACATGTAATAACAGGAAAGTTATATAATAACCGGTAAGTTATATAATAATTGTTAAGTAATATAATAACAGGTAAGTAATATGATAACAGAAAAGTTAAACGATAACAGAAAAGTTAGATAATAACAGGAAAGTTAGATAATAACAGGAAAGTAAGATAATAACAGAAAAGTAAGATAATAACAGGAAAGTAAGATAATAACAGGAAAGTAAGATAATAACAGGAAAGTAAGATAATAACAGGAAAGTAAGATAATAACAGGAAAGTAAGATAATTACAGGAAAGTAAGATAATAACAGTAAAGTAAAATAATAACAGATAAGTGATATAATAACTGGTAAGGGATATGAAAAGTGTTAAGTTATAGAATAACAGGAAAGTAAAAATATGTAATAACCGGTAAGTTATATTATAACTGGTAAATGATATAATAACATGAAAGTTATCTAATAACCGGTAAGTGATGTAATAACTGGTAAGTTATATAAGTGTAAAGTTATCTGTTAAAGTAAAATATTAACCGATAAGTTAGATAATAACTGGTAAGTTATATAATAACTGGTATGTTAGATAAAACAATACTTAACAATATAAAAATAAATGTTTCATTTATTTATTTTGGGCTGACATTTTTTATATTATCGTGTGTATTTTTATATTATCGTGTGTTATATAGAAAATATACAAACCGATTAAAATAATCAAAACCGTTTAGTGAGAATAGATATATGTATTTTGTTGTTTAATGGGAGTTGTTTTAAATGTTGCTTATTTCATTTTCATTGTAATGAACAAAACAAAACATTAGAAATAATCAACAGCATATACAGAATATATTTGTACTGTTTCAAATTGAATTATTGGGGATGAATTTCAATAGCTTCCACTTTTGTCTATATGGATACAAATTAACTGAACGAACTTCTGCATCTATTAATAATAATTAGGAAGTTATATTCAGGTAATAAAGGCTGGAACTTTCACTCTGAATAAATCAAAATAAATAAAAAGGGGTGAAACCAAACACACTCTCTTTCTCTCTCTCTCTCAGTTCAAGTCAAAGGTCTTCAGTAGTCTAAACTTTGAACGTATATCATGCTTATTCAAGTGGAAATATAAATATTTTTAAACCATACAGATAGTTTTATGTATACAGAAAATAGAACATTTATAAACTACATAAAGCAAATAATCCTATTTATCTTATTACAATTAATTAATCAACATTCATGTGTTTATATCCTGACTAATGCATTAAGATTACATAAACATAATTCAATGCGAATCAATATCAACCGCTTAAGTGAACACATCTTCATCCACTTACCTCAGTATTACAATTATTTCCATATATAGTATAACAACAGCATGTCATTACGTATTGATGTGTTTTAACCATATGCAGAGTGACATTATCACCCAATTCTAGTTATCTGGTTTATCTACATCGGGGTGTATCTGTGTGTCAAAAGTTCAGAGTCTCCGGGATAGAGTAATAAATTACGTCACGGGTCAATTACGGATGGAACGTTTTACACGATGTAGCTATAGCGTTCAGGTAATTTAATATAGATACCACAATGCAATATGTCTAGTATGTTATGGTATTTAACTAAATGTTAACTAAATGTTTACTGGTATATATACCCAGATAAACAACAGGTGTGCGATAACAGATTATAAATGCAATACACATTACTTACCCCGAGTGTTCGTCTGAATCGACTGAAGTCTGTAAACGTACAGGTGGTTTATATATAAATTAGTGTTACGCATTTTCATTGGCTGAGGCCGAGGAAATCCCTAAGTCTATAAGTAAATGACATGCGCAAATGATGAGAGAATCCAGATCATGTCTAATCGTGTTGGGTGTATATCCATATGTCAGCAGTTTCTTTATTATTGATTAGTAGCGATAGGTTTTAACAGGTTGTTGTGAAATAATACATCTATATATAGATTAAAGCATAAGATCTATCGTACTATAGAATGTAAGACATGAGTACATCTACACATATACTCTGATCTATAAATAAATATGTTAATAATACACCATATATCGAGTATCTAACGTCACATTGAATGTGTACATGTAGACCGGTTTGCCACCATACCAAGGCACATTTCTGTGAAAATTGATAAATGCGCGGAATAAGATTTTGTAGACAAAAAGGAAATATTTTTTTAAACCAAATGTGAAAATATGACCCGAGTACGCTAGCGATACGGGATTGATTTCAGCTGCTTACCAGCAGTTATGAGGACAAATATCGATCCTTTTAACTATTGTTAACTTGTAAACCATTTAGACAGATTTCTCTATCCCTGATCAGGTAACAAACATATCATTGCAACATTTTAGAGAATTTTATGGTAGCTTTTTACGTAGATAACTGAATAATTAGTAAACAATGCAATAATGTAAAGATAATATTAAAAACCTACATAAAATAATACATAAATATTTATAAATATAAATAACAAGCTTTGTATTTTTTTCAATCAGGATGTCCTTTTGTTTTTCATGTATAGCATGAATAGAGTTCGAACGCATTACAAACATACCAACTGAGAAAATATCTTATTGAGTGGTGATATCGCATTTATCAAACAAGTTGATAGCAAACAAAAGGAGTACATACCAAGTCTAAAAACATATGAAGACTTTAAAGACTATTGGAAATAAGTCAGATTAAATACGAAAACGTCCTGGAAGTAGATCAAAGTGTGAAGAATCAGAAATTATATACTTCTTCTGTAACACTATGTTCACATCAGAGAAATACCGAAAACTTAACAAATATTGGTAACATTTTACATTGAAATATATCAGGATAGTTTTCAGAAGACAAGAAAAAATAGATGGATCAAATGCATCCGATTCGGGCTAACAACACCCAAAATTTCTTACAGAATTGAAAGAAGCAATTAATAGACCTTAAACATCATCTTTAATAAATTCATAGTTACATAGATTGCACGAAAGCCGATTTGGCTCATTTCGGCAGAAGAAAAAAAATAGTTATTACGCGAAAAATACTTTAAATTACATTATTTGAGCTTTCAGAAGCCATGTTTTGGTTCTGAAAGTCACATTTATTATGGACGTTCAAGAACTTTGTCATGTTTACCCATGGCGTTTTCCGTAAAAGTACTCAAAGTAAATGTCGAAACATCGTTTAAATCCGAAAACTGCTTTCATCTTGTTAGGTTCAATCGCTTTAAATATCGCTTTACTGTTGATTTGCTTTAATTTAATAACTTTCAGACGCGTAGCTACCATACATGTACACTCCCATACTCCAATCCATTCGCATCATTTTCCTCAAAATTTTCAAAAACTGATTTTGTTTATACACAAAATTGACCAGAAGCAATATTTCTCTTCACTTGTATATATGCTGTTGCTAAAATAATTCCCAAGAGTATGTTTATACTTCCCAATAGATCCAGTGATGTACAATGCATTTTGTTTAACGTTACTGCATGTGACATTCTATTGTTGGAAATCCAAAAGTATTACAATTGCTAGTTTTCATCTACATAACATCAAATTTTCCACAAAACCCAGGGTTATGTGGAGGTCAATGTATAACATATAATCTCGGATTTTCCTTCTCAAAAAGGAAACTTAATTAATTAACTTAATAGTAATGTTGTGACGTCATAGTCGCATCGATATTGGTCTTTTAAACTCCACTGTCCAAAATGTTGAGTCCATCAGAGTAGTGTCCTATGGCCATCCTTTTCTAGTTAGTAACAAGCACCTCAAATGAAATATGGTGTTATACTGCCCCGGTAGATATAAAAGGATGACCTCTGATAATGTATACGACCTTGGCCTTAATTTAAATTAATCAGGGTGATATGACAACATAAACAGATATTGACCTTAACAAATGCACATGCTTTTGCAGCATTGGTAATATAATAACCGTTTGGTTTGAAAATTGCTGATAATTTGCTCATTACTACAAAATTGTGTGCTTAACATGGTACATATAATGTACGTGTCGCGAAATAACGCGAACGCTTTGTGCAATAATGACTATGTTTCGCGTAATAACACGATAGTTTCGTGGAATAACGCGAAACTTTTAGTTTGGCAAAACATTATAGATCGGTAAGCCTAACAACACCAAATTAAAAAGAATACATCATAATCTTTGATAATAGAGTGAAGGAGGACTGGAACTGACCATCACATAGCTGGATGAATCGTTTCAAAGCTCTACTGATCCGCTACTTGATAGACCTCGTCTTAAAATAGTCCAGTATGGCACCAGGCATTTATACGAGGCGCTAATCGGATGCAATGTAATATGAAAGGATATTCTTTAAAACATTATAAAATGGAAGAAAAATGAAGTCAAGACACAGAAAATAAAAAAAAAATCATGGAAGCCAAGAAGGAATTGCTTAACGTATAAATATAGAAATTGATTCATTACATTTTTCAATGTGAAATATAACGTTAATGGTGAATATATGTGTTATTTTCCGCTCAGCTTTGATATTTTCACTCAATAAGGACCGATCAGACACCATTTACAGTAAAATATCGTTTTGGTGGGAATATCTAACCAAAAATTTAATATGATGTGTATCTCTCCTATTAAGTTTTTATTTTTATTTGTTGGTGCAATTGCGTTGCATTAGATTATCTTAAGTTATTTTTCCTTGACATTTGTATCCCATGTGAGAAACTAAATTAGAAAGCGGGACAATCGCGGATGATTGAAATACATGTTCTGGTATTAGTGGCGCAGTTTAGACCTGAAATAGAGACGTAAATAACAGTTATATTTCATCTCGTAAGGTGGAAACTTTGCATTTCCTCTCGATGAAATATAACTATTATTCACTAAAGGAATATCCTCTTTATAACTTTTTCTAAAAAGACGATTATAATGATTGTTCTTCAAAAATAGCCCAGTTCCGAATTATGTCACATGCTTGGCGTTTAGCATAATGGACATGCAACAACAACTGATTTGTCTGTGATGTTTTATTCGGCAGTTTGCTTTTCCATGAGTCGGGGGTGTAAAGTATGCGAGGGTTCCCGCTGTCGCAAACGGGACGTCTAGGCTTCTTCAGTTCCCGATAGCCTTCCTCTTGACGTACACCCATTCAAAACTAGGATTTATTCACGCCACGCCACACTTAAAGAACCTGTATGACCACATCGATTAATGGGGCGTTAAACGGGATACAGCAAACAACAGGAAAACAAGGAAGGAAAATGCGATAGGAAAGGTATCGTGAAAAAAACCTTAAAGGTAGGTGGAACAACAAAATCAAACCCGAGATATACATAAAGTGTGCTTCAAAAGCACGTGTAATTACAGAGGAAGAAACCAGAACCACCACCAACCGAGTGGACAGGAAAATGAATACATTCAACCGACCAAGACTACATGGCAACATGATCAATACATATATACTTGTGTACAACTTGGCAAAGTTCGGTTTTAACTTTTTCTCACATTTCTCTTGCTTCATTTGTACGTGTGTGTTTCATGTGTCCATGAACATGCAATACAAATATTATGTATTACTAACACTCCAGGAAACATCAGAATCTGAGGATCCCATGACAAGGATACGACGATTTATAATTTCTTGGTATAATCACCGACAGGTGTTTCTATCGATATATCAAAATTAGGTGGTACATATAATAAATGAGTTTTAGGCCACGTCAAATATTATTTCGACGAACGAAGGAGTACTCTTCTAGATGTAATTACCCTCCTCTTATCACATTAATTCTCCTCTCCCAATTATGAGGAATTTCCCTGTGTATTCCTATAACATAAATTCCCATCTCCCGATAAAGAGGGTTTTCCTGTGTACTCCTCCAACATTAATTCCCCTCCCTAAACAAGAGGGTTTCCCCTATGTACTAGGCAAACCTCATTTATTCCCTTCGCCCTATTACGAGGGTTTTCCTGTGTACTCCTCCAACGTTAATTCCCCTCACCCAATCACGAGATTTTCCCTGTGTACTCCTCCAACATTAATTCCCCTCACCCAATCACGAGCTTTTCCCTGTGTATTCCTCCAACATTAATTCCTCTCACCCAATCACGAGGATTTCCCTGTGTACTCCTCTAACATTAATTCCCCTCACCCAATCACGAGATTTTCCCTGTGTACTCCTCCAACATTAATTCCTCTCACCCAATCACGAGGATTTCCCTGTGTACTCCTCTAACATTAATTCCCCTCACCCAATCACGAAATTTTCCCTGTGTACTCCTCCAACATTAATTCCCCTCACCCAATCACGAGGATTTCCCTGTGTACTCCTCTAACATTAATTCCCCTCACCCAATCACGAAATTTTCCCTGTGTACTCCTCCAACATTAATTCCCCTCACCCAATCACGAGGATTCCCTGTGTACTCCTCCAACATTAATTCCCCTCAACCAATTACGAGGATTTCTCTGTGTACTCCTCCAACATTAATTCTCCTCACCCAATCACGAGGGTTTCCCTGTGTTCTCCTCCAACATTAATTCCCCTCATCCAATCACGAGGGTTTCCCTGTGTATTCCTCCAACATTAATTCCCCTCACCAAATCACGGGGGTTTCCCCTGTGTATTCCTCCAACATTAATTCCCCTCACCCAATCACGAGGATTTCCCCTGTGTACTCCTCTAACATTAATTCCCCTCACCCAATCACGAGATTTTCCCTGTGTACTCCTCCAACATTAATTCCCCTCACCCAATCACGAGGATTTCCCTGTGTACTCCTCTAACATTAATTCCCCTCACCCAATCACGAGATTTTCCCTGTGTACTCCTCCAACATTAATTCCCCTCACCCAATCACGAGGATTCCCTGTGTACTCCTCCAACATTAATTCCCCTCACCCAATCACGAGGATTTCCCTGTGTACTCCTCCAACATTAATTCCCCTCACCCAATCACGAGGGTTTTTCTGTGTACTCCTCCAACATAAATTCCCCTCATCCAATCACGAGGATTTCCCTGTGTATTCTTCCAACATTCATTCTTCTCACCCAATCACGGGGGTTTCCCCTGTATATTCCTTTAACATTAATTCCCCTCACCCAATCACGAGAATTTCCCTGTGTACTCTTCTAACATTAATTTCCTCATCCAATCACGAGGGTTTCCCTGTGTACTCCTCCAACATTAATTCCCCTCACCCAATCACAAAGGTTTCCCTGTGTACTCCTCCAACATTGATTGCCCTCTCCCGATCACGAGAATTTTCCCTTCATATTCCTCCAACATTACTTTCCCCTCCCAAAACGATAGAGTTTCTCCTGTGTACTCCTCCAACATAAATTCCCCTCACCCAATCACGAGATTTTCCCTGTGTACTCCTCCAACATTAATTCCCCTCACCCAATCACAAAGGTTTCCCTGTGTACTCCTCCAACATTGATTGCCCTCTCCCGATCACGAGAATTTTCCCTTTATATTCCTCCAACATTACTTTCCCCTCCCAAAACGATAGAGTTTCTCCTGTGTACTCCTCCAACATAAATTCCCCTCACCCAATCACGAGATTTTCCCTGTGTACTCCTCCAACATTAATTCCCCTCACCCAATCACAAGGGTTTCCCTGTGTACTCCTCCAACATTGATTGCCCTCTCCCGATCACGAGAATTTTCCCTTTATATTCCTCCAACATTACTTTCCCCTCCCAAAACGATAGAGTTTCTCCTGTGTACTCCTCCAACATAAATTCCCCTCACCCAATCACGAGATTTTCCCTGTGTACTCCTCCAACATTAATTCCCCTCACCCAATCACAAGGGTTTCCCTGTGTACTCCTCCAACATTGATTGCCCTCTCCCGATCACGAGAATTTTCCCTTTATATTCCTCCAACATTACTTTCCCCTCCCAAAACGATAGAGTTTCTCCTGTGTACTCCTCCAACATAAATTCCCCTCACCCAATCACGAGATTTTCCCTGTGTACTCCTCCAACATTAATTCCCCTCACCCAATCACAAGGGTTTCCCTGTGTACTCCTCCAACATTGATTGCCCTCTCCCGATCACGAGAATTTTCCCTTTATATTCCTCCAACATTACTTTCCCCTCCCAAAACGATAGAGTTTCTCCTGTGTACTCCTCCAATATAAATTCCCCTCACACAATCACGTGGGTTTTCCTTATGTACTACTCCAACATTACTTTCCCCTCGCCCAATTACGAGAGTTTCCTTGTGTATTCGAACAACATTGATTCCCCTCGTCCAATCAAGAGGTTTTCCTCGGATACTCCATCAACATTTAGTATTTTCATCCAATCAAATGGTTTTCATTTTTAACAAAATAAAGTAAATAGAATAAATTACGACGTTATACCAAGATATAACAGACGGACTACTGGTTGAGAGAAACTTTAATGTTGTCAGGCTACGTAATAGAGAATATTTTGTTGTGTAAAACTATAATATACATGACACCTGTAGTATTATTTCAGCATTGATGGCAGTATTTTTTTTAACTTCATCGGGGTATGAAAGAAATTTTGTTTGCAAACTGTAAATCCGCGGATTCTCATAAAATTTACAAACATAATTTATTTCAAAACCCAGAGATGTTAAAAAATAGTTACATCAACGGTTGTTATTAATTTTAGCCTACATCACATATAGAATTAGTTTAAACGTACCTGTTCCATTGCTTTTCCAATGGAATTATTTTTTTTCTAAATCAATACGCAACGTCGAAGTCTCAATTGTTTTCGCGTCATTCTTGGTTTTGTCTTCATAATAGTATCAGACAGTCGGATTTAATATAAAAACAAAATTATATAGATATATCTAATAAATTAATTAGGTTATGAAATGAAACGAAAAGAACGCGTGTTACACCGGTGACCACTGATCCCCACAGGGTCCTTCAGAACCTCGATAGGAGTCTCAAGGTCACGGCGAAGTTTCACAATCCACTACAAAAATAGTTTAATCAACTCGGTGATGATCCTTTGTTTGAAATTTCAAATGAGTTTAATATTGCTGTCATTTCATCGTAAATCTGAGTATTTAGTACGAATCGCTGGAAATCTTAACGCCACAGCGTTTGAGATTGCGAGATTTCATTTTTCTGTCCCTTCGTCCCTCCCACGCGTAGTCATACTTCTTTGACAAGAGTTGGGTCACGTTGTGAATGAAGGCTACACCTTTCCTTTTAAACTGACCCTTCCTCACCATAACATCCGCGTGTGAATTCAGCACCTCTTTAACAGCGCTGCATTTTTTAGAGAGGAGGTAGTTAAACCAGCTGTTTCCTTTCGGTACTCCCGTTGTAACCTTGTAGAACACTGGGTATATTTTCCTCTTTCCGTAGAGACGGATACCAATTTCGTAGACAGCCGGGACCCCGACCACATCCTTGCTCTCCAGTATTCCTGCGTTACAGTAGCCGCCACACCAATCACGACGCACTAGTTTGGAGCCAGGACTAGCTGTCGACGTCTTGGTGATCCCGACCATCCACTTAGACCACATTAGCCGTTTGAGCGGTCCTGTTGTAAATTTGGTATCGGTGAGACTCTCCCTGTTTACTAATCCTCTTGATTGCGTTATTTTCTGCAAAATAATTTGAAAACATTTAATATAATTTGTTCATATTGGCAACTGTTCTGTTCATTGAGTGAGCTATTCTGATATTTACTAGAAAAAGAGATACTAAGCTTCCTCACGTTTTCTTACGATGTATGTGAAATATCAACTTTCATATACAGTAAAACTTTCTGACGACGAATCTGCTTGATACGAATTTTTGCTTATTACGAAGTAAACTCAAATCCCCGGCTTTGGCTCTTCTATATGTATACTTCTTTGAGAAACGTATATCGAATTTGCCTTTAACGACTTTTCTTTTGATACGAAGTGATTTTGTGGGTAGTGCCATCATATAACATTTTATTTGTTCTGAAAGTGCTGGATGAAGCCTGGTTTTAAAGTAAATTGAGGCCAAATAAGGGGATCGATTGATAGAAAATCAAATACGATCAAACAAGTGAACAATTAATTGTCCATAATGGAACATCTGCCAAGAAAGACATTATTGCCAACTTTTAAATGTGTGAGTTAGCTCGGTAGCTACATTGATTTGGACTGCAATCGGCCGATGACTTAAATAATTTACTCATAGTTTCAGAAATTCTACAGCAAATATTTGTTTTAACGAATTTTTTTTTTTGGTCCCGTGGGGTTCGTTAAAGAAAATATTTACAGTAATACATTAATTGCGATACCAGTTGCATACAAATCACTTCAGATGGCCCGGATGTAAGTGCACGGCGAATCTTAGGGTGGAAGGAAACCGGAGTAAACAAAGAAAACCGTTATCGGGCAGGTGACCCATGACGTTTTAACGTCTGTGGTGGGTATCGAACCATGACAGCTGGGTGAAAGTCGAGTGGCTTTGCTATTACAGCACTTGATCACTGTTATATATGGCATGTAGTTATTAGATAAGGGAGATAACTCCTATAACTATGTTATCAAAACATCCTAAGGTCATATAATTAATTTAGGTTATAGAACTTTCTAAAATACTATCATGTATAAACATACATGTTTGTAAACATGTTAATTATAAGAAGGAATATAGATTAATCTATTTCCAGAAAGTTTTGTGTATCATTTGTTTACTGCTTTTAGTTAGATATTTCTAGAAGAATGTTCTCCAATATTCTTGAATTGGGGTTTAGCTATATATACTCAAGCTGTCCGAGGCTAATCAGAACTGTAATGAGACATGTAATAAGACATATAAATAATTGTACAACGCAAAATTAGATTATTGGTAATTCGGAACCTAAAAGGATTATAGATATAATTACTAGATATTGTAAACCATCTCTGTATAATATTGTATATATGATTAAATAGTGTTTTGAATTTAGCTGCTGGTTTCTCATTTCTGTTATTCTTGGTCGTAACAATCACCCAAAGATTGATGTTGGGCATTGAAAAAAAACGTCAGCACTTTTCAGTTTACGAGTCTCCGAAGTATAACGCTATCGAACTTTGAGTCTCAAACTCTAATGTATAGATTTGTTTGGAAAATATAACGCTTTTATATTCGTGGAAAGAATCATCCCACCTTTGATGTTTTGGTTGCTTTCCCGAGTTTCCCTCTTTTAGGAACTTTGCTGCTGCTCGTTCCTGGTGGACATATACCTCCACCCACAGGCATAAAGGCTGGCGGCACGGGGAAACCTGGTGTTGACATTGGCGTAGGGAAAGGAGGTGCAGAAATGGCAAATCCACTTGAAGGTCCCATTCCAAATTCTGATTTTCCATCCTCCGCTTTATAAGCCTGTAACAGGGCGGGGTAACGTTTAGTTATTTTCTATAGAAAGCTCTCCGTCCTTGTGCCAGATCAATTAGCACACAGAAAACATGCATTCCAATGGGTTCTGATATCAATATCATTTCTGTTATTCTTGGTCGTAACAGAATTGTTTAAGCATACATGTTTGTAAACATGTTGATTATAAGTAGGAATCTAGATATATTTCCAGAAAGATTTGTGTGTCATTTGTTTACTGCTTTTAGTTAGATATTTCTAGAAGAAGAAGATTCTCCAATATCCTTCAATTAGGGTTTAGCTATATATACTCAAGCTGTTCAAGGCTAATCAGAACTGTAATAAAACCTGTAATAAGACATATCAATAATTATACAACGCAAAATTAGATTATTGGTAATTCGGAACTAAAAGGATCAAGGATGATACCAGGATATTCGCATACAGATAAGTAACACTTTAAATTCTCATATCACTCTTGTACCACCACCTATTACTAGATATTGTAAAACATCTCTGTATAATATTGTATATATGATTAAATAGTGTTTTGAATTTAGCTGCTGGTGTCTCATTTCTATTATTCTTGGTCGTAACAATCACCCGAAGATAGATGTTGCGCATTGAAAAAAGTCCGACGTATAACGCTATCGTACTTTTAGACTAGAATCTTAATGCAAAGGTTTGAACGCTATTATACACGAGAAAAGAATCATCCTACCTTTGATGTTTTGGTAGCTTTCCCGAGTTTCCCTCTTTTAGGAACTTTGCTGCTGCTCGTTCCTGGTGGACATATACCTCCACCCACAGGCATAAAGGCTGGCGGCACGGGGAAACCTGGTGTTGACATTGGCGTAGGGAAAGGAGGTGCAGAAATGGCAAATCCACTTGAAGGTCCCATTCCAAATCCTGATTTTCCATCCTCCGCTTTATAAGCCTGTAACAGGGCGGGGTAACGTTTAGTTATTTTCTATAGAAAGCTCTCCGTCCTTGTGCCAGATCAATTAGCACACAGAAAACATGCATTCCAATGGGTTCTGATATCAATATCATTTCTGTTATTCTTGGTCGTAACAGAATTGTTTAAGCATACATGTTTGTAAACATGTTGATTATAAGTAGGAATCTAGATATATTTCCAGAAAGATTTGTGTGTCATTTGTTTACTGCTTTTAGTTAGATATTTCTAGAAGAAGAAGATTCTCCAATATCCTTCAATTAGGGTTTAGCTATATATACTCAAGCTGTTCAAGGCTAATCAGAACTGTAATAAAACCTGTAATAAGACATATCAATAATTATACAACGCAAAATTAGATTATTGGTAATTCGGAACTAAAAGGATCAAGGATGATACCAGGATATTCGCATACAGATAAGTAACACTTTAAATTCTCATATCACTCTTGTACCACCACCTATTACTAGATATTGTAAAACATCTCTGTATAATATTGTATATATGATTAAATAGTGTTTTGAATTTAGCTGCTGGTGTCTCATTTCTGTTATTCTTGGTCGTAACAATCACCCGAAGATAGATGTTGCGCATTGAAAAAAGTCCGACGTATAACGCTATCGTACTTTTAGACTAGAATCTTAATGCAAAGGTTTGAACGCTATTATACACGAGAAAAGAATCATCCTACCTTTGATGTTTTGGTAGCTTTCCCGAGTTTCCTTCTTTTAGGAACTTTGCTGCTGCTCGTTCCTGGTGGACATATGCCTCCACCCACAGGCATATATGGTGGTCGTACGGGGAAACCTGGTGTTGACATTGGCGTAGGGAAAGGAGGTGCAGAAATGGCAAATCCACTTGAAGGTCCCATTCCAAATCCTGATTTTCCATCCTCCGCTTTATAAGCCTGTAACAGGGCGGGGTAACGTTTAGTTACTGTCTATAGACAGCACTCCGTCCTTGTGCCAGATCCATTAGCACACAAAAAACAAGCAATCCAATGGGCTCTGATATCAATACTAGTAATGTCATTTCTGTTATTCTTGGTCGTAACAGAATTGTTTGAACATACAAATTTGTAAGCATGTTGATTTTAAGTAGGAATCTAGATTGATCTAGTTCCAAAAATTTTTGTTTGTCATTTGTTTACTGCATTTAGTTAGATATTTCTAGAAGAAGAATGTTCTCCAATATTCTTTAATCAGGGTTTAGCTATATATACTCAAGCTATCCAAGGCTAATCAGAACTGTAATGAGACCTGTAATAAGACATATCAATAATTGTACAGCGCAATATTAGATTATTGTTAATTCCGGAACCTAAAAGGATCAAGGATTATACCAGGATATTCGCATACAGATAAGTAACACTTTAAATTCTCGTATCACTCTTGTACCACCACCAATTACTAGATATTATAAACCATCTCTGTATAATATTGTATATATGATTAAATAGTGTTTTGTATTTAGCTGCTGGTTTTTCATTTCTGTTATTCTTGGTCGTAACAATCATCCGAAGATAGATGTTGTGCATTGAAAAAAGTCCGACGTATAACGCTATCGTAATTTTAGACTAGAATTTTAATGCATAGGTTTGAACGCTATTATACACAAGAAAAGAACCATCCTACCTTTGTCGTTTTGGTAGCTTTTCCTAGTTTCCTTCTTTTAGGAACTTTGGTGCTGCTCTCGTTCCTGGTGGACATATACCCCCGCCCATAGATATATATGGTGGTCGTACGGGGAAACCTGGTGTTGACATTGGCGTAAAGATAGGAGGTGCAAAAATAGGAAATCCACTTGAAGGTCCCATTCCAAATCCTGATTTTCCATCCTCCGCTTTATAAGCCTGTAACAGGGCGAGGTAACGTTTAGTTATTGTCTATAGAAAGCTCTCCGTCCTTGTGCCAGATCCGTTAGCACACAGAAAACATGCAATTCAATGGGCTCTGATATCAATACTATAAAGTAATATTATTACAAAAACATAGCCAACCTAAACTACATATATCTCAGTAGATGTGTATATAAATTTCTTGCATTATGCAAAAAACATTGAAATAAACACGAAATAAGGCAAGGCATTTCATCAAAAAAGTCAGATCCACTTTTCTTGTTGTGCTTTTATTTCCGAACTTTAAAGATGCTCCACCGTCGACAGAGCATAACCGATTCCATTCATATATACATGTACATATAAAATGATTTATTTTGCTTTGGTTAATGAGAATTCATTACTTCGTTCCATATCATAAGGCAAAGTGCCAAGGATTTTTTTTGGGAAGCAATTAATTGTTTTAATATTCTTTTGTGGACGTAAAATAAGAACCTCAAACTTTTTAATAGTAGTAATGCTATAAAGTAAATGACGTTTGAAAATGAAGAAAAATACTAATTCGTCTGCTCCTTTTTTGATAGAGAAAAAAATAACATTCGCCAGCGGTGAAGCATTTTTAATGCAAAGGTTTGGTTTGGAAACATATATTACGTTATTATACACCCTACCTTTGTCGTTTTGGTAGCTTTCCCGGCTTTCTCTCCTTCAGGAGTGCTGCTTATTCCTGGTGAGAATATACCACCGCCCATAGGTCTAAGTGGTTTAAGTTGTAAGGAGAAATCTGGATCTGTTACTGGCTTAGAGGAAGGAGGTCCTTCAGAGGGAAATCCACTTGAAGGTCCCGTTCCAAATCTATCCCCGAGAGTTGAGAAAATGCCATCCAGTATAGTGTCCAGTTCTTCGTCTTTGTTCTTCTCTTTCGCCTCCGCTTCATAAGCCTGTAACAGGGCAAGTTAACGGTTAGTGTTTGTCTAAAGAAAGCTCTCTGTCCATATGCCAGATTCGTTAGTATTCTTTTTATGAAACCACAGAAAACACACAATATGATGGGTTCTGATATCAATACTTATAATATTACGATATATAGTAAACCTAGATTGCATATCTTATATATGTACATAGGTAGATACAAAAACTGTTTTATTGTTGTGTCTTTTTAACATTTGGAAACCATCACATGGACATGTTCCTTTTTTAATTATATATATATATGTATATATATTTACTTGCATTATGCTAGAAATATGGAAACAAACACGAAATAAAGTAAGGCAAACTATCGTTTAATTTACCTCAAACAATTCCGGTCCACTTTCCTTGTAGCAAATTGACATCAGTAAGTCAAAAATGAAACCAAACCTAGGAAGGGATATAACTTGTCCGCCGGTTAAGTGTGATATATGCTGATAAAATGGAATGGGAATAGCATTGACGACCACACTGTAGATCCTGACGCCCTATGGAAAATTAAAGAAAACCTTTTACACTAACATGGGTGATGTGTCCCTACATATCAATCTTAATTAAATGATATTCATGGCATGTATGGCCTGTTACAGTATTTTCTTTATCCTACATTCAAGCCCTACATTCGAGGTAGATATTATAATATGTTACATTATTACCATTTTCTTCAGCTCTGTCGCTTCCACCCGCCAATCGATGTCGTTGACGAAGTCTCTGTACTTGTATCCAACCTCATGTGGCCCACTGTCGCCAATGATCACTAGGGAGCGCTGACTACCTGGTGTCCATGACAACACTTCTCTGGCCCTCCGGAGAACAAGTTCGTAGCACTCGTCAGCATCTCCACCAGTTGTAAGACTTACTGTTTTCACAAAATCGCAGAGTTCTGGAACAGTTGCTCCGAAGTCAATCCATTTAATTATGTAGTTTGAAGCATCACAATAGTCACCATGTGCGATGACAGAGATTCTGATCCCGGGGATGTCTGCTTGGAGACGCTGTACCATGTCTTGAATTCGTCCACGAACTTCTTCCAGACAACTATACATGGATCCAGTGGTATCAAATGAAATGACGATCTCTATGAGGCCCCCTGGAGGGAGTGGTGGAGAAGTGCTTGATAATGTGTCACTCGGAATCCCGGACTTACGCTTAGAGAGTGACGCTCTTTTAGACAGAGAACGTGTCATTGGTGGTGTGGACTCTGTCAGTTCTTTAAGCTCGGAAACAGACTTACGTAACGCAGCCACAGCATCCGATGAAGTACCTAAACTTGCCTTTTTTGAATGAGAAGTAGACAAGGGTATCAAATCGTAATCCTTCCCGACAGATGTCGCTCTCAAACTTCCTGTCTTACCGACACTGGAACCGGATTCAAGTGTGGTCACAGATGAATAAACACCGGTGCCTTCTGATACAAGTGTTGCTTTACGTTTTAAAGATATTTTTGGTGACAATTGCGATGAGGAAACATTTCTAAACGATGGATCTGGAGAAATTGGAGGTGCCTCGTCTGTTGTTTTCAGACTCAACGTGGTGTCCCGCCGAAGGCTTGGTTTCTTCGCCATACTTCCTTCTGTGCTTTTCCGCTTTAAAGCAGGCATCTGTCAAAATAATACATATGCATTGAATCCGTATATCATGATCAGTTCATGTATTTAAGCACATAAATACTGTTTGTTTTCAGTGAAACCAAAATATAAATGTAGTTATTATTCAAGTTTGGATTAAATGTAGTGTCATGGTAAGAAAACTCACATATGCATGCAGACGCTTGAATTATGACAGTGTATCAAGCTCTTCAATCGTTTAAATGACCGTTGTTTGATTTAATAACCTTTATCTGAATCTGAATTATGAATAAATTATTTAATTAGTTACTCTAACAAACTTGTATTGCTATTTTATGTTAAATATACATTGTTTAAACATTGGTATGTATTTTAAAACTAAATAATAGTAAAAAATGCGGTGAATTTATAACAATTGAGGTTTTTATGGTGCTAAAATGTAGATAAATCGTAGTTGGATTTTTTTTGAAATTGACTGAATAAAAGCATTTTCTACCATTTTTTCCATTTTTGTTTGTGAGAATGTTTAAGCTAAATTACACGCACCTTTTTTTACCTCATTTCCATTAAAAATTATCACCAAAAATTAATTATGACGAGAAGTGAAGCATTTTTTCTTGAAAAACCTTAATATATACAATCTCTCACATTCATTAAACAATAGATATATCATAGAATACATCGTTTTAGGTTTTTAATAGGGTGGATTTACATCAGACAAATGCTGGATTTTCATGTATAGAAAATATTGAAAAATTTTTTTATAAAGAATGCCAATTTAGAAAAAAAAGTGTTCTTTTCTTTTTACAGCTTGCATGCATATCATATTGATTAAATCCGTTGTACTTGGTATATAATATTTTAAATAGTTTTGGTTAAGTGATATATTAAATGGTAAGTTGGCTAACTGGTAAATTAGATACCTGGTATTGACTGGTAATTTGTATATTAAATGGTAAGTTGGCTATCTGGTAAGTTAGATACCGAGTATTGACTGGTAAATTAGATACCTGGTATTGACTGGTAATTTATATATTAAATGGTAAGTTGGCTAACTGGTAAATTAGATACCTGGTATTGACTGGTAATTTGTATATTAACTGGTAAGTTGGCTATCTGGTAAGTTAGATACCGAGTATTGACTGGTAAATTAGATACCTGGTATTGACTGGTAATTTATATATTAACTGATAAATTGGCTATCTGGTAAATTCGATATCTGGTATTGACTGGTAACTTATATATTAACTGGTAAGTTGGCTAACTGGTAAGTTAGATACTTGGTATTGACTGGTAATTTATATATTAACTGGTAAGTTGGCTAACTGGTAATTTAGATACCATGTATTGACTGGTAAATTAGATACCTGGTATTGACTGGTAATTTGTATATTAAATGGTAAGTTGGCTAACTGGTAATTTAGATACCTGGTATTGACTGGTAATTTATATATTAAATGGTAAGTTAGATACTTGGTATTGACTGGTAATTTATATATTAACTGGTAAGTTGGCTAACTGGTAATTTAGATACTTGGTATTGACTGGTAATTTATATATTAACTGGTAAGTTGGCTAATGGTAATTTAGATACCTGGTATTGACTGGTAATTTATATATTAAATGGTAAGTTGGCTAACTGGTAAGTTAGATACTTGGTATTGACTGGTAATTTATATATTAACTGGTAAGTTGGCTAACTGGTAATTTAGATACTTGGTATTGACTGGTAATTTATATATTAACTTGTAAGTTGGCTAACTGGTAATTTAGATACCTGGTATTGACTGGTAATTTATATATTAACTGGTAAGTTGGCTAACTGGTAATTTAGATACCTGGTATTGACTGGTAATTTATATATTAACTGGTAATTTGGCTAACTAGTAAGTTAGATATTATCGTTTATTATTTAAAAGTAACATTATAATGCAATCTGGTTGAAATAAAGATCCTAATATCGCTTCTTTCGTGAAAATAAGTATCTGTATTTCGTTGTTGTTGGTTCATTTGGAACGGTTTTTGTGTGTGTGTGGGTTTTTTTTATTAGTATTATGTTTGTTTTCCTATATTACATCATAATGAACATAACAAAACAGTACAAATCATCAACATGATATACAGAATAATAATGAGTTTACCGTTTCAAATTAAATGTATCAGCGGATGAATTAAAGACTTTCCACTTTCGTCTATAGGGAAACAATAAACATTTGTTACAGACATACAGGTATTGCGAGTTCTGTTGTATGTACTCGAAAAGTATAACAACATTCATACACATGTATTGGGCATATTCGCCCGGGACGATCATGTGACCACGTGAGGACATGATCACGCACGGTATCTAACATTGGTATCCTTGTGAAATCAGGCAGAATTGTCAGTGAGATCATCGAACACTACGTTTATCTAGTAATACGATGATTTTCGTTAATTAAACTTAAAAAGCAACATTAACTCACATGTCCTATTGACAGGTTGATCGCTCCTGAGAATACGTTGTATATTATAATAATATTTATAATGATTTTCAAGCAATATCATGTGGAAACAGTTGTAAATATTTTAGTTACAGATACGTAGCTCTAGAATCAGGTAACAAACCCAGATTAACAATAATTTTGTGATAACATTTTTAAATGCAATACACATTACTTACCCCGAGTGTTCGTCTGAATGGATTGAAGCCTGTAAACGTACAGGTGGTTTATATATAAACTAGTGTTAGACATTTTCATTGGCTGAGGCCGAGGAAATCCCTATGTTATAAGTAAATGACATGCGAGGGAATCCCGATCATGTCTAATCGTGTTGGGTGTATATCCATGTGTCAGCAGTTTCTTTACTTATTGATTATTGGCTATAGGTTCAAAGTTAGCTGGTCCTGTTGTCACTATATTAAATCTATATATAGACTAAAGCACAAACTCGACCTACGTACTATACATATGAACAATATGAACTATATATACATGTGCAGTCAACCATCTCGTGTATTTGTACTCCGACGTGTGTGTAAAGTAAATGTTACTAATACGGTACATATAGCGGTGCAGATCCGAGTACTATATCTATATAACGTCAAATGGTATGTGTACATGTAGACCGGATTGCCAGCATACCAAGGTCCATCTATAAAAATTGATAAATGCACGGAATAAGATTTTCTAGACAGTTGGGGAAAGGTTTTTGAAAAATAAATGTGAAAATATGACCATGCAGTGAAGGGTTGTGATACGCCGGGATGGCGATAATTACCTACTTCTTTAACACCATTTAGAAAAATCTTGCATCCCTGTTCTTATAAGCGGTAACAAGTTATATGATTGTAACATTTTAGAGAATGTTAGTCTTGCTTCAAGACGTCTGATAATACATGACGCTTATAATGTAGTAGATTCAAATAATACAAACTGTTACCAAATAAATCTTAAGGTCAAGAGTAAAACAAACATAACAAGACCACGACCCAAACTCTCGCTTAACTATTCAAATAGCGAAAACAATCATAACAACATATAATGGGAATAGATCCATGTGATCAAATGGAGTGAGCGTCCCGTGTATTATCGACTCGCTATTTATACTAACGTAAGGTAGCTATACATATAATGTATTTACGTACACGTAGGTACAGTAACTGAAACAGTATTAAACAATGAAGGAATGTAAAGATAATATACTAGTACACCACCTACACCTACATAAATACTGAATAAATACTTATGATAAAAAAGCAGGCACATTTCTTAAAGATGCTCCACCGCTGACAAAAGGTATTTTTTCACTATTAAAAACAGGAGCGGACGATTTAGTATTTTTCTTCAGTTACAAAGGTTACTTAATTTACACCATTACCACCATTGAAAAGTTTGAGCTTCTAATTTTACTTCAAGTTAAAAATATAAAAAATAATTAATTGCATCCCGAAAAAAGTTCTAAAAATATAAAAAATAATTAATTGCATCCCGAAAAAAGTAGTATTGATTGCGCATGTACCAAAGGCGAAGTAAATTATTTTATATTATTTTTTGTGTTAATTATACACATATATACACGATTAAACACCAGTTATTGTTCAAATGATGAATATCATTTATGCTTTGTCGGCGGTGGAGCATCTTTAAATCAAGAATCAATGTAATTATCTTTTAGCATGAATACGAAATCACTACACAGGGTTAGATTTGGTTTGTGGTACCTACATTCAGTTTGCTAGACATTATTAAGAGACCACGCGGATGGTAAAATTGTGTATAGGACACCCCAAAGTCGGTAAAATGGCTCATTTCCGAATTATGTCACATGCTTGGCGTTCTGTATGGTAAACATGGAACAGCAACTGATTTTTCGGCAGTTTGTTTCTTCGTGAGACAGGAGTGTAAAGTAGGGGTTAATATCATTTTCTTTTTGCTTGTTCTCTATTTCTGAGTAGCGGATTTATGCGCCTGTATTTGTAAGTGTGTGGTTCATGTGTTTATGGACATGCAATGTAATTATCATGTTCTGTCTATTGACCTGGTAAGACAATAAGTTCAGAGTAATAAACAAACTTGAATTTAAATGAACATGGGTACGAGTTAGGCTCTCTCATGTTACACTAAGCCTGACACCAGTCTTAGACATTTTGACAGATGTCACAAACACCAGACATATCTATTTATCTGTAAGGTTGCATGTGTCTGATGTCAGGATAAGAGCCAAGACTAGACAGATCTAAATATAATATTTGTCATTTCAGACACTGACAGTCTGTTATTTTTATGACTTTCTTCGCCAATTCGTGGCTTTGTCTCTTTTTATCTAAACAAACAGTCAAGCCGTGTCGAACATTTTCATTTTACAATAACTTTACATAAGAGCGTCAATTATATGACCTTGGTAGCTAAATTACTCAAACTGGTAGCTTAAAATTGAAGTGTTTTATCATCCACTTATAACTGGATAAGCGATCGTTGTTGGAACAGTCATGGTAATATTTACATATACATTACACACAGTCAAAAGATTTAGTACAAACCCTTATCAGTCCTAGAACCTGGCCAAGGATCTTCAAGCACGTATCTAAAAATCAAATAATCATTTAAAAAGTTTGTAAACCTGTACAAACTGTCTGTATTGGTATACTGAGTATGATATACAGGTGATTTTATACAATAAACTACAGGTAACATGGAAGTAGAATTAGATAACAGACACACAACATATTTATATGCATTGGGTTTTTTCTATCATTTACCTGGCAGGTAACAAGATACTTCTAAATCATTAAGTCTTGCGTTTAATGTCCTCTTATGTAAGGTAGGCCGTTTCTGACCTGTCTTTTTTAACATCTGTCACATGATGCCCTTCGTTATTGAGCGTTTTGGAGTTCATAACTTCATGACAACTGTCATTTTTGTGTACATTGTAAATTATTTGTCTCCTATTAACATTCGTTTTAGCAAAATATTTGATTTTCTCAGTATCGAAAAGTGTGTAAAGACTCTATATGGGTTGATTCCGGTAGGGTAGGATCGGTCTGGTAAAACCCATTCTAGATTCTACCTTTTGAGACCCGTCCTCTTTGGGAACGAACGAAATTACTTTATAATAAGCATAGTTAATACATATTTTGGAAGTATCTTATAGGAATTTTAACTTGATAGGGAATGGGAAACACTATGTTACAACAACGAACTTATGTGTGGTCGTGTTCTCTATAAACTTGTACAACATATTGGCCATATTACATGAATGCTTATGTAAATGTGAAATATCTTAAATAACCTACAGATATATCTCGTAGTTTATAAGTTTGATCTCTTATTAAACCATAACAAATAGTCAATTTATTTGATTTTTTCTATTGCTAAACTTAGCAAAACCGTGGTCGATTAGAAATTCAATATTTCTCCAATCCTTTACCTTGCGTTCTGTAACAGTCGAACTTTTGAATGGCATTTGTCGCAACGAATAGCGGTTTTAAATTATTCAGAAATGTTTAAACGTGGAAAATATATAGGTTTTTCATTCCATAAATTTGGATGGCAGAAGCGTCATTAGGTTAAATAATCTGCAGTGTTAAAGTGCATAATCATAATACAAAGCTATATACATATTTTTACAGCTGTACCTGGACGAGCCCGGGTATTATAGTTAGATAAGTCATGTGACAAAATGGCTGTCACAGATTCCGCAGTTTACTAATAAATCTAATGGGGCCATGTAAACAAACTCGGGTTAGTTTAAACAGTATTTTATTCATATAATGATACATAAAATACAGTATATAAACACATTTCGGAATCGGAAAACAAGCTTAAAGCTTATATAAATTCCTTTCCCTGAAATATCAAGCCAGAGGAAAGTTCGGCACTGGAAACACCTTTTACAAGATATGTATAAAGAAAGTTTAACGCAGAAAAATATTAAATTTAGAAAAATACGTGTACGTAGAAACATGTGGTGAATACAAGATAAATACATACAATGCACATAGTGGGGGAGGAGAAGTAGGTCCCCATGTACCCCTCTGGCAGTTTTTCGAAACATGGTTTTTAGGACCGGTGTGATGTCTAGTTTCATTTTATGCTTGTTGCCATTGACAACTTATGTCCCATGGGGGTCATATGGCGGCCATCTTGGATTTCAGGTATCAAAAATGGCCAAAATGACACATTCGCATATATGCGCATTGATAGAGAACCAGACAACATTCAGAGGCAAATAAACACATTTTTAAATATGATTGAATCATGCTGAATACGATTAAATCATAACAATAACGTTACGTCTTCTCATTTTTTGTGAAATGACGGGAAAACAATGAAATTTTCAGCTTTTTTCCCCTAAAAAATCGATAAATGTCATAATTTACATCACAAGTAAAACAATTGATGGACAAAACACCTTGTAACAGTCATTTCGAATTGCACTAACCCTTGTGTAAACACATGTGTACTATAAAAATATCGCATGAGTGAGGTGGGAAAAAGAGAATGACCCCCCCCCCTACACATACACAAAGAAAAGAAAACGCAGAAGAAAAATATTGAAAAACAAAATCAATAAATTAAAACTCCAAATATTCTGTCAAAACACATTGTAACGTTTATTCTGATTTGAACTGACTCTTGTCTAAACATATGTGCATTATGAAAGGATAGATTTATATTTTTTGGCAGAAGAAGCGAGATGACCTCCAACCCCCTCCCCAATAATTTAAAAAATATATATTCCCGGATCCAGCTAACATCCGTGAAAAAGGTGTACCATTGTGATTCCTGCTCGCATAAGTTAAAAACTACGAATACATATAATATCTGAGGAGGAGCAGTCACAGACTGGGCCGCCACAACGGGATCCTCGGAAAACAGTCAATTAGAATGAGAGGACAGGGACCGTAGGTAAAAGTCACTGAAAGTAGTCTGACCACGCCAAAAGGCAGCAGATTTGATGTCCTGGAACCATGACCCATTATGGAGAGCCAAAGAAGCCGCAAGGGCCATATCCTTGCATTTCGACCCCAGATTGATAATAAGACTGCTCATAAGCAATCCTGATCATCTGACATATCCATCTGGAGATGTACTGGGAGGAGAAATTCTGCTAACCCTGTTAAATGGACAAGAATAATACATCGCCCCCTTGTTTTATCAAGGAAAAACCTAAGCGTCCGACCGGGACAAAACAGCCGATCATTCTACTTCTACTCAATAGAGATTGTGAATCTTTACCAAAACGGCAGGATCAGTGAGTAGGGTAACAGAGCTATATCTGGTCCAACGAAGCACGAAAAGTGAATAGATGGATATCACTCCTTCTACGGCCTGAGGCAAAAGCAAGCAGGAAGTCAAAAGTAAAAAACCTTAATGGAGACCGACACCAAAGGCTCTTAGGGAGCCCCTTTCAGTAACACAAGTGCTAGATTCCACTATGGAGCTAACTGCCGTACCCTAGGCCTGTCCAGACTGAACGACCTAATCAAGGTAGACAAAGAGTTAGTAGACCATAACTCTGGTCTACCAAGAGAATACTGTACACTGGAAATAGCCATGCGATAGCCTGCAATAGTACTAGAGGCAAGTTTGCGTTCCCTAAACAAATAGAGAAGGGAATCCGCAATCAGCTGGGCAGAGGCTTTGACCTGATCAATCTTCATGTCGATACACCAATCACAGACGATCTTCCATGAATGTTAGACGCCAGGTGAGGAAAACTTATTGATCGGGCGATGCGAGCTGACAAGTCTTAAGAAAAGCCTGACTGAGCGAGGCCTCCTGAGATAGCTTCCACGCTCTTGAATGGATAATTCATTTCAACAAATTTTATTGACAAAGATGTACAAGTCAAATGGATTAAATAACAGGCAAAGCCTATATAAATTCTCTCCAATGGTGGCAAAAGTAATAGTTTAAACTTACATCAATTATAGATATTATATTTAAGTTTTGAAATGAAATTTTACAACAGATAAAGGGAGATAACTCTTTTGCATACTCCATTCACACAACACACATAATACAAATACAGCTATTATTTTAATACAAGAACATGTTATATTACTAATTAGACCAAATGTTACTCAGATATTGACAGACAATGACCAACAGTCCATGTGTATATATATATACACACTTGTCATTGCTCTCAATACTGTTAAATTTCCTGAAAATAATTGAAAATATACATGTATATTCTTTTAATAAGATAAGTGTATGCTGTATATAGAATAAAACAAAGTAACCGTATTAAAACAACCATGCTCAACAAAATACTCCAAGTATATCTTTATCAGAGGATAATTAGAGTAGAATTTATACAACGTTATTCAAATGTTTTTTTTTTTTTTTTTTTTTTTTAAAGGGAATCTTTAAATTTCAAAAGCTTATTTCAAAAACTTATGTCAAAAACTTATGCCATGGCTAATTTAAATCATATAGAGATTAAAACGTCTAGATTTACCAATATATAGGTGAACATCGTGAAGTAACTGTCTGTTTATAGTTTTATCACAGTCAGGACAGCCTTGAAGAAGAATATTGATATCAATATGGTTATGATTTGCATAACTACTAATGGAGGTGAACAGGGAAAGTCTATGTTGGTCATATAAAGGACATTCGAGAAAATAGTGGGATATAGTTTCATTTTCAAAAGAACAAGCACAAGATGTATCATCAGATAGATGGTCAGTATATAGGTGGGAATTAAGATTACTACACAAATTTCTAAGTTGACAAAGAATAATATTAGCTCTTCTATCACCTTCTGTTTTAAAAATTTTGGTCGATTCAATTACAACTGGGACATCTTTATTAAGTTGGTGTTTAAAGGCTGAGAGAGAAGGAGAGTTAAAGAGATTGTTATCAGAAGTGTTTATAGTGCGACACATTAGTGGGATGAAACTATCAAAATAATTATTAGTTCTGCATATTGGTGGATTAAATATTCTTGTTTGTCTGAGAGCATAGCCATTATTGTTTTGATTGTTAATGTTATTGAAAGGATTTAGGATATCTTGTAAGTATTGTGGTGATAGGCCATGCATTATTTTGTACATCATTATTAGTTTGTGTTTGTGTCTTCTTACTGATAGTGTTTCCCATCCAAGTTCTGTATAAAGTTTATTGTGAGATGTTCCAGACCTAAGTCCTGTAATAATTCTGGCTGCTTCTAATTAGACAGATTCTAAAAGGTCTTTTGATTGTTGTGTGCAATTATCCCATATTATATCTGCGTATTCTAAGATTGGCCTAATAAATGCTGTGTAAATTTTAATTAATGACTGACGATTTACTTTATTTTTAATGTAACGAAGAATGTTTAATCTACTGTATGCTTTTTCATATATGTTAAGGATATGTTGTTTCCATGATGCATCGTCCTTAAGTGTAAGCCCTAGGTGTTTGTGTTCAGATGTGTCAGTAATTTAATTGTTTTGGAAGTTTATTGGGGGGCTGTTTTTGTTATGTTTTCTGGAAAATAGTACTGATTTAGTTTTGTTAGGGTTAAATTTGATGTCCCATGTTTTTGCCCATTCACTAATGTTAAAGAGGTCAGTTGTTAGTGCTTGAGCTGCTTGTGCTGGGTTTTCATCTATAATTACGTACAAGGAGGTGTCATCTGCAAAAAGTTTGATATTAGTTGAAAGATTATCAGTGATATCGTTGATGTAGAGGAGGAAAAGAAGAGGCCCGAGTACTGATCCCTGGGGTACCCCAGCATTTACAACCTTGAACTGTGAATAGTAGCCTTCTGTGGTCACTCTTTGTAATCTATCAGATAGGTAATTGTCGAACCATAGAAGTAAATTTCCATTTATTCCATACATCTGGAGTTTATGTAAAAGACCTTTATGCCATACTCTGTCAAAAGCTTTACTTATATCACAAAAAATAAATCGAAGTTCCTTACCCTGGTCCATATTGCTAACAATTTCATTATAAATAAACAATAGTTGATTAACAGTGGAATCACCTGGTATGAAGCCAGACTGATGCTTAGATAATATAGAGTTGTCCATAAGATAGTTTTAGAGATATTTAAATAATATTTTTTCCATTATTTTACTGAAACAAGAGGTTATTGAGATAGGTCTATAATTTTGAACATCATTAGATGACCCATTCCCTTTATATATAGCATTTACATTTGATTGTTTCCAACTAATTGGAATTATTCCTGAATCCAGAGTTTTATTAAATAGAAGACTGAGAGGGAGAATAAGTGAGTTACACAAATGTTTTACTATTTTAGGAACTATACCGTCTGGTCCAGGGGGTTTATTTACATTAAGATTACTAATTTGGTCAGATACATCTTGTTGAGTGATTTGAATATTAGTAAGTGAGTAAGGTATATAGGGCTGTGCTAACTGAGGTAATTCAAGGTTTGGTGAAGATGTAGAAATATTACTAAAATGATTATTCAGGATTTCTGCTTTATCAATAGGATGATTGATGGTTTGATTATCAGATTCAAGAGGTGGAATAGAAGAGGATTTATTAGTGAAGTTAGTGATAGATTTTGCTATCTTCCACCATTTGTCTGGAGGGACTGAGTTTTCATTTAGACAATTTTCAAGCTTTTTGATGTAGTTTTTTTTAGCCACACGGATCAAGTCGATTGTTTCATTCCTAAGATAACGAAATCGTTCCCAGTAGTGGGGGGTATTAATTATTTTAGCTTTTCTATGTATTCTATTGCGTTGTCTCATTTTTAATCTGATGGTATTATTCATCCAGGGCTTATCATTTGGGCGCACAGTAATAATTTTGGTCGGAATGAAACTGTTGACTTGTTCGGTGATTGAGTCTATAATAAATGAGTTAAATGTGTCTGGGTCTTGAAGTGTTGATAAGTTCAACCAGTCAATATTAAGGAGAGCATTATTCATACTTTCAAAATCAGCTTCGTCATATTTTAATATAGTTTTTTTATAAGTCACCTGTTTAAAAACAGTAAGAGAAATTTGAGCATGAACTGACGCTCTTGAATGGATCTTCCGGGACCGAGACTGGCGCAGGAGATTGGTTCTGAGTGGGAAAACCAGAGGAATATCCACCAAGAGAAACCACAAGAGCTCCGGAAACCAGGATTGTCTCGGTCACAGGGGCGCTATCAGAAGGAGGGGAAAATGATGCTCCCGAAACTTCTATTAGAACCCTGCCCACCAGGTTGAATGGAGGGAATGCACAAGCATGTATCCCCTCCTAATCTAGAGATAGAGCTTCCACAACCCAAGTCATTTGGTCTGGCACCGGAGAGACAAAAGTGGACAATAAG